>NW_009259877.1:298826-328140 GCF_000687185.1 Egretta garzetta | reverse complement strand
CACCCCGTGCTCCTTCGCTTGCACCGCAGCCTCCCCACCCCGCACAGTCGTGTGCAGGAAGGGAGAGGAGGAAAGAGAAGCTGGGGGAGGCTCTGCCCTGCGGCCCTTTGCGGAAAACATCAGCGCCTTTGATGGTGAAGGTTGCAGAGGCTGGGCAAAGGATCTTGGAGCAGGGGTACGATGACTCCAGCGTGGCTTACGGCAGCCCAGATACATGGGATTTCACTGTGGGTTAGGGGAGTCTACCCCTCAACTTCTCCAGAGCCATCATGACCCCTACGGATGCACACAGTCTGGTAACTTGTCAGCCAGATAAGCAAATAAATGTTTTCAGAGAGCTTGTGCTACTCAGAGTGCTATATGTATTCTCACAAACACCTGTATAAGTGCACATCTATTCGCGCAGCGTGGTTTTGCCGGCAGCTTAGAAGTGAGGCAGCCGTTACACGTAGTTCAGCCACGCAGTGTCTCTGCAAGCTAGCTTTAGGCTGACGTGGTTCAGCCAAGGCATTTTTACATCAAACTGTTCTGTGAGCATCAGTAACTCCTTCGCAGAGGACAACGATTTAAGACAGCGTGCCACCGAGGAAAACGTGCAAACCACTCAACCGCTTAAACCTTTATTTCCAGCAATTTGCAAGCGATGAGCGTTGCCGCTCCAAGCTGCAGCGTTTGTTCTCTCACATACTGGGAGTGCACTAAAGGTCCGCCGGGGAAGAGCATGTCATCGCTCTGGTAGTGGCGAGGTGTTGAAGGAAGGAAGGGCACAAATGCATAGGAAATCCAGCTTTACTTGTCCCACAGAAACAAAATTCTCGGGAAACGTGTTCATCGTCTGCTTATACAGACGGGTCAACAATACGTTTATAAGTAGCAAGATCGCTGTTGTAGTTAATTTTACTGGCAGTTCTGTTTCTGTTGGGGGACTTTATAATCAAGAAAAGCATTTTCTCGGTAATAAAAGTGATCATTTAGATGATTTTTTTTTTTGTTTGACTTGTGTGCCAGCAACTTTTTTACAGTATAGAATAGAATTTAAATGTCAGAGCCAATAATACAAGCTAGAGTTCTGATGGCCTAACAGTCAGTTTATATTCCTTCCTTCCCCTCCAGATTTAAATATGTTAGAGCTTCCCTACATAACCCCCCAATTATCTGAAATTATAACAATTATTATTATTACAATAATTATAAAATTATTATTATCATCATCATCATCAAATCATACTAGTTAAAGGGGAAATTAACACTGAGAAGTGTGCCTGCACACCGGTACATTGGTCATATGCCGATGTAATTAGACCAACGAGCTTCAGAGGGCTAAACACGTGGGGGGGCGGTGTTTACCAATTCAGGTTCATGGGGTTTGCTTAAATTCTCCATAATGAAATCTGCTTTTTGCTAATACTAACACAAGTAAGAAATTATTTTGAAAATACTGTGAGCAGATTTAAATAAATTGTAATAATAATTCAGAAGCAAAAATATGAATAATGCACATAGACCCTTCTCTGGACACTGCTCCTGAAAAAAAGAAAAAAAGAAAACATTCTTAAGCTGTTGTTGTTTTTCCCATAAAGCCTTTAATTTGAAACATTTCTTTCTCTTCCCTAGCAGGACGTAGATGAATTTGTATATGAAAGGTCCCAGCTGGCATGTGTCCCAGAAAGTAACAAGGAAAACAAACAAAACATCTTAGATAAAACATAGTATGTGTTTATTGAAAATTTGCAAGAGAAAGAAGCAAGATATATATTTTCATTATTAACCAAACAACTGAAGTGGTAACTACAAAACAAAACACTTCAACATTTCATTTATCAAAGCTTCACGTCTACCTGGCAAAATAGATATCAGTCTGTTTTAACCATTAAGATTGAAAATAAGTATTTTTAAAGAAATGTCAAGTGTCCTTAAAAACTACATTAAAAATATGTTATCATTCATAAGTTGAAAGTGATAGCCACAAAGGTGCTCATTCGTTTGTGGGTTTTATCGCTTCTTACTTTCAGGATCAAAATAAAGATTATGGTAATCTCCTCAGCAACTGATATATATCCATTTCAAATACAATCTAGATAGAATAGTATTTTATTTTATGAAAAGAGTACTTTTTCAGACATCTTTCAACAATTTAATAAACACAAAATCGTTTTCACCTCCATCTACAGGGAATTGCAGTAAGTAAAAGCATGCTTCACATATAAGATGAAGATAAAAACACACAGATTTCCTCTGTGCTTTAAAGAGTTACCTAAAATGGCTGTGCTGCAGAATTATGTCAGTAAACCACTAGTTTTGCCAGCTTTCGCCTGCGTTTCATTCATTTGCTTACTATTTTGATTCGGTTAGCTAAATGAAGGCAGAGAGACTGGAAGTGTGTTAGGTTTTGTTGATAGATTTGTCTACATAAGGACACTTGTTAGCACAGCCAGGTTGATCAGGAACAAGGGAAAAAGGTGAAACAGCCTAACTAGCAAAACTGTAAAAACTATAACTCCACGTATGCATGAAGTTTAAAAGTTGGTGTGACATCAATTTTATAGATCAAAGTGTCACAGACTCATTCTAAATGATTCTGAAAACTTTTGTACCTATTCTCCCCTTACAGAAATTATGAATAATATGGTTCTTAAAAAAAACAGCCTGCCAGACTAATGCCTTTAAAGGCTCCTAGAGCAGGACCTAAATTTTCAAGAAGAGAAACAAAATTTGCGTCAAATTCCAATTCCCGAGAAGAGCTAAACAGCATTTCAGTAATAAATAAATAAATAAATAAAATCAGCATGTGTTCCTCTCAGTTTTATTTTTTTTAAACAGTGGTTCACCAATGTACATATTCTTTTCATGATATATTTTGAAACTAAGAATGAATTTTCCATCTATAGCTGCTTTCATTTTGCTAGAATTCAGACATAAATGCAAAGTAACATCATTAAAATTTGTAACCCTTTATACAAATTCATCTTTTCCTTAAACAGTATAGACAATACAGAAAGATGCTTAGGAAACCCAACATGTATGGATGGAAATGAAAATTTCTTTATTCTTATCTATCAGATGGATTAAGTGTTTTGGCTATGTTTGAAAACAGGAAAAAAAAAGTTGTTCAGTGACTCAAATGTTTACAAACAAAATCTTTCCATTTTTAGCTTACATTAAACTTGATTTCTTTGTTGTTTAAAATAACTCCTGGAACTAAATGCTTATCCAACCTTTATGAAAGCAGGTCGGATAGTTCAATACCATCCCCAGATGTTTTAAATACATCTTTGATGATGCAAAGCTCAAGGTGAGAGAGCGACGTCAGGTAAGGGATAGTAGGATTGCAATGTCTCAACAAAACGTTCATTAGAAGATTTTCTTTTGTCAGAACGATAAATTAGAAAAAAAATTGCCAGATCTGCGGGCTGAATGTCACCAACCAAAGGAGCATGTGATCAGAGGGCAACTCTTCTGTCAGTGGATTACACTGTAGCCCCACCTGAAAAATGAAGATTGAATGTTGAGCGTTTCCACCACGGATGCCCTCTGCCAGTTCTTCTGGGCTTTTTTTGCTCCAGTCCTTCTGAGGCAGCAGGGGAACCACGTATCCCCAGGGACATACGGACAGCCTTCCCCATTTGTCTCACTCCCCATTTCCACAGGATCACTGACCTGGTGCTTTAGTTACACCCCAGCCAATGGAAACAGAAGAAAATAAGTGATTGTCAGACCCTGAGGGCACAAACAGCCTTCACGGCCCTGACCTGCCTCCCCCGGGGTATCCTGGGCCATGCTCCGGCTGGATCTCCTGTGTGTAACCCTGCCCAAGCCTTCCCCCGGCACCCGGCCAGCAGCAGCCATCCTGGAGCCCGCTATGGCAGCCCCAGGCCAAGGCTTTCTGAAGCAACGGGGGATCCCAGATCTCTCAGAAATGTCTGTGAGGCTTCACACACCTCCTTCATTCCACTCATGTCTTAGTTAGTCCCATTATGGAACAAACAACATGAATTAGAGGTTTAAATTGACCTCTCTGGCACCTAAGGTTCCCGAAGAGCCAGGAGCCGAGGGAGCCCAGGCCATCCCCTCCCCAGTGGTAGGCACGCACAGAGGGGTGGCAATGGCAAACGGGCCCCATGGATGGGCCAGCCATTGTCAGATGAAGACATGGCAACCGGTCCACCCAAGGCCGAAACAGGAAACCCATGCAGGCATCCGGGCTCATGGCTGGGGCAGGCATGACGGGGGGTGATGCAGGCCAGGGTGGGAGGCCCACCCAGGCCAGAGCTGAAACGGTGGCCCTGGCCGGAGGACACATGGGGATGCCCCAGGCAAGGCTGATCTGCGCCACGCAGGCTGGTTTCCACACACAGGGCCATGACAGTGAGTCACCTCTGTGGTGGCAGAGACCTCACGTCACGTAATTTCCTTCATAAAGTGATGTACATACATCTTCTTGGCATGTTATGGCTTCCTATACTTGTCCTTGTCGAAGAATATTAATTACCAGTATCTCTTACAGACCAGCGAGGCTTTTTACGACAAGATTTTCAAATGCCCTCATCCCTGACCTATTTCTGCCCCCACTGAAATTGTTTGTAAATCTGCTCCAGCCCTAAATCAACTGGAAACCAATTTGGTCTTACCATGTGGCTTGAAACAGAGTCTCTTGTTCTTATAAGCAGAGTAGGCCGCTATCGATCCAACAACTAATATTACGAAAGCAGAAATTATAGGAGATGTAACTCCAGCTATTAATCCTGAATCTGTGGAAGAAGAGAGATTTTCTTCAGAGGTGCTGAAATGGTTTGACTTAAGCATATTCTTTACTAACTTGTGCTTTTGCCCAACTATGAGAATTGTTTGGTGAAACACTGGGAATTCATTAAATGGAATTAAGCAGAAGACTAGAAATTATGTTACATTACAGCGGGTGTGAAAACAGTGTCTTAAAGCCTAATTTAGTATATGTACTACTTTAAATGGCTAACATTTTCTTACTATTTTATCATGATTGGAAACAAATTACAGAATAAATTATTTACTATACCCGTATTTCCTCCACGATTGAAATTATGTTCCTCTTCTCCTGGAATAGAGGGTAAAGTTTCATCATGAAATGTTTTTCATCTTGTTTTGACAACAAAATCTTTACTCAGCAAAGTGTGATTTTGTACAGAAGGTGAAAGGGGGTGGCCCGGCAGGACTGCGAGAGAGGAGCTCCCCTTCCAGTCCTGACTGACAGCTGTGCTGGCCAGAGGTTCTTCCATCCTTCCGACACTTTGGTTTTGGAGAATAATATTGTCAATACAGTCTACATCAAGGTTCCAGTCCTGACTGACAGCTGTGCTGGCCAGAGGTATAACCTTCCATCCTTCCGACACTTTGGTTTTGGAGAAGAGTATTGTCAATACAGTCTACATCAAGGTGATTTCACAGGGAGTGGGAGGCCAGTATACCCTGGCTATTCTCTACTGCCAGACAATCAGATGATTTATCAATAACTTAAGTCAAGATCATAGGCCTGCTGTATCTACTTGGTCCCTTGCTTTGGGACTGTCCTAGCTAAATTCAAAGGAATTAATCCTGCAAGGTTTTGGCATGGCCAGAATGCTGCAAAATGTTCAGGAATATGTTTCAAGTTTGAGTTTCAGGATCAAAGCCTTGGTAGCTAAATTCAAAGGAATTAATCCTGCAAGGTTCTGGCATGGCCAGAATGCTACAAAATGTTCAGGAATATGTTTCAAGTTTGAGCTTCAGGATCAAAGCCTTGATTTGTGGAAAAGGATAACTATTCTAAATAAAAATAGCAGAGTCTAGTCCTATACCTTCAGTGACAGCTTACCACTGAAGCAAAACCAGCCAGCTCTGAGTGACAAGTATTAGGGAGAAGCTTCAAGGAGAATTGGCAAACGGTACCTGCTATGTGCGGTGGTAAAGGCTTCCCATCAAGAAGATCTAAGTCATCAAAACCTCCTGCAAAATAAAGATTAGGATTTCTGTTGCAAAATTATCTGAGCAATGGTAAGCGCTTCAGCTCCTTTGTCCAATCTTTTTGTGAGGTACTAGGGAGGGGTGAGGGACCTTTGAAATCCCAGCTGGGGCATGGTGGATGGGTCAGGTGTCTTGCACTGAACAGTCACCTATTCAAATTCACCTGGCAGCTGGAGTACTAAAACTGTTGGTGTCTACTCATCCTGCATCTGTATTGGCACCTGCGGGATGTGTGGGCTTGAGCTCTCAGTAGCACAAATCATTATATAATATAGACATCTCAAATCCCAGTGGTTCCTGGACCAGGAATTCAGTGGGTCCTTTCCAGGAGAGACTCCAGAAGGACTCCAGAAGGACCTGTCCATGGCTTACCACTACAATCACACCAGAAATAAATGCAGGATACATGGTGGTAGCTGGGATAGATGTGCCACTTCCACTTTATGTAAGTGGATGTCTGGGACCACACTGAAAAGCAATACAGGCTTACAACCATCTGCCCAGTCCCACCTGTTGTATGCCCCAGGGCCATCTCAGATGCACATCTCAGTATGGATTTGAACATAGGCTTATCCACACCCTGTGGCTAGATTTCAAAGTTGAACCTTAGCATGATTCAGTGTATACATACCCAAAATGAAAAGGCAAGCAAGATGAGTGTTAGTCTCATGCAACTTAAGAGTCAGCATCCCACATTTTGGGCAGATGGAAAAGCTTTATGGTATCAACACTAAAATTCAGAAAAATCTTTCCAAACACTGGGTCAGCAACAGTGATTACAAAAGGGAGATGGAGGGGAGGGATAATACAAACTATTAATAAAGAAATAAGGGCGTAAACTATTCAAAATATCTGCTCTGAACAGCTCATGGTGCTAAATTTTCTCAGGAGAAAATATTCTTACCAGAATTACCATGGCTTCCCGGTCGTGGTGGAAGAGGTGGGTATAAAGGTTTTCTTGGGATGTCACCTATTGATAATTAATATTGTTAGATGGTTGGACAGGCAAACCTGAGAGCTGTAAATAAAGAGTATGATAACAGTTTTTATACCAGTTTCTAATTTGTCCTCTGGTGAATTAAGAAAAGGACCTTGTCACTGGTTAAAAAGTCTCAAGCACTATATCAGCAAATAGCTAGCTACTAAAACTAATTAGAAAGTGAAAAGGGAATATTTTCACAATTAAAATGAGAGAAAAATTCACAAAAATGTTGAAGGAAAATATTTCATGTATTTATGGCAAGTGCTAACATTGTTTAATGCTGACAGCTGGGAAGCCCAGTGTGTTACTGTAGGTGTCAGTGGTGCGGTTATGCAGAACCGACAGAGCAGTCGGTGTTCTGGGCCCAGCAGGAGGCAACAGGTTATCTCTGTGCCATCAGCAGGTATTACTAAGATCTGGAGATTAGTTTCATCTAACAGACGCTGAATTCATCTACCGGGTGATGAATTTCCTACTCTTGAACAGTGCAAAATGAGCTCAGACTTCAGCTTTGCTGTTTAGGACATTGTGCTGGTATTTGGCCTTAATTTTTGCCAAAGCATGAGGACAAGATGCATTGGGTAGAGCGGGATATCCGATGACTAATAGCAGTTTCCAAACCACACAGACAGTGCTGGAGTAGCAAGACCTGACTCGGGTCAAAACCTGCCAGAGTTAATGCCCAGGGCTGTTGCTCTGCATATATAGGGTAGGTCCCCTCTTGCCATCCTTTCTCTAACCAGTTCAGTCACACATTCAACCATTCTCATAGCCAGACAGTGAATTTAGCTCTGAATAAATAAAGTTCAGCCACAGAAATAAATACCAATTCCCGTCCCTCTCCTTATCTTTCTTTCACTTTCCAGATGCCCTTTTATCAGGTTTTCTTCTTGCCTAGATGCTAAATATAATGCTTCTGTTTGTGAGGAATGTTTGGGTTCTGATTCAGCAAATTATTCGGGTATATGCTTAACTTCAGGTGAGTTTAGCCTACTGCAGTCAATGGATTTTAGGTAGAATCTTAAAGCTTTGCTGAAACAGGCTTGGCCCAATTAATTCTATTCAACAGGAGAAGAGACTTGTTCTGTTCCAGAACTGCATGTAACGAACTAAGACTCACTGTGGCACAAAAGCAGAAAACTATCAATGCCATTATTCATTTCTGTTATGATGCTGCACTTATTCAGTCTTCTCTAAGCAGATATATTCTATGGCATAGCTAGTGAAAAAATAATGTCTTCAGGACTATTGATGATGAGGTACATATCATTAATCCCATTATACCCTGTATGAATGTCAGTCAAGAACCTGAACTGAAAAAGGAACAAAGAAATAAAAACCAAGAAACACATAATTTGCCATTTGCTGAATGAAAAGGTGGGGTTTAGTGAAGATACTTAGGCTATTCATTAATAATAAAAAACCCATCCTCTCATAAAAGTACTCATTAAAAACTTGCAGGAATAGAACAATTAGTACAAGCGGGAAGAAATAACAGTAGAAATATGGGAATTATAAACAAAATTAGATTCAGCTTTATAAGTGTGGACTAACATGTCATTCAAACGCAGGCATGAAATGCCACAGGAGAACCTGGAAATGCGGAAAGCCCTGGAAATGGGGAAGAACAACCTGAAAGTTATGATACTCTAAGACTGAAACATGAGTAAACCAGACACTGAAACTGGAGTCATAATTCAGAGGTTCTGTGCAATGGGCTGAGAAGTAATTTTGCTTTTGTGTAGCCTTGATTCAAGTGGAATTTTAGGCTTTGATTCCATACTACTTGCACTTCAGGTAATTTCAGCGTGCAAGAACCTTTCTAGAGTAAATTACAACCTTGATATACCTCCAAGCACACTAAACAAAATGTGGTGCAAAAATTCCCAAAGTCAAGGATTTCATATGTCTACACAGCTCGGCGCAGTATGGAGAATGCTTCCTGGGTCAGGACTGCATGTTATAGAAATACTTGGAAGTTACAGCAGGTTACAACAGCTTGACTGCTTCAAGCCTAAGCTATAATCATATCCTTCAGTGCTCATCTCTGAAACATTCCTTCTTGCATTTCTGATTTGGGATCAGCAGAGCTACAACAAGCTCACACCTCTCTCTATCCACCGTTCCCTCTGATTCCTCATCTCAGGCAGGCTTGGTTTTGGTAGCTGAAGAAACTGCTGCCATCACCCATGGTCTTCAGCCTTCTGCCAGAGGCCAGCACCCTGAACCATCACAGCTGAATGGGCAGCATGTCCTCTCCCCAGCCGTGACTGTGGCAGCCTGGCACGGGAATGTAAACCGTAGCTGGCGTGGCTCACACGGGTAGGGCCAGCCTGCAAGCTCCCCATAGCTGGCAACCAGGAGCAGCCCGTCCTGCTGTGTCCCCCCCACACACACGATGGCCTCTGGCAAAGGGGCTGCATGGACGTGAGTGGTAATGACCCCCATTACTACAGTTCCTCCTACAGCCTTGAAATCTCTTTTCACAAGTTAGGCAGGCTTCAGGAAAAGACTGCAAAAAACCCCAACCGTTATATCTGAGAAAAGAAGAGAGTACTCACCCCCACCAAGAGCATCTCCTAAATGCAGATCATTGTCTAAAAATGAAAAAGAGGAAGATGTAGAGAAGTGAGTTGCACACAATTCTTGAGGGAAGCGAGATGTTAGTTTTAATAGAAAATGTACAACTGAATGTGTGATAAGCAACTTTTTCAGGTCAGTCCCACAAATTCAAGTAAGGTATTACACTTTTCTTGAAAGCTCTTATAGAACTTAGCATTTGCCCACACAATAATTGACAAACGATACAGTATTTTCTACTCAAAACATGAAAGATTTGTTCCTGCTATAAATAAGCTCAGAACAAATCTCATAATGGAATCAAGATCAATATTTCTTTAATATATTTGCAAATACATAAATAAAATTAGTTATGTTAAGATATTAAAATGTAGCTATTTTTAAATATACTTGTTTATTAACATTTATGTCTGTGATTAAAAGCAGTATGTGCATGTTTGGCTCAAGTGTAATTTGCTGAACTGCAAAAGTTGAATACCCATTTCAAGAATAAATACTGGGAAGCAATAGACCTGCTTAGGGAGAGAGAATTGAATCAACTAATTTATGTAAGGGTCACGGTGACATAAAAATATTTGCTTCAAGCACTCATACGCGCCTGTCTGAGGTTGGGTGACAGTCTGTTTTTCTTTGGCTGAGCTATAAAGGTTTTAAAATACGCTTAAATGTCTGCATGTGCGTGTTATGCAGTGAATCAACAGGCTATTGCCATTCCCCCAGTGCTGTACATGTGTCTCGCTGTACCTGGGATGGAAATTTCCTTCCAATAAACAACTTATCAGTGAGCTGCAGATGCATAAACGAGAGGAACTCCATTTCCAATGCGCAGGTGTGGATATGAGTATGTGGGTGATATTTTAGGGTGTGTATGGAATGACGGTGAGCTCTGAAAGGTCACTGAGTAATCGGCAGAAATACATTAGATGGATGTCATAACTCCAGGGATCCCTTTCGTGCTCCTTATAAATATGGAGTGCTGGAATGAATCAGCAGGGACAGCAAAATCTACCTAAATTTTGATACTGATGCTTATTGCCACAGAAAATTAGACAGACGCTCAATTAAATATATTTTTTTTCATTATAATTGTGTCAGAATTCCCAAAACCCAGGAAAATCCATCCAAGTGCAGAAGTCTGCCTTCATGTGTTCTTTATACCCAGAGGGAGTGGGAAGATGCTTTTGAGGAGTATCTAGTCTCATTTGTGTAACAGCTCAGAAATGCTTTGATGTCACTAGGAAATCTGGCAGGAAAATAATCAAATTCATGACTCGGTTTGTTCTTGTCAAGCCAGGTGTTGATCCAGTCTGTGCCTGGCCAGCAGAGAGTTGCATTTCAAAAATACCTTTGTGTGTCAAACACTAACACTCTAAGAAGCAATAAATTGCAAACTGAATAATTTTATTATCGAGATGAAGAATTTGAGTAAAATGCAGGGCTCCACTCTGGAGGGTTCCTGCAGAGATCTGTTGCAGAAATGCTAAGGTTGATGCGAGTGAAATACAAATGGACATGTGCATGTCTGCAGGGACCAGAAGAAAGACCAGAGCAAAGGGTTAAAAGAACAGACAGTAAAGGTCACCATTCCCAGCAGTAAAATTGAGGAATGTGTTGTTTCTGTCAAAACCAGAAGGCCTGTGCTCTGATAAGACGACGGCACAGATGACTTGTCAGCAGAGGAAAAGCAGAAGGGCACTCTAAAGCCAAAGGTTGCAGCATATCACCTATTTCATCATTTTTCCTGTTTGCCCAGCCAGCAAATAGACTGTAGATATAGTCTGAGTACCCCAAACAAGCAAAACCAGACAGTGGGCAGCAACCTGGCCTAAGGTTCAGAGACGCTGAAGTAGGCAAGATTACGAGGCAAAGGACCTCGCCATAATACCTGATGATTCCTAAAGGGTATAAAAGATCTGTATGTAAACTCGCTTGTCATTTCTCATCAAGAAGAACCCCAGGGATGGGATAAGGACTCAGTAGCTGGCCTACCTTGTCCCGTGTTGCACATGATGCTCACCAGACCACCTGAGCACACACATCTTGGTGCTCATGACCATGCGGGTTTGGGTGTGTGGCTGAATTAAATCAATGGCAGGGTGAATGTGAGTGAGTAAAATCAACTTGTTTAGAGATTTTGTAAATAAACATCACCTTCTCCTTCCATTAAATTTTGCATTGAACTTTGTTACAGTAGAAGGGAGGTGCCTACAGGAGAGCTTCAACTCAGGCAGACGTTTCTGTGTGGGAAGCGATGCCCAGAAGACATGCACAGTGCTTGTCCCCAGCTCAACCAAAATCATCATCTCAGCCAGCCTCGTTTCTCAATGATACTGGACGAATGAGACATAGAGGAAGCCCTGAGGTTAAGATGAAGCATCAGGCAGGTGCCAGGACATACTTTTGTATCATCTTTCTGCATGTTTTCAAATCCAGTAACTGATTTTCGATACAGGCTTTTTAAATTAGTTCTAATTGCATTTAAACTCCTTGCAGTCCTCTTCCATGCTGACAGAGAATCCAAAATGATCTGGAAAACATGGAGTTCTTCATTCCTAAGAATTAATGAAGTTGATTCAGGTAGGGCAGATAATCATCTGAAGCTCGTATCTTTGACAGATTTAGGAATCCCTAAAAATCAAATTCCTTTCACCTGACTGAGGCAGCTTCACTGTAGATATTGGCATCCCTAGCTTACCTTTAGACATGACTGAGGACAGACTCTTTTAGGGCAGGATTCAAGTAACCTACTTAAAATGTCTACATTAGGATAAGAACAAATTCACATTTAGAGTGCTATGAACCATCCCTAGACACGCTGATTTCTCTCCGCAGACTTTAAAGTAAGTCAGGACAGTTAGCTAAGCAGAGGACAGCGGCTTAGCAGTATTTTACCACAGACACTTCTAATCTAGGCCAAACACAGGTTTTCATTGCAAAATGAAGTGGGAAGGAAGAATGCAACCATTACAGGATTTAGTAGCTACGACATTTGCAAAACGCTGCCTTGTTTGTTCAGCAAACAAGAGAGCAGGCCAGAGAGTCGTGTGGAAAATGTAACTGCTTTCGCATACCTAAAGACTTATTGGAATGTTTATCCAGAAAAAGACTGAAAGTTGTTGTGTGGGCTAATGCTACCCAGAATTTCCTGATCCAAGCATTTTCTTTGAGAGCCAGAAATTTCTTTCAGTGTAGTTTATCTGAAAAATCTCAACAACAATCTTTGTTGTTGTTTTGGGGGGTTATGTTTTTTCAACAATAACCAGTGTGCATTGGAAATCATCATTTGTCATCCTCAGGATTACAGCTAAAACCTCTCCGCTGTTCAGAGCCTTTTTTCCTTTCTGGCAGAGGTCTTTGCAGCAATCAATACTAGATAATGTTAAGTAAGTACATGGGGAGAAGAAAGAGTACCCAAATTCCTTCTGACTCTTTTCCAAGTCCATGGTATCAAGCATCATGAATATTTATGCTAAAAGAAAAGATAATGGGGAAAAAAAAAGTAGAACAGTTACCCATTTTTAGCAACAGTTACCCATGGTTATACTCCCCAGGGAGTTCAATACAGGCTGGAAAAAGTGTGAAGGAAATGAAATGCCATCAGCTGCCAGTCACGCTCTTAAGCCTTACTGGAAGCAGTAAAGACATGTAATTGGTAATTGTCCAAAACCCGCTCACTTTACAGACAGAAGACAGTATTCACACAAATGCAATTATGATCAGAAATCTCATGGGAGACAGTTTCTACTTATCTAAAATCAGTTCTGACCCGTTGTCTTCATCACTTACTCAGCACAGGCCTTGCCGGTCTTCTGGTCACCGTAGGCTTCCTGGTAATTATGTCCTCTGTGGGACGCAACGACATACCAATAAACAATAACAGCTTAAGCTTTTTCATCTGATCAAAAGAAGGTATCTGCGAATCTAGAGCACGGCATTCAACAGAGCTTTACGTATCATGACAGAAGCTAAAAATGAAGGGTATGTTTTCAAAGCCATTTTTTTGTTTGTTTTAAAGAAATTACTAATTTTATGACAGAAGCATTGAAATCTATCATTTCCCAGTTCTGTATATCTTTAACTTAGGTACTAGCCACTTCTCACTCCAGTCGCAAAGGAAAAGGACTTAAGATTGATTATTGGGTCTAAATGCCATAGTAAAATAGAGATAGGAGAGTTACCTACCTGGGTGATCAAGAGCATCAGCTAAATCAAAATCACGTTGACCTAGGAGGAAGGTGACAGAAGGAAAGAGACTAAGTCAGCGGGCAGGTTTCCACGACCTCCAGTTCTGGGGGCTCTGGGCAGAGCCAGAACACCAGTAAGAGGCAAAAGAAAAACCCATCCAAACAGGGGCAGGCGCAGAGCAAGCTGTCAGCTGCTGTCCCTGCACCGCGCGGTCCTGCACGACCGTGCGAGATGGACTCGTGTAATTCAAAGAAGCGATTCATTCGGGTAGCACAAAGAGAAGCTGCGCTCTCGTGTCATCCGCGCTCAGCCGCCGGGCAAGCGCGCCTCTGAGGACCACGGGTTGCCTGTTACAGGGCACAAGGGCTATTGCCAGGAGGCGGCTGGAAGTCGCGTTCAGCACGGTACTTCCAAACCAGAATCATTAGGTGAGAACTTTTTAATATCTTCGTTATCATTTTACTAGCTCAGCTTCGGAGAGAAGCTTTGCTGGCAAGCCTGCCTGGTGATCGCTTGTAATGTGAATCAACTTTTTTCTTTTTTTAATTCTTCCTGTAGCACGTGCCGGCAGTAAAAGATACAAAGATGTGTTTACCTGATTTAGTTTCCGCTGTAGCTTAAAAAATCTGAAAGGGAGAAAAGAACCCGTCCTGTTCTGTGTTAGGTGACGATGATGTCATTAAAAGTCACGTCAGGGCAATCAGCATCCTGACCTTTGAAGCTAGCAGGTAAATAAAACTGGAATATGTTTAAAATATATAAACTGAAGCGTACGACTTTGAACTGAACAAACGCAGCCATTCATGTGAGTTTTACTTTCCACCCTCTGCAGTCTGCCACTTCCCTTTCAATACACAGCCTTCATGAAACACCTCTTTGCAGAGCGTGTATCCATTAGTTCATCCAGACTAAAACTTCACCATCCTTGTGTTTGCACACCAAATACAAGATCAGCCTGCACAAACCCACAAAATGTCACGACGTGACATGGTTTTCCTAAGCAGAAATGCTTTACGGTGCTCTATCGAGTAAGCCTCTTGCTCTGCACCTATTTATTATCCCGTCCAAAAGGCTTAATACCTAACTCTTCGAGGAAGTGTTTTTCTTGGTAAGTCTTGAACACTTCACAGCAAGAAAGGCATCATTGCTCCAGTGGGGAAACTGAGGAACAGAGAGGGGCCATCACAGGTTCTCCAGCGCAACAGCACTCAGAGTTCAGCTCAGCCCTCTCTTTTCGACAGGTGCTGTCCATCTTCACGGCATTCTTCACATTAATTACTGCTCCTGAATAATAGCCCTCGCCTGTGTCAAAGAGCTCCTGGAAAGATTAATTATCAGTGGTAAAATGCTGTGTGATCCTCAGATAAAAATCGGCGCAGCAGCATAAACGTTTTGATTCCTTTGAGGATTTTTCACATAAGTCTGTGAGCTTAATTATAGCTGGTGTCTGATGGAAAAGATAAAATGAGGCTGGAATGCAAAATAGTGAATGGCTTCTAATTCTAAAGCAAAACTGTCCCTATAAAATATTATCACAAACCTGTGTTGGGAAAGAAAAAGCAGATAACAGCATAAAGCTTTTCCATTAATATTATTAGAGTAGAATTTTATCTCTTATTTGAACTGATCTTTGAGTGTCACCTCATCCGACCACCTCTCCTTCCCCTGCCCTGGCCGCTCAGCCAGCCCAGCTAAGTCCACCTTTGGACCGGGTCCTTAGATGGATAATATTCCAAGACCCTGACAGGTGTTTTTTTTTATATGTGAATCCATTAAAATACATAAACACATAGAATTGATGAAAGGCTTCCTCAGAAGATATTCTGAGCTCTGGGAATATCACCAGCCCTTACTGGCCCTGAGCCCCTGCCCGTGGGCTGTCACAGCCGTGCTGCTGCCCAGCCATGGGACCATTTGATCCCAACGCAGACCACTACCCACAGGCTGACATCCTAGCATTGCCTCAACTTACATGGTCAAATTATACTTTTCTGAAGCGTTTCTTCAGTGCCAACAATCCAAGCAACTTAAGTTTGAACGTCCTTTGATTTTGTCCTCTGGATAAATCCTCATTCTTGATTGGCATCCTGAGTGCTGAAGGAGGCTGGCTGACCTGAGCCCTGCTGCTGCAGGACACTGCCGGCAGGATTCAAACCGTTTCTCATCAGAATGAGTCATCAGAAATAATTTTGTAATGCTGAAGGGCTGTTGGCCAAACCAGTTCCTTTGTTATGGGCCCTGACACGCAGGAACTGGTGATATGGAAAGCAGCTACCAAGGTCCTAATGCTGTAAAGAGAATGTGACAAAATCGTCTTGTGAAGGAAGACTCTGGAAAACTTCCAGGTACAATATTTCTTTGAAGTTAGGGAAAAGAAAAAAATAGGAAGAGGAACCTAATCAAGAGAAATTATGGAATTCAAACAAGATGACGCAGATGCTTCCAATTGCATGAGAACCAATGAAACGCAGCATACTGGAACAGTTACTAACATCTGCCCTTCTCCCGGACAATACCAACGTTTCCTTCCCCTGCTGTATGGCTGCTCTGCTAGTGAAAAAGTGGGAAAAGACAAGAGGTGTTCTTCTGAGACAGCAAGGGGGAAATAGAAGACAACTACAGAAATTTTAAGAAGAGAAAAAAGAAGCCTGGAAATCCCATGCAGAAATTATTCAGAATTGATTTTTTTTTTTTAATTATTTCTCATGATAAACCAAGTAATAAAATAAACAGACACCAACACAGAATGACTGGTTTGGAGTAAGACAGGAATCTACACTGAAATCTTTTTGGCTGTGTAAATATAAACCCTGACAGATGGGCCAATTGTATGTGGGCATCTGTGCAGCACGGTAAATGACATTCCAATAAACCAAAAGATTGCGTGGACTTCCATCCCGACTTCCTCCGATAATAACATCAAATGACCGCAAGGAGTAAAATTTTGTGGAGCAGAATTTTAAATGCTCATTACCATTTCTGAGACTGCACCTAGACATTTTAAGAATCTAATTTGGGAGGATAACAGATGGTTAAATAGCTGAACAGCCCAGATTTCATCCGCAAAATGGTGGGTCTAAAAACAAAAACACATTAGAGACTCGGAGAATATTTAGCTCAATAGGAACTGCAGTCACTTCAGGGAACTCTGAAGATAAATGACAACAGAAATAAATTAGTCAAGCTTCTTCACAGTACAAACAGACTGAAAGAAATTCATTGTCTGCATATAAAAATGGCCTTTTTTTGGACGAGCTTCCGTAATAGAAACAGCTGGACATATACTGATGAAAATGAGAATGAAAGAAATTTTAGTGGGGAGAAAACAGCTTTGTTCCTTTGGGTTTTTTTATTTGGTTGGTTTTTTGTGTGTGGTGGTTGGTTTGTTGTTGGTTTTTTTTAGCCTGGATAAAGTTGTGAAGAGATTTAGCTATGCAGGAGGTATTATCTCAGAGTTATCTCTGTTATTATTGCTTTGGGCTGGCATGCTATTTCTTGGCATCACTTCTAGCCTTTCTTCTGGGAGTATCCCTGTTTTTACATAGAAATAAAATTATTGTATTAGTGGGTTTTGTTGGGTGGTCCACAACGATTCATAACAGAGAATTTGAGAAAATGCTTATAAGCTCCTGCCTGGCATCACAGAACAGTCCTTATCCGCAAATGAGAAAATGCTAAGCTAAGAAAACGAGCCTTCCAGATGGATATACAGTTTGTAACATGAAAGGACGTGTTTTAATTACGCTTATTACTAGCTGCTCAAACACAATGAGCTATACTAACAGCAGGACTCTTGCTGGTACTGTCAGCCTTATTTGGGATGTAATTCCCTCATCTCCACCCAACACATGTAGCTGTGCCTATAAAAATCTGAGCTGTAGACCCGGCCAAAATAGCTAACAGTAGATAGATCTCTCTGTAGCAGCCAGTCAGGGGAGAATAGACTCCATAAAGCCAAGCATCAAAATATAGCAGCTTAAATTTCAAAATTACTACATTTATTTTTACAGGCATGATTCTTTCGGGTAGGACATTTGCTTTCACTAATGCCCATACTTTTTATGAGCCTTTTAAATATAACATGCAGAAGGCTGGTGATACAAAATCCTTGTTAGTTCGCTTGCTCTGTTATGGAGACTGTTAACGGCCGATGTTTGCCACAGAGACACTACACCATCTTTTAGTAACTTCCCTAGAATATGGAGCTGACGTTGTCTTACCCCACCCAGGCAGTCCCCTGCAAAGTTGTGTCCTCAGACACATGCACATTTAATGTTCGCAAACTTTTGCCCATATTAGTTTTCCGAAAATGTGACCCAAATATCCAGTCACTAAAATGCAGATAGGAGCACCTTTCACCTATGGCTGAATTTGTGACCTAAATGTTAAATGGATCCATCACCCTTTAACCATGAGCTGGTTGACCACAAGGGTCTGAGGTCCCACAGTTTTTGAGGAGGGTTTATGAGGAACAAGGCTGGATTCTGCAGGTGGATTTTACCCGTTCGTCATTACAACTGTAGTCAGAAGTAACAGCACCACTCTGCAATTTTTAATCTCCATAAGCAGGCTCAGTCCTGCACTGGATCTATATGAACAGAGCTTGTGGCCATTAAAATGACATGTATTTAAATAAGACAGGATGAATATTGCTAAATGAGAGTCAGGTTATGCGGCAAATAAAATAAACTTCTCAGGTATTTAATATGCATAGTCTAATATTAAAAATGAAGCTTAGATTCATGACAAAACATATCCATAAGCGCATACGCATGTGTGTGGACATACAACTTAAATGCATACATGCACACGCATGTTAGCTAAATCCTTTTGTCATTAATATGATTAATGGCTTTGAGTGCATTGCTAGCAGTCATATGATTGGGATGAGATTACCTGTGTTACAAATAAATTGGAAGCAACTAACGTGGAAATGTGAGCTAGGTAGAGAGGGAAAATAAGTTGATTTTGCATTATTTAAAAACAAGAACAGAAATTATTTCTTCTGTGGAGTTAAATAAGAATTGTTTTGTGAATACAATGAGTTTGAAACATTATGAAGCTGGCAGAGACTGAGGAAGAAGTGGGTGACTCACTAATGAGAACAAAAATTTTCTAAAAAGGAACAATAAGTTACTGAAATCACTTGTGGGACCCATTGCATGTTCTTTTTAGCTGAAATGGTAAGTTATTCTTTGTACAGATCATTTCTGATCATTATACGATCATGATACATATTTCCCCTGTAAGGAGAAAATAGGATGTATTCTCCCAGGTATGTGATTCAGAACATACCTGTTTACTGGTCCAACTTTATTCAGGAAGCAATTATGTTTGTTTAAAGGAAATTACTCATGCAAGAAAAGCTGTGGGAGGGCGTAAAGGTTTACATCCCAGAGTGGACACTTTGGACAAAATCTCAATGAGTGAGTACTATTTCTCTGTTATAACGCTCTCATGATCCATATTTCCTGATGAGGTTAGTGTGGCTTTTTTTTTTTTCCATCATGGCCATTTCGTTCCATAAACAATGATTGCCATTACAAACCCTTGATGTTGGGGTGGAAAATGAGTATGCTTTAAAATCTGTAATTAAGATCTAAGTTCCAGCCCATAGACCACAGCATATGGACCTGGTTATTGCCTTCATGTTTTTTTCTAGGCCACTTCTGTTTATAGTTTGAATTCAAGGGAAATGAAAAGGTCTCTCTCACTTATTCATACAAGAACACATTTAAATAACTACCAGCAAATAAGATGCACTAATAAAGCGAGGCTGGCCGTAGCGCTTTAGGTCTCTGCAGGATGGTCTCATCAAACATGAAAGAAAATCTTCTAGTTCGATGGTGTTTGTTTTGCTGTGGGCAAACAGCAGCTGTTCAAAGGTAGCTGCTGTTCTTTATGATGTGATATGCCCTGCATACATAAAAAATCAGAGCGAGTGCAGAAGCAGCTGGTGCGTGCTGTAAAATTACAGGCAGAGCAAAGGAGTTGGAATCTCCAATGAAGCAGCACCAAATGTCTGCACATCTTACTGAAACTCAGATTTTCCTCACAAGGAAGCAGAGCTTAGGCCACAGCCTGGGCTGTTCAGCCCAAACTGCTTTTCGTCCCTGAGTGGTGCATGAAGCTGTCGGCCCTCTTCAGCCATTTGGGCTGAGCGTGCCAGGCTTAAAGACGGCCACGTTACAGGAGAACTCACACAAGAAACCCATATGAGTGTTCCTACTGAATCCCTATCGTGTGGCACAAGCAACGGCTGTGTTGGGCGCGCTGAGTGACCGCTCGCTGCCTAAGTGGAGCTGGGCGATCCACACTTTCCCCAGCTGGTAACCTAGAGACAACAGAGGGAGCTGGAGCTAATGCGGGAGGTCAGGGAGATGCCAGGCTTGGTTATTCCTGTTGCTCACAGAGTAGTGTCTTTTAATGTTCCTCATCCCACCTTCGTCCCAAGTAAAATATACGCAAAACACCTTTAGCTCTTCAGTATGGGTAGCACAGATCTCAGTAGTGCTATTCTGTAACTAACATCCTGTTCAATTTGTTTCAGAAATTCTGTTGTATATCTAATCCTGTGCCCCCTGAAGTCACAGTAGCCCATTGGCATAATTATTTGTATTGCTTGCAAGGGGGTTAGTAATACTGCCAAGTTAAGGTGGATGATGGGGCATTTCATACACATTCTTTGCTTGTGTGTTTAAGATGCAAGCCAGCAAAGAAGCAAGGCCTGCATCTTCTCTGTTTCATGCCATTAAGAACTTGTTTTCTGGGAAAGAATAATGCTGAGAAGAGTTGCTGGACATCAGCAACAAACTCTCTGTGGAGTCTGAGGAGCCACGTCTCATCCCATTTGGACTAAATGAGAACAGCAATTGGGCTCCTTTTGCTGAAGAAGCCTCTGCACATGCCACCAGAGTGCACAGAGAAGCCTTTCTGAACGACCCTGGGCAAAGGGCAATGGAGCATCAGCTGGTATCTGAACTTCGAAAGCAGGAGACTCAGAGGAGGGTCTGGCAGCTTAGCCTTCAGAGGGAAAGAAATCAAGACTCTTGGCATGCAGAATGCTCTGCGAATCTGGGTTGGATTTCTAAACAAAGAGCCAGGCTTCTTTTTGCTACCATTGTGCTCAGGAAACAAAACAGTCTGTATGAGCCTTGTGAACAGAAATACCTGGCTCATGACTCAATGTTAACCTGCAAGGTAGAATTGCAGTTTTGATGCGATATAGACTGTGATCTGGGAGGCTTTGTTGCTGTTAAGTCAGGACTGTTCCTGGTGTGGAGTGTGTGCTCCTGGTTCCTCCACCACTGATGTTCTAAGACCTAGGACGTAAGGAGGGACTTTGCTTTAATTTATCTGCTAATCTTAGTGCCTACTCCGGTCTTTGTTTCCATTTAATCCGGAGCATTGTTTCCCTTTGAAAATATTTCCCTGTGATTTAGCTTTTTAAATAAATTCCTCAGGAATTAAAAAATGCATTGAAGACAGGCAAAGCTAATACAGTAGAAGTGGGACTGTTATATTTTCATAACCCCTTCAAGCCCTTTCTTTCAATTGGGATGGTCTATTTGCCTTCACGAGATACTGTACTACGTTTTCCCATAGCATTCATAGATATCAGTCCCCCTGTGGAAAAGAAGAAAGACTGATCAAAACAATCTGAATCTGCTCCTAACCACGAGGCAAAGTGCCACAGAAAGGCATATTTTTATTGATTTTTAATCTTGAAAGAATTATGACATTTATTTGTTTGTTTATTACCCTCGGTGGGATGGAAAGGGATTGACAATCGCTGACGCAAATGAGGGGAAAATACATACTGAAAACAGGCAGTTTGGGCGCTGCTACCAGGCTCACAACGTGGCAGCAATGTTTGGAAAGTGAACCTGAGAAGCTGAGCAGCCACACCAGTTGTTAGCTCTTCCCAAGCTCTGATGTTGCAACAGCTCTGCTGCTGTCAGTGGTTCAAGCAGTTCAGGTATGTCTATTTATCAGACGGCAATCACACCCTTGGATGATAGCACAGACATGCCTACAGATGAGAGCAGCTCTGGTATCAGGAGCAAAATAGTTTTGGGACCCAGCAACAAGAGGATTCATTGTCTGATATATCCCTGATGGTACCGCAAGTGCTTCGGCAAGCATGCAGGGACCTGACATGGAGCAACAGCAAGGGCTGGAGCTTGGTGGAGCAGCATAAAGAAACAAGGACTGTGTTTTTCATCTCTCCCATTCTGCCTTTTAATTCCAGTGAAAACTATATTATTCATAAAAACACAGTGTCTCAAATCCAAACAGGTCTGTAATTTTCTCCCCATAAAGTACCTAGCTAATTAACCGAGAGTACAATTAGTATTGAGTCAACATCTTTGTAAGCCGAGCCGGACAGTGGTACCTGGTCTACTGGCTAGCAATAAATGCTGTTCCTTTTACCTGCATAGCATGCAATGCTTGATGCAGTAAAGTTAGTGTGTCCTGAACATCATCAGCCTCTGTGCTCTGTTACTGACTAAACATGTGATCTGTCAGTTATGCTCTTAGAGACCACAGGTGTGTAGGTTATAGCTATACTGGGAACCTGAGGAGCATTTCTGAGCAGTCAGGTCTGAGCGACAGCCTTGGCTGCTTTCCAGCTCCGTGTAGGAGAGAGCCCTCGGGTTGCACTGCTTCCTCACGACAGGAATGCACGCAGGTGTATGGCCCACATGGGACCTGCAGGATGTTTCAAACAAGTGCGTGATTTCAGTTACCGGGGGGCTAGGACCTAAGCTGTGTCTCACCACACCCTAAGTGAGCAGTGTAGACACAGCCAAAGCCGAATTACCACAGGTCAGCAGCCAAGCCGCAGTCACAGACATGGGATGTTAGCATGAACTTCAGCGGAAGAAGTTTTTATGAAGTTTCTTTCATTTGCGTGGGGCTAAGAGCCACTCAGACAATTAGTTTTTGCAGCTCAGCTTATATGGGAGACCTCATGTAACCTGCTTAAGCTTGGAAATAACAAAAGCCAAAGAGTTTAGATAAAAGTTTGGAAGACTGCGGTGAGCATGTAAGATTCTGAATGATTCCAGGTCTCGCTTTCCTTGTGCAATGCGGTCCTTGGTTACGCCACGCTTCTGTTGAGATGCATCCATCAAGGTAGTCTAGCGAACTAACTGAAGATAGTAAAGGAGATACTAGATGGCAAGGGGAGGGATGTGGTCTGGCCTGGCTCTGGTGGCACAGTAACTTCTAGAAGCTATCACAGATGGTTAGCGCTTAGATAAGAATTAAGGCTGCATATGAAAAGGTGAATCATGCCATATACCTTCCTGTCATAAAGACTTAGACCAGCTTTTCACCAGCATGGCCAAGCCTTTCTCATATCATGTCTTGATTAGGACTGAGAAGTGGTTCCTGTAAATGTCCCCTGAAACATGGTAAAGGTGTTGATGATAACATTCAGTGGCTGTTGCCATAGACTTAAAATAATTCATTTTGCTCTTCAAACAGGGTTAAATAGTTTCCACAGTTGTAAGACTGTGCCCAAAGCCCACAGCAGCTTTCAGCAACAACTTCTTCCCCAAAGCAGGGCCTGAATTGGCTCTAAATTAGCACGTGTGTAAAACAAGAACGGTTAGGCTGACTATCCTTGTGATTAACGTGCTAGAGTATATGGAAATTGGCTTGCCCATGCTCAGATTGTTTGAAGAGAAATATTTGACATAAGAGAGTCCTCCAGAACAAGAAAGTCTGCGTGCCAGCGATGAGAGACAGCGTGAATCATCGCTGTTCGCAACACGCCACGGGGCAGGCCAGCACGCTCCTACCGCTCTGCTGTTTCTATGCCACGTTGCTTGCTGAAGACCTCCAAATAATTCCTCGTTTGTTAAAATGGAACTATGGCGCTAATTTAAGGCAAGGTTTTTTCACTGCCTGTCACTGCAAGAGCTCCCAAGGACTCAATTTAAATGGGGGTGGGAGGATGAGCAGCGCAGCAGCTATTTCGGAACCAGTGGTTAATGATGGATTTCTTCCCGCAGTCAAATACCACGCTACAAGTTTTTGAAGTAATGCTAATATACAAAAAAGAAAAGGCTATGAGTACACTACATGGCAGATGCACACGAGGTTGATCCTAGTTGGTTTGATATCAAAAAAAGTTTCACACAATGTTTTGCAAAAAGAAAGTTATGTTAGAAAATAGAAAAAAGAACTCAATATGAAAGGACTACGTTTTCCCAAGTGCTATTGATTCGTCAAAAAAATATGTACAAAATGTATTCAATTCTTCATTAATCCTGCATGGAAAAAAAAATAGGTATGCTTGTGTGTGGATTTCATATATTCAAGCATATGTTTGCTAAGGTTAATAAATTATTAATTTATAATTATTAAAGCATGAGCACCAATATGAAAGCATGAGCATCTTTAAACTGAATCAGAATTTTTTTTTTACAATATACCTAATATGTCTGAAAATATCAATAGCCAAGAAAAGCTCTCAAAACATGTTAGTATTTGACTAAGGATCTCTTCAGAAACTTTAAGTTTCCCTGGAAGCTCCCATTTTACAGCTTCTATTTAAAAGTTTATACTCAGGTACAAGCTTGTGAATAATTTTAGAGGAGCAACACTAAGGAGAAAATAAGAAATTATAACAAACAAACTCCAACTAGCACGGCTATTATGAGCAATCATCCAAAAGATGTATATGTCATTAGAAACTGCAGAAGTACTTATGTAAACAGTCTTGAATGCTTCTCATGAAACAACAACAAAAATAACGCCAGCAAGCATTTCTAAATAAGCTTTTTTTTACAAGTTGGGGGTTAGGTTTTGGGTTTGGTTTTTTTCATTTTTAATAATCTTGACCTAGAAATAAAGCAAGGCAAAAGTCACTTACCTCTTACATGGACTAGAAGAAAGCCAAGGCACAAAAGAAGGATACTTCTGAATTTCCCCATGGCCTCCTATGCAGTGCCTTGATTGCACTGGTTTTTTTCCAAGCGATGATGCTAGATGTTGCGACTGCAGTGCCAAGGTTTGAGGGAGACGCTTGGAATCAGCGGCTCTGTCCAAAGAGTTCCCTCACCATCACACTCAAACGCCGAGGAAGTCCCTAAAAACCCCTTCTAGCACAAGACAAGTAACGAAAGCAGACGAGCCCTCTGTGGCCAAGCCGTGAGCAGCACCATAGGTGCCACCCACCCTCTAAGAAACCTATTTATCGCCCACGCAGGGAGCGTGGAGAGCCGGGGAACCAGCGGCAGCACCCAATGAGGAGGGAGCCAGCGTGCTCTAAATCCACCTCCTTCCCTGAGGGAAAGCCAACCTGTTTGACATCCTCACCTTCAAAGCAGGGTGTGGTGCTTTGGAAGCTCAAGCAGCTTGTGAGAGGAGACCGGCCTTCTCTGCAGCGTACTTGGGAAAACATCTCTCAGACGTACTCTGTCCTCAAAGCACTGCTTCCCTGCCCAGTTTCTGGCTGAGCAGTAACTGCTGATAAAGGCAATCCTGTCAGAGTCCTAACCGCTAGCTCAAGCCACCGAGTGAGGGAAGCGGAGGGCAAGAATCTGCTTTGCAGAGGCGTGGGAATTGTCTACAGAGGGATGCCAAAATGCCCTAATTTTATAAACTTAAAATGTGATGTCGGGCTACTGAACTGAAGCGTGCTCAGGTGGTGGATGCTTACCTTCACAGAGTAAACATTGCCTGTCATGATTTTTTCCATTGATCTAGAAATATTTTCAACTATAAACATTCACACATATCCTACATGGAGAGAGATCTCAGCTAGTGCCGAGCGCGAGAACACAAAGCTTTGGAAAATGAACAAAAATCATTCATCCATCCGTCCACTGGTGTGATTTAAATCCAGTCTTGTCATACCCTCTCTCTAGCAAAGACGTCTGCCAGCACACTTGGCTGTTCAACTGGACCACCACTGTCACGCTGGCGCCCGGCGCCGGCAAGGAGACCGGTGTGCATCCTCCCTTTTGCCGAGGGGCAAGCTGCAGGTGCTTTTGTCAGCGCTGTTTTGACTAGGTTGGCAAATACTCTGCTCCCACGAACGGCCGATCCGTACGCTCGTGGCGTTGCTGGGTGATCCCGTCTGACGCGGGGCTGAGGCTGGCCCCGAGTGCGTTTCTGTTGAGTTACCTAGAAGGTACGATACAACGCGTGCACTGAATGCATGCTTTTATGCTAACTACAAGAAAACTGATGCAACAACATAAACTGGACTGATAAAACACAGTGATATTGGTTCTTCAAGAAGCTTCATGTTCAGACAGGTCAGCTCCCTGCCCCCCCCTCCAAATTTGAACCAGTAGAATGGTTTCGAAAGGCCTGGCTTATTGTGTCACGCTGCTTAACTATTTTTAAGCTAGTAATAGAAGCTCTAAAGCTCAACTCATGTATGATCATTCTCCTTGTCAGGGCCAATTGCTGAATCTCAGAAGAGTTAAGGACATTTAAGAGACGACTTTGTCAGCCAATGAAAACAGGAATTATACCACGACACGAGCAATCCCATAAGTCCATTGTTTATTTTTTTCCAGAATAGCAAAAGCCGGCCCACACATGCTGATCTTTGTACCAGTGACAAATTTGCCTGAAGGGAACAGGAAAGTTAGCAAGGCTACATACTAGTCCCAGGCAAGTCGAAGCAGCTCACAAACATTCAGTAGCTCTACTTCAAAACAGTTGTTCTTGTAACAAGTGAAGTCTTTCCAAAATGCTTTCTTTTGTTTGTCTGCTGATGCTAGCTTGCTGCAATACTGAAGATTCTTAAAATATGTTTGAAGACGACGTGCCCCTTGTCTAGTTCCTCTGAAGCCAGCTACTGCTCTGTCTAGCAGATACAAATATAAACAATATGAAGAAGGCACAGGAAGGGCAAACTGAAGGAGTGGACCTAGCACTGGAGTTGGGATGTCTTGAATACTTATCCCACTTCTGTCCTTGGGGCATTGCAGGAAATTCTTAATCTCAGGTCTCTCTGATGACGATGTGCAAGTGATTGCCTGAGATATCAAGTAAACAATATTATATATTAAAAACAAATATAACACCTTACACCTGACCATGAATTGCGGTTTTATCACTTCGAGCAATCATTGACTCACCTTTTTTCTATTTCAAGGGAAAACAAAGTTCTGCCTGATACTCACCTGACAAGGTGGATGCTCTGCCTAATTTTTTTTACTTCTTCTTTCAAGAAAGAAACCATGTATTTAAGAAATAGCAAATGGGTGGAGAAATGGAGCCAGTGTGTCTGTCTATGCTCTACACCATATACTTTTAGCCCATCAGGCCTCTTTCAGGTGAGACAAGCTAGAAGAGAAGCGGAGGACAGTCACAACTCACCACAGTTGCAGCCCCATCCATCCTGTGGGCAGAAGTTAGACGTTGCGCTCTTTGG
This sequence comes from Egretta garzetta, assembly GCF_000687185.1. NCBI lineage: Eukaryota > Metazoa > Chordata > Aves > Pelecaniformes > Ardeidae > Egretta > Egretta garzetta. The sequence continues at coordinate 301,012 of NW_009259877.1, read as the reverse complement.
CATGGGTGACCTGCTGTGTGAGTCTATCGGAGATGAAGGAACCAAATTATACACTAGAACTACTGGGGAAAGCCACTAATATCCCACAGTATTCATCTTTTGTCATAAAAATTGAAGTATTTTAATTAAAATGTTGAAACATCTGGTAATATTAGATGTTAATTTAAATATAAGCCAAATGCGCAAGTGAACCAGTGATACAATTTCTTGGCAATGGAAGAATACAATTACTACAAGCCAGCTAAAACTTCCGTGGTTTTTCACAAGCAGATGGAAGAATGTACATTTTGGGGCATTTTATCCTTGTGATTCTTAAAATACTCCAAGTGCAGGGGTTTGGAAAAACTGTATTTTTGCTCAATTAAAGTCCTTTTCATATTCCTAATCATCTCTTCGCTTTCTTTCAAATGCGCCTTTTATATTTGAGTAATGGAAAAGAGCAAAAGGAAATAATCTTTGCAGTTTATGAAAAGGTTAAGGTTTGTTTCATAATCTTGTCAAGTGAAAAACCCACAAGGAATAGTACAGTATAGATAGTGGCCTAAAATAATTTGCGAGAAAAATACCAAAATTCACAATTGTAAATCAGCCCAAGGTACACTGAAAGCCGAGTGCTCTAGAAAGAGTTTTCCTTAGCATTCAAAATTCAGCACAGATACCGAAATGAGCACAAATAGGAGCTACAGTAAAAAGCTGCCAAATTTCATGCTTAAGAATCTCCTGCTTTTGTTTCCACAGCCTGATGAATTCGTTTGGAGAAGTTTAGGTAAGTGTTTGAAATGGACATCATGTTTAAAAACTGTCAAAACATTTTTCAAGCAGTCCTTTTCACTGATAGTTAGGATGAATTAATCTGCCACCTGAGCTCCCTTGCAGAAGCTGAAGTAAAATGATATTCTACAAGATCCTGCTTTATTTTCTTCCTCCTGTTACTGGAAGGTAACTCCTCCTCCTCAACGAAGGTAGGCTGGAGAAAAACCAGAACTGAAGAGGGTGTGCCACAAGAACAGGACAGAGCTCTTCCTTGCCATCCATTTAAACTCAGTCTAATGGTCACGGTACCTCACCAGGAGTGAACCTGAAGTTTGCACCTGGAAAGGACAGTAATTTTTCATCCCACTGCACAGTCTGATCGAAACCTGTATGGAAACTAGAATGTAAGTTCCCAAATTGGGATCTGGAAGTCACTGACGGTCCATAAGGCCATGATGGGCAGCAGCTGACCCGTGGGAAATGATCATAAAAATACTTCAGTAGGGTGATGAGTAATTGGTAACCGATCATCATCTTTCTTAACCCAACGAACGTGAGAACTAACGAATTCAGATATTTAGTTATGCAATGCAAGAGCAGCTGAGCTAGGAAGGCACAAGATCAAAGTCTCAACGGGTAGCAGGGCAAATAGCAACATAGCAATTAATACCCCGATAACTGAAAAATAAGCGAACTGCTACGCTTCATCCACAGGTAAGTAACAGAAACCCACAGATTGGCAGTTTCTTGCTCACTACAGAAGAACAGCCTGAAATTTCAAGCCTTCTCTTAAATCTTTTCTTTGTAGGTGGCAGCAGCCAGTGTTTCTGCCTTCTCAACACACACACGGTTGAGCTTGCCCATAGTAGGCCTGCTATTGCTGTGCGTATTTTCAGTAGATTCTGCGTAACCAAGTCCAGGTGTTCTTCTTCACAAGCCATGCCTGTTCTTCGCAGACATAGATGTCTTCTCCGCACTTCGCACTGGTAAGCACCCTGTGAAAGCAGCTCGCAGCTTTGTTGCTACTGGCCAACTTCCCGGGTGTGCCACAAGAACAGGACAGAGCTCTTCCTGTGAAAGCAGCTCGCAGCTTTGTTGCTGCTGGCCAACTTCCTCCTAAAATGGTTAAAATGTCTGTCAGAAATAAACCTGAATTGCTGATGGAGCAGGAAGACAAACTCCCTTTGAAGACTGCTTCTCTGGTAGAGCACCAAAATATCTGTATTTCTAAGGCTACTAAGAAGGAAAATACATAAACATTTTCTTTTTTTTTTTAATTTATTTTTAGAAAAATCACAATGTTGATAGAAGGTTTTCATAAGTAATTTTTAGGCTTGCAAGAGCTGAAGAAGGATTCAAGAGTCTGGTTAGCTAAAAGCTAGTTTGAGCTTCCCCTGACATTCCCCTAACAAACACTGGCTTTTTTTTTTTTT
>NW_009259877.1:268296-298813 GCF_000687185.1 Egretta garzetta | reverse complement strand
TTGGCATTGATATGAGATACCTGTTTATTCATGCAGGTAAGCAGTATGTATCATTTCTTTGTATTTACAGAGATCAAATGTTTATATAAAAATCAGTTTTCCACCCTCAAACACACTTAAAGGTTTTAGCACTTTTATACTAAAAGCAGAAGTGGGGCAAAAAGAGGTTTACAAACTAATTCTGTAACAAAATACTAAAAGCTATGTAAAGCTTTGTTGCAAGCTAAGAAACATGTACAAGAAATTCATAAATGAATTATCCTTGGCATACATTCATATTTGAATGCATAGATATATTTACATGTTTAATATCCAAATTCATAATGACTTCTAAGATGACATGAAATGTCATTTCTCTGCAGAACTTCGCCAGGTGGCTGAAGCACATTAGTAAGACACATATTGTAAAACTGCATGAAAATTGGAAACAATTAGAATGAAAGCCAACAGAACTGGTCAGACTATTCCTTCCAAACAGAACCAGTTATTATTCCAGACTTAGTCCTTTAACTGTTAGGAGTTGCACAGTTTTGCATGTTTCCACAGATCCTTGAAACCTTCCTGTGGCTTTTGAGAGCCACAGCAAAGCTCACAAGTGCTTTCAGCTGAGAATGCAATCATAGATCCTCGTCCCGATGGCAATCCTTCACAAGTCCAAAAGCATTCTTCACACGTACGCTATTTATACCGTTCAACGGATGTTTGTGGAGTGAGGCTGGGTTGTTCTGGTCAGTCTCGCTATTATGTACTTTTGAAATGTAGTACTGCTTCCATCTTTTAAGTGCAAAAAGAGGTTTACAAACTAATTCTGTAACAAAATACTAAAAGCTATGTAAAGCTTTGTTGCAAGCTAAGAAACATGTACAAGAAATTCATAAATGAATTATCCTTGGCATACATTCATATTTGAATGCATAGATATATTTACATGTTTAATATCCAAATTCATAATGACTTCTAAGATGACATGAAATGTCATTTCTCTGCAGAACTTCGCCAGGTGGCTGAAGCACATTAGTAAGACACATATTGTAAAACTGCATGAAAATTGGAAACAATTAGAATGAAAGCCAACAGAACTGGTCAGACTATTCCTTCCAAACAGAACCAGTTATTATTCCAGACTTAGTCCTTTAACTGTTAGGAGTTGCACAGTTTTGCATGTTTCCACAGATCCTTGAAACCTTCCTGTGGCTTTTGAGAGCCACAGCAAAGCTCACAAGTGCTTTCAGCTGAGAATGCAATCATAGATCCTCGTCCCGATGGCAATCCTTCACAAGTCCAAAAGCATTCTTCACACGTACGCTATTTATACCGTTCAACGGATGTTTGTGGAGTGAGGCTGGGTTGTTCTGGTCAGTCTCGCTATTATGTACTTTTGAAATGTAGTACTGCTTCCATCTTTTAAGCGCATATGATAAACCTTTCGAATTCAAAATATGACATTATTTTCAGTTAAGCTTTTTGGTTATCGAAGTCTGAAGATGTTAACCCCCAATCCCCAATACTTCATCCACAACTGTTCAGACAAACCGCCAAACATCAGTCTCACCAGATGTGCAAAATCCAATCATGGTTCTCATTTACAAATCAGGCTTTTCCACATCTGACCAGCTCAGTACTTGCTAAGCAGGAAAAGCCAGAAAGAATGAAGGGTCTGTGTGCGCACTACTTGGAGTATTCTGAATCTGTACCAGACAGATGCAATGAAAAAAATGCAAAAACAAAACTTTGAATTTTTGTCTCTTGTATGCTCAGGAACAAGTATCTCTTCCCTGGTGGCTGACCCAGGCAGCTACACAGATTGTATCAGCAGCCCCACACCCAGATCCATTGTCCACACACAGCGACCCATTTGCTTTCAGGTGCCCACACCATATACCAAGTTGTTTGGTTGGAACACTCACTGCGTACGGGATGTTAAAAAAAATGTTTGCACCACCTGAAAGCAATGGTGTAACAAAACTTTTAATCGCTTATTGTTTTTGGAGAGGTAAGGAAAAGTTAAACATACTGAATGCACCTGAGACACACCCATTTGTCACAGGAGTACAGGAAAGAATGTGAAGGCACAACATACTTCTACGCTCCTGTCATTAAGGCCATATATTGGTGTGCAACAATGCTTCACAGGGCTAACCATACAGAAGTACTCAGGTCTAAGTCACACTCCCAGAGGTGTTTCAAACGAGAACTGTTTTGTCATGCAACTTCAGACTCTGCTGTTTTATTATGCTTTTTTTGGTTCCTTTTTTTTTTTCAGGCAGAATGCAGGCTCTCTATCCAGTTTCAATGGTCTGTTCTTCATCACGTTTTCTTTAATTTAGTTCTCCAGAAGTGTGCGCTGAACTAAAAAGTGAAAAACAACTCAAGATTAGTACACTAAGTTAGTATACATTTTAGGTTATGTATTACTATGTAACTGCATGTGTTGTTTCCCAGTAGGCATTTGAAACTGTGGGATAAAGTCAGGTAAGCAGAGGCTTGATTCTATATAGCCAGTAGCCTGCATACCAAAGGATATCACATCGCAGATTTCTCACTCAAATAACTAGGTCCGTGTAGCTGTCCACACTTGCAGTATAACCCAACATGCAGCTTCAGACTTGCAGTTCTGCAGATGCAAAATTGAAGTGGAGTACAGTTCTGCTTAGCTGATGGAAAAAGTGGGTTACTGGAAGAAAGTGCTAGCCTAGGTTATCTACATTTTCAGGAAGTCAAAGATAAGTCTACATAAAATTTTAAAAATGCAAACTTGTTCTGTCATGCCATCTGACCTGGCTTAACGCAAGACTGCTTCTAACTAAAGCCATGCAGGTACATCGACACTGTATTAGCAAAAGCAGAGCTAAGGTCTGCTGACTCATGGAACTTAGATCAGGAGTAGCACCATGCTGACCATGGTTGCCCAGTCTCTTGGCTCAAAACATGCTCATACTTGCCTGCAAAATATAACAGAGGAATGAAATTTGGGATTTAACGTAACATCAATATGTAGGCAGAAGTAATCATCTATAACAACAACCCAGGTTTTACTTTATCAGCTAAAATAAAGTATGCATCATCTGATGCATTTCACACCTGCCTGAGTTCTGGTGAATCATGGCCAAAATTTTAGCATATTCTGACTCCAACCCATATGTGAACTACCTTTGGCAGAGGTCTTCGAACAATACTGGCTTGCTTCACTAATGCATAGCTGAATTGAGGACACCTGCCTATCTCCAGTCCTGACTTCAACAGCCAGTCACAAGAGAATGCTTTCTCCCTGAGTTTTCTATATTTAACAGCTTAAAAGAAAAATGCTTATAAGGAGGGTCATGAGCCAGATGGACGTTTTTAGCATACTGATGAAATACCTGAAAGAAATAAGGTAGAAATTTTGTTGTTGTTCAATTATAAAAAAAAAAAAGAACTGGTTCTGTGGGTTTAAGATTTAGATCACAGAAGAATATATTGCAAATTTATACTGCTTTGAGATTTTAATATTCAGTGTTTCAAAGACACTCGACATACTTCAGCATGATGTACTGCTTCTTCCTTTGTTGACCAGTCACAAGGACTAAAAGGCCAAGTTTTGACCTATACTGTTTTCTCCAGATCTACCTATGGCTTTCCTGGAAATAATCACCTGTTCCATCAGCCAAGTACCCTAGACGACCAAACCTGGAATGGTGAGGTTGTTAGGGGTTTTGTTGCTTTAGAAGAGATCCTTCTGCAGCTGCCACCATTGTAGAAAGATTTGTTATTTGATGATTCTTTCATACAAGAATCATCCTCTGTTCAAAACAAAGAATTTTTTAGTTATGACAACATGCTAGTAAATTAGGTCCTCCTTGCCTCCAATGTAGTTTCATCTCTGTCCAAACACTATTAATATTTTTAATACACATTCTTGCAAAGTTATATATGGGCTTGCAATCAAAAAAGTTATCAGATTCCAATCAGACACAGCATACACTAATAAAAGACCTGTCAGCAATTGCAGTTATGTATCACACTAAAGGAGCAGGCTTGTGTTTTCATAATACTTTTGCAGAGAAAAATCAATTCTTAACTTTCTCTAAGCTTCTGTATTTCAAGGACTCCTCAAGGCAATAAACTGGAATCTTGATTCAGTTCTAAATTAGTTGTCATGGTAGTTACAAACATTTTTTTTGAAACAAAACAAAACAGTGCAAGTAATTTCCTCCGCTATGTTAGATGTCAATAAAGTGCATTTAATAGGATCCCCACCAAAAAGTTGATCTTCCATCTAGATTCTTCTCTTACCAGGTGGCTCAGACTGTGCTCCCCGATGGCTTTCCATATTTACATTCTCTTCATCTGCTGGGAAACAAAGATATTTAGCATTCAAATTCTCTTATTTTCAAAGCTGTTGATTAATAAAGATACTTTGAAAGAAGAAACAGCACTGAAAAAAACAGGCAACTGAAAGTAGTTCAGTTTCCCTTGTGTTGCCTGCATGTTAACTTCAATGTGCATGGTAGATGTTACTCAGTTTTCAAACCTCCCAAATTACAAAACAGCAGTGCCTGGCTGGATTGCTGCTCTATCACTTCTTTCACCAACCAATCAGAAAGACTAGAAAGGACAAAAACAAAGCTTCTGCCCCACCTATCACCCACAGTACTCCCCAAGTTCTCTGACCCAAGTTGTATTTTATTTAGGTGGAAAGAAGTAGATAGCAAGCAATAGACGACTGCAGAAGAAAGAATCACTTGGCGATGAACATCCAGGTAGTTGTCAGAAACCTAATATGTAGGCAAGCATCTTGTGAAGACATAAAGGCAAGATTTACAAAATTAGAAATGACAAGGTATTTTCCATCCACCATGAAAATAGCCTCTAATCCCCAATCTCCGCTCCATTTTACGTAAAGAAATTTTTTCTTGCAGGGTCCTGCTTATTTTTTAGCAGGAAGTGCTTTAATTTTAAGAAATGCAAAGCCTTAAGTTTGTCTGCTTCTGAAAGTCTAAATTTTGGGTGAGGCATTCTTTAGACACCCAGTCTTAGATGACTAGTAAGAGAGGTTATTCCCTGTGAACAGAAATTCACTGTGCTATTAAAACTACCTAATGCATAAGATCAATTTCCAGCCTCCATATAAATACAAAAATGCATCTCTTTAGACAATAGGAAACAAAACTAATTTAGAATTCTTACCGCTTTGTTTGAAACAGAGTTTCTTCTTCTGGTAAGCAATGAAACTAGATACTGCTCCAATCACAGTAGCAACCACAGCACTTACAATTCCAGCTATTGCTCCCTGAGAAGCTGAAAAAAAAGGTTTGTAGATATTTTTCAGAATTGAAAGCAATGATAAACTTATATTGTCTCAAAGTAAACACTGTGAACGCTTCCAGAAAACAGTAAACTGAAATTATTACACAGAACTGTAGTAATTGACTCCTCCTGTCTTTGTGAATAATGAAAAGTGAATCGTCTAATTTTAGAACCATTGATTTCTTAGCAATGCCTATTGTTAAACAACTTAAGTACGCCTGTTCTAAGTTCTACTAATTAAAAAAGGTACCCTTTCATAGCCAAATCTAAGTTATATGCATGCAATCACTGCACCAGCACCTCTGAGACCTTAACACTTCTGAATCATTTGCAACATAGAGATTTTAAAGAATTATGAAAGCCGAGCTTGAAAGTAAGAATTCTAGATTCCACGGAAGTTTTTAAGCTGAAACTCACTAACAGCAGTGACCATTCTAGCAGAATATTAGCAATACAGAAAAACCCAGAAAACAAGCTTCAGATATGCAGACATAAATTTATGCATTTACTCTCACCTTCTTCACTATTGTTTGGACTTGGGTCCTTTCGTTCTGTAAAAATGAACAGAAGGTTTAGATTTTACATGTCTAAAGAACAGTCATATCATAAGTGACAACCTTTTTGTCAATTAATCATGCAAAATTACAAGCCATCTATTATATGCTAAGCTCTCTGGCACTCAAACTTTCTATTTTCAAAGCACAGCTCATGATGATGCCAACTTCAGCCTTGGGTGCTCAGCATTACTACAAAATGAGGGCAGCACGCCTGTGAAATCTGGCTTAACTTGCCCACCACCACAGAATACTCAGTGGCGAGGAACAGCATATATAATTTCAGGGTAGTATTCAACTGTATTTCCATGGAACCAACTGTCTTTTCCTAAAATCTCAGCCTCATTTACTAAACTTTTTTGCAATTCTCTAAGCAAACGAGAGAGAAGTTCTGTAAATACTATCCTGATTTGGCACTATGCAACTTGCACCACTGAACAGAAACCTGTGCAGATGAAAACACCGCACAAGTCTCAACAGATTTTTCTTGCCCCTGCCAATTTTCAAGTTACTGCCCCAAAGGAACCTTGGAAGGTGAAAGCTTCCCAAAAAATTAGCATGACTAACCTCTGCCTGGGACAACTCTCTGAAAAAGTTAGTAACCAGCAGCACGTCCCAACATCACATCAAGATACTTAACCTAACTCTGACCTGGAAATAGTAAAGTTACAGTAATGCACACAGGGATGACTAACCCCATCCTAACGATGACCATTACTGCAGCTTGGTTCCAATGACCACCTCTGTACTGAACTGCTCCGTAACAATTAGACATGGCAGATTACTCAAAACAAGTTTGGGTTTTATACTGCTCAGACTGGATATAACCTACATCACTTAGAAGTGGCTTCCTAACCACAAGAACTAAAAGGAACTGAGAGTATGTCACAGAAGATCTGAAAATAACACCTGGATGCCTTTAAGAACTGTATTTGTGGTGAATTTTGAAATAAGTACCACATTCACACCTCAGTTTTAAAATCGATCTTTCTTAGCGTAACAGTGAAAATCATTGAAGGTTCCTAGATCAGTTTTACCTCTTAACTATCTGGGGTTTTTTGGCAGAGGCAGGACACATTGCTTTTGAACTGGAAGGTACGCTCTTAAGTTTCAGGTACCAGAACCAGAAGTGTTACAAGTTAGACTATGTTAAGCAGCCTGTGAGCAAGCTTTTATTGAAAGCTCAGGTAACCACAAGATCAATACAAAGCACAACCTACTGTCTTACCATTGCTGCCACTACCACCGCCTCTTCCTTTCGGTAGACTGCCATCCTCTAAATCTGAATCATCAATGTTGCCTATAAAAAAAAAAAATTATCTTACATGTTTTAAGTTGAGTGAAAAGACCCCTTGAGGCACATAATGACATGAAAGTTTTCTGTAGATCATTCAGCTGAGTTTGTGGTCAGTTTAGACTAAGCATCATAGCCACAACACATTCCTGTTTCAAAAGCCCGCCCAATCTCAAGGCCCTTCAGCTTGGTACTATACAGTTTGAAAGCAGCACTGCTGCTTCTGGAATTCCTCAACAACTGAGAGAAGTCAGTTTCCAAGAGCAGATAGTACTGCACAACTCACGGGCTAAGCAAGCAAGAAGCCCTGTGAGCTGCAAAGGTGGAACAGCCCAAGTCTCACTACCCTGTTAAAGCAGAGGACATGGACAGGAAAGGACCGTTTCTTTTCACAGCCATCTGCAGCTGTGTTTCTTCAGAGTTGGGTTTCTAAGTCACAACCAATCTTTTGAACCTGTACAACACAGTAGCTAGTGGGAAGAAAAAAAACCAAAAAGAATTCTACATGCCATAGTCCAGTGGCTGCAGTATTCATCTGACAACGGGAAGATCCAAATGTAATTCCTTGCTCTTATTTATTATAGGACATTGAACCACTCCCTCTCCATTTCCACTGGACCATACCTCATGCGGCCTGAGTTCCTGCTGCCAATTTAATTTTTAGTTTATGCAAAGCAAATCTGTTTCAAGCAGCAAAACCAGAAGCATTGCATCAGAAGATGTTTTAGTTGGGTGGCAAAAGCACTGTACTGAGTCATGGAAGATCTGAATTCAAGGATCTGCTGCAAACCAGGCAGGAGAAGGAAGAAGAACCAGGGCTTGCATTCAGGTAAGGACTCTTTACCACCATATTCCTGGATAATGGTGTCATCACATCTGCATCGATCTGAATCTGTTTTGTTCTGAGTTAGGCAAAGACAGAGAAGACCCCTAGAGCACAACAGGCAGGGAAGGACAAGTATTTCAAGCCTACCTTTCAAACACGAAAGAACTGTATTTCTTAAATGGGGCCTTTAAAAGAGAAACTAAAAAAAAAAAAACCCTTTAACTTTGAGCTTTACCCTTAATGTAGATGCTTTAAGAAAACAGTTCACACATAGTTCCTACTGACTTTTTAACATGACTAGCAGGAATTCAGTTTGTTAAGATGAAAGGATTCAATCCAATACACAGGTGCTCCACCATAGGCAGCCAAGAAGAGCATTGCCCCAAGCACACACACTGTCCCATCCTTCCTCTTCCCCACAGTATCCCGCTTTTAAGTGAAAGAAAAGTGACTCAGCAGGTTTGATATGGAATTTCAAGACTGCTGCAAAGTTTATTTGCAAGACAATTTTTCCTCAATCCTATTTATCCAGTACAACATCTGACAAACATAGCAGCCAATTAACAAGGTATAATTATTTTAACTTTAACTGAGATAGTAAAACCATGTCATGATTCAGGAGTTTGTGCTAGAAGCCTTACCAGTGTCTTTAGGACGTGCAGGTGGACCTTGCTTGGGGTTATCTACACACACAAGAGAGATTTAGGAAAAAAAAAGAAAAAGGTTAAGAGATCAAAAGCAGACTACAACACAGTAACTTTGAAAGGGACTAGGAAAGATTAATAAATACTTTCTACTGTTAAGAAATTCCTGTTAGGTCAGTCTTACCAGTGTCTCTGGGATTTGCAGGTGGACTTGGCTTGGTGTCATCTGTAGACAAGTAAGAATAAAGTGACCAAAGTTACTAGCGTGAAGAGACCAAAAGCAGAGCATATAGTGACCTTGAAACACTATCTTCACTATCTTCCTCATTTTCCTATCATTCCTATCATTAGCTAATGCTGTATTTGTTTGTTTATTTTAGGTTAAACATTGTACTTTAATGCAATTAACAGTGTTTCTGCTACATTAGCCTGTATGTCAGACCCTTGCTTTAACTGAATGCATACAGAAGAACTCACTAAGTGTTATGCAGCATTTTAGTTTGCACATCTGATTTCAAATGCTGAACTTCTTTCATTTTTTTTCTACTAGGTACAGATTACTTGGCTTTTCCTCTTTTAAAACTACCAGATTTTAACCAAATTAAAGGTTGGTACCTCACTTAAAAAAAAAAAAAAAAAAAAAAAAAAGATATACACAATAGAACTAGAAATATGGTCCCCACAATGACACTTCATTTAGCTTGCCACAAAATAGGAGAATAAGAGATCTTAGTAATTATCTCTGTAGTGTTTGGTAATGGTCTTTGTTGCCTGCATCAAATTAACACACCAGCAGCGGTTTTCTAAAACTGTGTTTTCACCAACAGCTGAACCAACTCAGCAGCCCATTTCTTCTGAATGCTACTTCTCCTTGCCTCCTCCCAGCTCTAGCACAAGCCAGATCAGGTCTCCTTAGGCTCTCTGTATATTCAAAGTAGAGGCAGACGCCTCCAGAGCACAATTCTAAGACCCCAACTTAGGCTTGCCATCCTATAAAGGATGCTCTCTCTTCACTTACTTGAACCATCCGATCCATTCAGCCAACAGTTTATCAATTAGCCAACTCTGATTTCAAAAATGTCAGCAGTTGGTAACAGACTGCTTTAAGAAAGACAAAACTTCAAAGGGCTAAATCAAACAGAGCAGCAAACAGTGCTACTGTCCTACAAATGTATGTCCTGTGTTACGAAAGCCGTCTATACTGCAACAGGTCTAGCGATGATACTCAAAAAGCTACTGTGCGTTATCTGCCTAACTGGATGAACCTTTAACTGGCTGAGCAAAACCAATACTGCCATTTCTACTGCTGCCCACCCAGCAGAGCTGAAACACATTAGAAGGAATGCCTTCCCTCATCTCAAACAGGTTAATATTTCCTTGTGCTACTAAAATTACTTCCTGGAAAGGAAGAAATTACTTCAGATTTAAAAACTACTTCCGTAAGTAATAGTTTATAGAATTACTGCCATCTAGTGAAGACACAGCAATGAAACAAGTAGGACTGGCTAAGAAATGAGTGAAATACATACAGGTTTTGTGATCCAGACCCTTAAATACGAAGGTAAATAAACATAATTAGACTGCAATTATTTTTATCTGCAGTCTGTTACCTTCATCAACTCAGTGCCCTTATTACATTTAGGTAATAAAGGACTGACAGACATTGCACCAAGTACCACTGAGCAGTATCCACGAAAACATGATACTTACGAGGGTGAAGAGCATGTTCCAAGTCGAAATCATCTACAAAGAACAAAAGGAAGCTTTAAATGTAATGCAAAAACTGAACTAGTTTTAGAATATTTTTTACACAAAATGCACCTCACAATGTTTTCACCAAGAATATAATGGCACGCTCATTCAACATGTGGCCCATGGAAAACCACCACAGAGTTACCAGGCATTATCTCAGAAACCACATGCTGCTTTTGGTGATCATGGTACATGCCAAGGACCAGATCAAGATGAGCAAGCTCAAAACATGCAGATTGAAAGCCAACAGAAGTGACTCTCACAGGGTCTTTAAGCTCATGAAATCACGAAGTAAATTTGAGAAAGCAGAAGACTCCAAAATGCAGAAACCCTTTTGCTATTAGGGAACCGCTTTCTTTTACAGAAATATCACAACCCTGTGTGCCACTAAGTGAAAAATTCAGGCTCTCAAATTAATATGCACAACTACACTTGACTTCACAGTAAAAGGCATTACAAGCTAATTAGATCTCACCCAAACCTGTCGGGGATGGCTTTGGAGGTGTAACAGGCTTCTGTGTAGCTCCTGTCAGGGATGGTTAAAAAAGAAGTTTAAATACTATTTAATACACTGTTCAGAAGACACATGAAGGACAAATGTAAGCCTATGTCTATACAATGAAAAGCACAAGATCAAGTCTACACAGAAAGACATTTTCCCCTTAAGAGGAATCCCTGAGCGTTCCCAAAGACAAATTTTCGTTCTACGTAGTCAACATTTTGACATACCCATAGCTGAATTGTTCCACTGAGGTTCAAACAAACCATACATGGGGAAGGTGTAACAAACTATACATGGGGAAGGTGTCATGCTTGGTCATGCAGTGATACTCAGAAACAAACAAAAGTCAAAAGAGCAGCCACTATTTTCCTGCCTACCTCCCAAAATTTGCAAGAGTGTAATAATTACCCAATGCATCTTCTAAGTTGAAGTCTTCAAAATTGCCTGTAGAAGATGAAAGCAACAGTAAGAACACTGCTTTTTCTTACTCAAAACCAACACTTACTACAGTCATAAACATGTCTTTAATCTATCTTGAGGTATGTTTTCTGCTTCCTGCATCAGACTGCAAGAAAATTTTGAGTCAGGGCTGAAGACATTCTTCTCTATTTCTCCAGACCCTCATCCACACATCTCTTGGGAAAAAAAGAAAGGAACAGCACTAAAAATTGTCACTGTAGAAAGGATCCGGAGGGCCAGAACATATATTCCTACAGTCAATATAATGCAATTAATCCTTCATTCTTGCCACTGCTATTGCATGCTTTCTTAGTGCCATCCACAGCATATTCTTTCCCAGCTTTATTTCCACTGAATGAGCAGGGTCTTTTCCACAAAATGAGCAGGGTCACAGCTTCAATTCACAAAAATTTACAAGATTCAAGTGCAAAGAATAGCCTTGGAGCACAAACGCCAGTATGAAAGCTATATGATCGGGTAATGGATTTAATATCTTGTCATTAAAAATTAATTTTCATGGGTTGGTATGACTTATCTTTTCCCCTAACAAAGGCTAACAGTATGAAGGTGGTTAAGTTATTAGCACAGATGATCTTGAGCAGTCTTTCAACTTCCTAGAAGAGAGCTAAATGCAGCTGTCACCACTATGGGCTCTCCACTCAGGTAGATTAAGTTTTATTTTCAGCCCTTAGGAACAGAACATTCTCTTGTTGTATTAGATCAGTTGCTAGAGCTACTGCTGCTTACCCAGCCAACTGCAAACACACTAACTCATTATATTCATGATACAAACTGGCTTCACAGCATGAGTGTGATCTCAGCAGCAGAGGGTTGTAAGATAAATGGACAGCTATAACAACTGCTTGGGATATTTCTGATAGTTCATCGTTCCTACTTTCACTAAAGCATGGAAAAAGAAAAAGGCATGAAAGTAGATACCAGCTATTCAAGAAAAATACATCCAAATATACCACTCCAGCCCTAAAGAAGCCGGAAGACTTTTTCTACTTACAGAGTATCAAGCCAGCCAGAGTAGAACTTAATTCCAGCCAGAGCTACCTTAATTCAGAAGACAGACATGTTAAGCACCAATGTGTCTGGCATTTCCTCTGAGAATGTAACTACAGAAGAGGAATCAGAACTTGCTACTGCAAAATCTGAAGAGAGAAATAAAAAACAAACGTCCAAAATCAAACCGCAAGCAGAATACTCCTTCTGCTTACATGACAGGCCAAGTTTAGACAAGGACAACTCACAAATCTAGTACCAGGAATGATGGATGCTCATATGTTTGGTGACATATTTCATCTCAACTGAGGTCCAAATTGAAATGTCTTTTCCTTCTCAGATAACTGCACTAATAATGCCTTTTTTTTTTTTTCCAGAGAAGAAATGAGACTAAAATACATTTTTATTTTTTAATATGGGAGCAAGGAATGACAACTGGAATAAAAAAAAAAAAAAATCAAAGGCAAGCTTGCAGTTTCCTGAAAAGACCCTTCAAGCCAGTCTTCAGTCGGGCCAACTGAAGTGCTACAGCAGAAACTGAAATCTGAAGTCTAAGCAGCAATTCTTGTACTGTAACATTTGAACTGAGTACCACCTTGCTCACAGCCAAGTAAGGAGGCAGCACTGCCTGGTCAGTGCCCCTTCATGGAAACAGACGCGATTCATGGCTTTATTGTGACGCATGAGCAAAGCTCATTTAGAACCTCCTGGATAAAGTCATTAGGTATAGATCTTGAACAGAAAGCAAGAAGATATTTTACTTGGTGTTCTTCACTCCAGGTGGAGACCATAAGCTCTTGTAGATACCTAGCTCATGAAAAACTTTTTCACAGAATGCAAAATATTTGCAGGTTTTTACTCTGAAGCCTACATCATCTTGCAATACAATCTTAAAAACTTCAGTAAAATGAGCAGCTGCCAAGACCCAAATCTCAGTTACCTCTGAAGTTACCCCTTTGTTTAGACTGCACCAAGAAACCTCCATATTAACCGGCAAGAAAGGTCAAAACACTCAAGAGACATTTAAACAGGTATTTGCATAGTTGTTCCTCAAATTTGAATTCTGGTTTGTTTGTTTTGTCAAGTAGTACATCTCTCGGGCTCCAGCCCTTCAAGGAGGAATGCCTAAGACAGGACCTGCTCAGATATTTGCTAGTCTACCTCTAAGAAGGCAGGCAGAAGGATTTGTTGAAGATGCATGCTCCTCAAAACACCACCAGAGTAGCAACCAGAGGATGGACCACTACCATCTGTTCAACACCATCTGTCTTGAGGTTAAAGATATATCACTAAGTCAATGAATGTTACATTGGCGGGTGTATATCAAGATCACTTTTTTTTTCTTTTTTTTTTGAAGGATCGGCAGAGGGAAAACCAAGCACATATACTCAACATTATGCTTTGGTACAGCTGAAGTTTTACCTGGGGCAGGAAAGAGGTTATCATCTAAAGAGTCTCCTGCTGCCACCATGAAAAATTTAAGTCCCAAACCTCTGAATGGTTCCAGCTGCACTGGTTTCTCTGCTTTACTGCTTTTCAGTATAAAAGAGTGTGCGTTCACTGACATTGCTATTTTAAGGGATTTTCACACAGTATCTTCACGAAGAAATAATTTCAGATGAGGACGTTGCCTGCCAATCTCATGTAAGACATGCTTTGAGAGAGCAATAAACAAACTTGAGAGTTAACAAAAGGAAAAAATCATTCTATATTGACTGGAATTATTCAATATCCTGCAACAACAATTCTGTTTTCCATGCATGCAGCAAGATGTCAGGCTCTTCAAACATATCTCAGTAATGTCAAAATCTAGCTTATGAAACTCATTACAATAAGATGTACCCTGAAGTGCCAGCAGTCTCCTTTCCCCGCAGTCTGGCTGTTTCTCCACTGTTCATGACAAACCTTCTTAGGTTTTTAAAACACTTGCTTTTACAACTTTACTTGCTCAGCTTTTAGAATGGGTGGGTCCAACTAAACTAGAAGTTCAATTACTTAGCCTGAAAGGAGAGGCTCAGAACCAGGGATTCCACTGGTTCCAGGGAAGAAACAATCAGACAACAGAGATAAAGCTACAGAACTAAAATAAATGTAGTAGCAGGATCCAAGAAGAAAAAGTCAGCACGAATGTGCTGCACTCCCTACAGGTTTAAATAACACCCAGAGTAACTGAGCTTATGAGCATTTTCTTAGTCTAGGAAAATAAAGCAGATACTATATTGTGAATAAAGCACAATATAGCAGGTATTTCTAGCTCCTGTGGGCACAAGCAGATTCAAGAAAGTTTCAGAAATGTCTACGCTATTTTTCTTCCATGTCCATAGCTCAAATACCAGGATCTCAAGAGACAGATCTTCAGGACGATGTCCCCAATAACCTGCATAG
Source organism: Egretta garzetta (assembly GCF_000687185.1). Classification (NCBI taxonomy): domain Eukaryota; kingdom Metazoa; phylum Chordata; class Aves; order Pelecaniformes; family Ardeidae; genus Egretta; species Egretta garzetta. The sequence continues at coordinate 284,103 of NW_009259877.1, read as the reverse complement.
TTTGTGTCAAATGGGGGAAAAAGAGCAGACAAAAGAGCAAACATAAGCTTTTGAAAAGCTGATGAGCTAGAGGGTATTCAAGAGAGCCAAGTTAACTACGCAAATAGGAGTCCTCTGCGAAGGCCAATCACCACCCTCAGATACCTACTGCTATGGTATTAGATTAGTCATATTTACATTCCACTGCAGAAGCCAACATGAGCTTTGGAAAGTTCCTCCATTAGTCACGTGTGCGGCAACACACCAAGAAATACGACTTGGGATGAATCACCACAAACATAACTTTCTGACTTGAGCAACAGACTGCTTGAATTTTGTTTTTCTAAAAACACTGGTGTTCTCCTCCTTCCCTCCGCCCTCCCTCCCCAGCGCCCTGCACACCACAGGGTGCCATAGAGCCTGCATGCTGCAGCTGGTCTTCCAGTGCTAGGCCCATGGACCACGTGACAGAGGTCAGCTTGTCCCTGTCCCACCACTGAACATCACCTCCCACTCTGTCAGCGGCTGACTAACTTACAATTGTAGAATCATAGAATGTCTTGAGTTGGAAGGACCCATGAGGATCACTGAGTTCAACTCCCTGCTCTTCGCAGGACTACCTAAAACTAAACCATGTGACTAAAAGCGTTGCCCTGATGTTCCTTGAACTCTGACAGGCTCGGTGCCATAACCACTTCCCTGGGGAGCCCGTTTTAGTGACCATCCACTCTCTCAGTGAAGAACCTTTCTGTAATGTCCAACCTGAACTTCCCCTAATGCAGCTTCATTCCATTTCCTCATGTCCTATCACTGGTCACCAGAGCGAGATCAGCACCGCCCTCTCCACTGCCCCCTTGAGGAAGCTGTAGACTGCAATGAGGGCACCCCTCAGTCTTCTCTTCTTCAAGCTGAACAAATGAAGTGACCTCAGACGCTCCTCATAAGTCTGGCCCTCGAGGCCTTTCACCATCTTGGTCACTCTCCTCAGTTTCATAGAATCATTTAGATTGGAAAAGACCCTTAAGGTCATCGAGTCCAGACATTTGATGTCCTTATCTTGAGATGCCCAAAACTGCAGACACTACTCGAGGTGGGGCTGCACCAGTGCAGTGTAGGGTGGGACAATCACCTCCCTCGATCGGCTGGCTGTGCTATGCTTGATGTACCCCAGGTCACAGTTGGTTCTTTTGGCTGCCAGGGCACACTGTTGACTCATGTCCAAGTTACCACCAACCCAAACGCTGCTCTCCAGCCTCTCATCCCCCAATTTGTATGTATAGCCAGAGTTATCCCATCCCAGGTGCAGAATCCAGCACTTGCTCTTGGTTAAATTTCATACAGTTGGTGATTGCCCAGTGTGGGTCTGTCCTGCTGCCCAGCCGTTCATTTTCATGAAATCTGCAAAATTTTGAGCTCAAGGAGGCCTCACATCTCTGTAGAGTTTACATGAGGTTTGGCAGCCCTCTTGGGGGATGAGGATGCTGGTAGACACAAGGGCATAAACTCTCGGGCAAACAGACAAAAAGCAGCTTCTCCAACTTCCAGCAGGGAAACTGGATTTTATACTCCCATGTTTCCCTTGGGGAACTGAAAACGGAAGAGGCAGAAACATTCAACACCTAACCGTAACAGAAGCTACAGAAAATACAGGAAGGCAAACACACTGAAACTTGTTCATTAAACACTTTAAATAACACAGCAAAGCCATCACATCCCTTACAATTGCTTTTTAAGCTTACCAGCACCTGATTTCAATCCAGGTTTTGCCCCACCAGCATTAGTTACCTACAATAAAAGACTTCTACTGCTCAGCTCACATTCTGACAGTTATTTTCCAACATGTCCAAGAGGAGCAATTTAATGACAAAAAGGCTAGGAGAAAGGTGACTTGGTTCTCCATACCTTGCTGTAGGAACTGCCTTTCTGAAGTTTTAAATGGAGAACTCGGGAACATGAAAACCACTTGCTGCAGGTGGAGGAACGTACTTAAAACTGTACTACTCCTCACAGCCAAGGCAGAGGTTTGCAGGCAAGATCCCTCTGCATCAGGCAGTGCAAATGGGATATTTACTCCCACTGCCAAGCAGCAGTTTATAATTAGCCCTGCCTGGAGTCTCATGAAATTAAATCCCACACAGTTGGTTTCAAACCCTGTTCCTCCTATAATCACCCACCTATTGATGCTGCTTTTCAAGTTTAGTTTCTCTACAGAGCAAGAGAAAACAAAAACCTTTGCATAAAGTTCTCTTCAGAATAATGAAGCCCCTTCCTGCCTAAAATAAATATGGCCCAAACACAAATAACAACTGTAAATCAGCCAAAAAAACCAGAAGATTTTTTTTTTACATCTGGGGAGTGTCTGCTTTCTGCACATCTGGAGCATTCACTAATGTATCTGATGGGAATAAAGTCAGCTAAGCCTCCATTGCAACCAATAAAAAGATTTATTTCCTCTTCAAAAAGATGCATAAGACTACCCTAATAACTATCTTTTTTTTTTTTTTACAGTGATCCAAAAGGTACTTCCCTGAAAAGTTACTTTATTTGCACCAGTCTTGAAAATACAGTGCAGAAGAAGTTAGGCAATTATGTGGCCTAGTCTTTTTCTGATCTGACTGCTAGAAAATAGGTTTTAGATTAATCTCTTGATTTATTTTTATATTTGAATTACTAAGTATTCCTTCCACCCAAAAGTAGCAATTTAATATTTTAAATAAAGAAGGAAAAAAGCCTAGAAGGTCACATTTTGACTCAAGACTATTTACTTAAATAACTATAGTCATGTTTTTTAACAGAACATAGTAAAACAAACCATTTTCTGGGGAAGTAAAACATATTTTGAAGCACAGTTTGGGGAATTTTGTTTTGTCCAAAAGTTTCCCATGCACTGGGCAACTTTTGTTGCCCCTCTGAGTGGCAGAAAGTAGAAAAATACAATGGGGCTCTAAACATTAGCTATAAGCAGAGTTTTCCAGGGAGGATGTGAGGTAGGAATAAGAGGACAGAAGAAATAGCTCTTTTTTAGAGCCAAGTCAACCACGAAGGCAGAGAATTAACATGATGGCAACAGTCCTACCAAACGCTGAGCTGCTTATCCAGAAACGGGAAGGTGTAAAAGGGAACTACGCAATAGTTACAAATGGTCTAAGGACTCCTGTGAGTCCCTTCAATCAAGTAGTTAAGACAAAAGAAAACAAGTGTCACCCCACACCTGGGGCCACTGCTGCCGCTGCCTTCTCTCAACACAGCACCTACAGAATCCAGCCCTGTCCTTCTACCCCCAGGGCAGGCAAGGAGCACCCCCTGCCCCTCTTTCCAAGTCTCAGGTGCTGGCACAATCACCATTCCCCCAGGGAGGCTCATGGAGCAGGCACAACAGGCCAAGACACCTCTGCTCTCCATCATTGCATCTTCAGAAACTTGTGCCAGGGCTGGACCAGGAGCTCTGAAGCAGTATTAGAAAACCCTGTTCTCAAATCTCACCAAGATCAAGCAGGCAGTGTGCACCTACTTCACATTCAGCCACTTTTGAGATTCTGTCTTGGCATAAGAAATGTCAGTAGTTAATTTTTTATAAGCCGAAGAAACCAAAATCCTTTAAGAACATATTGCTCACAGTCTACAGCTGCAAAGATTAAGCTGCTTGATAGACAGGACTTTAGGCTTTCACAAAGCTGTCAAGCCTTGCAGCTACTACTCACATAGCCATAACCAGGTGCATTCTTACCACAAGGCTCGCATTTACTCTGTTATGAAAGTTCCGTTCCCTAACTTTTACATCAGTCAGTCTTTCTAGCATGAAACTCTATTAACTTTGTTAATATATATTAGTTCACATTATACATTGCAATGTAGTGAGGTAGCGGAATTTTACTGGAGACTTTGGTATTGTTCATGCTAAGGAAAAGAAACCAAAGGACAGTTCAGCCCTGTAAAGGACTTAGTTTCTTGGAAGCTTAGAGCTGTCCATAAAAGATACCCCTGGACAACCAAGATAATGCCAGCATCCTAGCCCTTCTAACACCTCTTCGAAACCCTCTCAGTGTCGGCTGGCATCATAGGTAAGTAATTATAGGAACACTGACTCCAGGGATGTCTGGATCAATAGACAAGCAGCAAGAATGTTGCAGAAATATAGTTGCTTTGCAAAGTTTTACTATGATTAGTGATTAGTAGTGTGGGTGTTAGTGATTAGTCAAATCATGTTGTACCCGAACATTTGAAGGGTATAAGAACCCTGTGTAAAACCACATTCAGGGTGCCCCAATTTGGCTGGGACACTTCACATGTACGAATAAACATTCACCCTTCTAATTCTGTATTTTGGTCCTAGCCTCTCGCTAGCAGACATCTAGCAATAGCAATACCTTCAGCAGTTCTTGGCAAGAACCTTTCCACAGTTGACTGACATCTGTGAAACCTCTTGCTCTGTAGCGTGTACTTCAAAACAGCGGGCAAATCACAAGGTGTCAAAACTATACTTTGAAAACAGTGGAGCAATATACACCCTGGCAGAAGTATTTTCAGGGCAACTATGTGATCTCTTGAGCCATGACTTCAAGAGTTGCATGCTTTTTTTGCTCATCCCAATATTCAGTAAAACATTTTACACAGTAATAAACAGATGTAGACCGGAGGCTTTCCTCCCCACCAAACAGTCAAGAATCACCAGCATTTTATTTTGTCTGCATCCTTATTTGCTCATACTCTGCACCTCTGGTAGCCTCTTGGATTGGGGCAGGAAGGGACGGAAGGAAGAACAGTCCCAGAGGGGGCTCAGAAGAAAAGGGAAGTGCAGCAGCGAGGATCAGCTATAGAAAGGTTAGGGAGGTCTGTGCTAGATGAAAGATGGTAGAATTTTAGCATAAGGAAGAAGGAGGTATTAAGAAACCAAAATTTGTGATCTGGCAGCCAGTGGAGTAAAAGCTCCAAAAATTCAACAGTTACAGTGGTAAATAATCCTCACTCTGACAAGGAAAAAAAATTTAAATTATAACTTATAATGAACAAGTAAATCGAACTTGGCCTTCCATTTAGAAATTCCTTCTTTAAACAAAATTTAGTTGAAATATACACTTGCAATGCGCACAGAACTAAGTCAAGAATACTCTTATTTTTATAGCATGATGGCTCATAGTAAGCAGGACTGTTTTATGTCTGCTGGTACTTGTAAGCTGACAATTTCATTTCATAGCCTGTTTCTTTTACCTTCTTCACCAGAAGTCTTACCAGTTCAAAGCAATTTGTATACTAATAGCAAAATTCAAACAAAATCTGTAATCTAGCCAGAAACATTAACTGAACAGTAAAATTGACTTTGGTTTCCCAGACTCCTTCTCATCGTGGCTTGTTCAGCTGTGGCTAAAGGGATTTTTCAGTCTTTTCAATCTGCACACTTGAAAATAGCTACTACAGCTTTTGCTAAAAGCAAGAAGAGGAAGACTTTGGGTTTTACAGTAAGGATTTCCTGTGAGGACGGCGGGGGTAGAGAAAATCAGACACAGCACAGTGGTTTGCAATGATTCAACTCGCATTTTAAGCCATTCCTCTGAGACTGAATCACTTCTAGCGCTAGTCGACTCATTTTATAACAAAACTTATTGTTCTGCTCAAACTTCTAACACTGACATGTTTCAGTAGCACCAATGACACTTTTCTTTCTGCAAGTATTTACTATTAAGGGATTAATTGAGACAGGCTTGCATTAAGTGACAATTCAGCAAGCCAGGATTTCACAGCCCGTGCTCCACTGCACCACACCAGCATTGGTTTGGACACGTGCAGACTCGCTTCAGCCACAGAACGTGTGACGTGACAGCAGCCTGCTTCTCTGGGCGACGGGGAACACTAGAGGAGAAGGCTCATTTTTTCTACTTCAGTGAACTTTGTATCATGGAAAATTACTACCTAAAAAAATATTTCTGAAGGACAGCCATGCACACAGAGATACTGCATGCACCCAGGTCAATGTGACTAGTTTTAGTTGCCCAAACTAGACAGATAAAAAACTAAATAGATTAGTTAGAATCCAACTGAGTGGCAGCCACAGATAGATGACAAACCAGAAATGTGGCATAGGTTTTGTCAGGTGAGGGTTTACCTTTTGTTTCTCATCAAAAAAAGGATTTTTTTTTTTACTTCCCATCCTTCATTATTGTTACTTGAGGAACAAGATAAATCTTCCCCTTTGTACCAAGGCTACGTTCTTAGTCGTTCCAACATGTTCATGTGCTCAGCGAAGTATCTGTGACGTGTTCACAGTGAAACCTTCAGCATTTTTAGTTCAAGTGCCTCTTGTGAAAGTACTTCTATTCTGCTATATTTAGACAAAAACTTTTATCAAGAATTCTCTACATCCACCCTAAGAAATAGTTTTGCCATCTCCACTCTGATTCTGTACCACCTTCTAATGCAAACTGGATTTTATCTTCTAGTGTTATCACTTGCAGGCAGCCATTACACATGCCAGACATTAGCCTGCACTATGAATTTACTCACTTTGTAGAACACCACAGGAAAGCAACAGGAATGGATGGAAAAACTATCCTCAGGACAGGTGAGAGTTAGTTGCAAGCTGAAGGGAGGCATGCCTGGGTATAGGACTGGCAGTGGAGACAGTGACAAAGATGCTGTGGCAACATCCAAGGGAAAGGAGTAGAAGAAGCAGTGGGCAGGGAAGAGGAAAAAGGAGAAAGAGAGGTTTGGATGAACATAAGTTGTCAGCTCGCTACAGCCACAATCTTCAGAATCACAGCTCTTGCCTGAAGTTTTTTGGGGGAAAGGTCCACACCTTAGCACAGTATAGAGCTGGCCTTTACAGAAGGCCAAAATAGCAAAAAGGAAAGCTGCAAGTTTTTGTAAAAAGGGGTAGGGGGAGGAATGTCATAAATCAGATTGCAAACTTGCTGGCTAAGACAAGCAGGGACAGCTCTGGTCTGGAGAAGTGATCTCTGTATAACCATTTGCAACATTTGGGGAAGGAGAGGGCAGGGAACAGTTGGCGAGGCAAATACTGAATCCCGGATTCAATCACAAGATTCCTGGCATCCAGAATGTATTGAGAAACACAGAGGCAGGCAGAGATTTCTGGCATCAAAGAGGGAGAATACAGACAGGCACAGTTAGCTGGAGGCAAGGGAAGAAACAGAAGACTGAAAGAAAGACAGAAATGTAGAAAAAGCTAGGCTTATCCAAAAGCTTTCCACATAGGCTTCCCCAAACTCTTCCCCGAAACCTTATCCTGAAACTTGTTTCTAAATTTAACAAGGACTTGTGTGCCTCCTGAGCTGTTTGTTTTGTCCAACAATAGCATCAGCTCTAATCAAAACTGTATCCTACCCAACACATTTGCCTCACTTATTTTGAATTCACCACATCACACTACTACTATCACCACCAGCCCCTCCCTTCTTCACACAGGTTCAATATTTTCCTCCAAATCATAGGAAAGAAACAAGTGATGGTAAAATATAAGCCTAAACACTGTAAGTCCATTTTTTTTCTGGATAGAAAAGGTTTAGAGTGTAGTGTTTTTGTGGCAGTAATAAAAACAGTAATATTGCCAATATTGCAAAGTATAACCAGACTTGCAGAATCGGCTGTCCTGGAAATACCAGAGTTTAACAAATGTTTCACTTTATTTTTCCTTCAAAATATGGGACTTCTTCACAAACAGAAAAGATGCAAGCAATTTTCTGCGATTACACAAAAAAGCATGCAAAGACAGTTTTACAATTAAAATCTGATTTTTACCAATGACAGTTTTATCAATGAAATTGATGGGTGTTTAATCAAAAAGAACTTCTACGTCATGGAAAGATTAACTGGTATGCCAAGTCATAACATTTACCTGATGAAAGAACAACTGCTATCCTAAAAATAAAGTTTGATTGTACCTAGATAAAAACGCATTGGCTCAAACTTCAATCAGCTTTGTGGATACTTCACACACATCAAGAAATGAATACCATTTCTTGTGAAAAATTTTGAAGAAACAAAGAGATCCAGTGAGAGTTTTACAAGACTCGAGCTATGAGGAAAGTAGGGCGGAATTCACATCTGCAGTTAATTAACAGTTACCTCAGTCAATAGGTTTTTCTTTTACAGTTAAAGATGCCTTTTCTTAGTTGTTTATAGTATGCGGACTCTTCACAGCTGACTGAAATCTGTATAAAGGAAACCATTTGTTATACAGCCAATGATGTTGTGTGATGAGACCTGACTTAAAAAGTAAATGTTTTCTTTTAAAACGATCCTTTTCCCAAAACGTGCTAGGATGATTCCTGCATTTGACATGTTAATTATGGATTTTAAAGGAACTGTTCTGTATTTAGAAAAATGGTTCTATATTTAGAAAAACTATTGTAAACAGGCATTATGCCACAAAGTACTAAGCTCTTGGACTGTCACAGGAATTTGCCTTATGACTTTTTGGAATTCTTCACAGAAAATCTTCTGGATCCTATTGTTCTGAGCTCCCCAGTCACATCAAATGCAGAGACTAAACCAATTGAAAGGGAGTTTTTGATGAGTATCACTGAGGCAGTTTTTATTTTCAAGATAAGAAAAACATGCTTTCCTGCAACAAGCAGGGAAATCCTTCGCAGACTAGAATTTGCAAGCATATAGAGAGAGCAAGACCTTTCTTTTAATGAAAAAGCAAACTAAAACTAGTTTTTATGATACCAAGCAACCTTACAAACATGAGCTTTTGCACTATTGATCCCAATTCTGCAGCAAAGCTGACTCAGCACTGTTGCTGCCACTATGTCCTTTTGCAAGGCGGCACAGGGACCCCTGCAGCAGCCAGTAAGGTATGGACAGACAGGCAAAGGGCAAGACACACATGGTGGAACACTGTTTCTCTGTATTGGGAATAACTTGCAGGGCCTGGGTAGCAGGGGCTGATAACACCTGTTGACCAAGGAATAACCTACTATGTACCATGCTGGAGGGAACGTGTTGAAGCATTCATATCAAGGCCAAGGATAATACCAAGATTCCAGCAGTATGGTAAATCTTGGGGGAAAAATGCTTGGAAAGGATTGGAACTCTGCATGCCCCTGTCCTAGATCCTGGGACTTACCCATGTTCCTGAACAGAAAAGGAAGGGGTAATGACCGAGTTGAAGGGAAGGCCCTTCAGAAATGCAGCATCGCCAGCTGAGGAGCTGTGAGCCCAGGGCAGAGTTGGGGTTTGATTCAACAGCTGCCTTCTCCTGCCCCAGCCTCCAGACCACATATTGTTCTGACAACCAATCTGAATTCACTGCATTGGGGGGGACCTGCTGCTAGCCTGGCAGCATATGCAGATAGCCAAATTTATTGGGCTGTCTGGGTAAAGTGGCCGGGCACCATCTGGCCCCACCTACATTATGCCCTAATGGATCCTGGTGCTCAATGCACCTTATTGCCCTTGTGTAGCAGTGATGAATGAGTAGTTATTCAGAGCAAGAGAAGACACATGCCTACCTCTCTTGGAAGGGAGCCTCAGTTTGAATAGACAAGATTGGTAGCCCCTACCTGTTGCCACCACCCCTACTGTCCCTGCCCTCCTTGGGCTTGACTATCTTGACCACTGCAGATGGACAGACGAGACAGAAAGGCATGGGGCTTTTGGTATAGGCAGCGTGCTTTGTACAGGGGGGAACCAGCTACAGTACTCTTACTGACTCCAACTGTGTTGCATGCACTCAGATAGACCCAGTTGTTCTTCCCTTAGCAACCCAAATACCTTGCTGAAAGAGGTATTGAACTGATTAAGGGACTGCTAGTGAGATTTAAAAAGTGATTAGTAATTGATTCCCTGGGGGGATACAAGGGGAGGGGAGCTCTCAAACACATTTACTTTACAATAGTCATGTTCAGCCTGTCCAGAAGTGTACCGGTGAATGGCAGTTAACAACAGACATCAGGGCTTTGAATGGCATAGCTGCTGCATTAGCAGCTGTAGTTCCAGGCATGCTGCAGCTCTTGCATGAGGCAGAAGCCAAAGAATATACCTGGTACGTTACAACTGATGTTGCAAACACTTTCTTTTCAATACCTCTGGCTGAAGAAGCAAGACCTCAATTGCCTTCACTTGCAATGGTGCGCAGTATGTCTGGAACTGGCTGTTGCAAGAGGTGGAAACACAGCCCAACCATCTGCCATGGCATCATCCACAAAACCTTAAAGCAACATACCTCTAGAGAACTTTCCCACTGCATTGATGATGTATTGATTAGAGGAAAAACTCTCAGGCAACAGGTAATCTTTATCTTTCCCAGCTTGAAATTATTAGTCCATGGCCAGCAAATCAACAGTATGAGGAAGACTGAACTCCTCTGGCTATAAAACGTCCCAGCATATGATGAGTTATATGCTGAAAATAACCAATGAAGTTTGTTTACTGACAGATCCTGTAAAATCACAGCAGGAAACTGGGCTCCAAGCAGCTTGGAGCCCCTCCACAAGGGAGGCTGCCACCTGAAAAGGGACAAGAGGCTGCCATCAGTTTGCAGAAGTAATGGCCTTCGAAGTCGCCTTGGAAGATCCTCAGGATCATCAGTGGCCCTGGGTATACATATACACAGACTCCTGAGTGATCATTAATGTGGTGCGGAAATGGCTCAAAGATTGGAATCGTGATAACCAGCAACAACGAGGAAAACCACTTTCAGCAGTAGAAGAATGGAACGTGTACAACAGCTACTTGGAGAAACATCTACTTGAATTCACGGTGTTAATGCGCATTATATGAAATTCAAAGGCACTCAGAGAAACATAATAACCAAGCTGACCAGTTAGCTTAACTTGTCAGCATAGATTTAGGGTGTGAGCATAAAGGAAAGCTATTTTTAGCCAGGTGGGTCCATGACTGCTGCTTATGTTCTGGGGCAGAGAACACAGCTTAGACTTGTCTCAGGAAGCCATTGTGCAAGCAACTAGGCAGTGTGAGATCTGTGGAATAATACGACACACATGGAAAGTATGAATGATGAACCCATATGTGTGACGGCAGAAAGGGAAATTTGGAGAAGCCTAGCAAGTACATCGGCCTCCTTCTCTCCAGCAACACCAGCAGGTGATGTGCCCTCACAGTAGCAAAGCTAGCAATGGGTTGCTAAAAGCTTTTCTACTTGGAAAGAAAATGTAGGCAGCACCTTAGATGGAACAAACTTATTTGTTGGCATGACGGAATGCAGCCTTAGCTAGACTCAGATAGTAGCAGTCATTTCAAAACCACAGCTGTCCAAAAATGAGGTGAAGATTGTTGAGCAGAGCGGGTCTATCATGTTCCTTCTAATCCCCAGGCATCTGGAAAGGTAGAACGGTACAATGGCTTACTTGAAACTGCACTCCAGGGAAAGGCAATCTCACCTCTACAAAGCTGCAGGGGTATGAATATGAAAGTAGTAACTTGTCATAGCAGCCCCACAAAAAATCATATAACCCAAGTTCAGGTGGGTGACAAAGTACCAGACAGATCTGAGGACACCAGAATTGAGACACAAGTTTGTGTCTATCCTCCTGCAGCAACTGAAATCCCTAAGAAAGGAGTCCTTATCACTTGAGAACGAGGAATTACCTACTAGGTGGCCTTTGGAAAAGTTATAATGAAATTAAATATGTGCTGTTATATATGATAAATAATCTTATTTTACTTCATAAGCTATTCCATGAGTTTTGGAGACACAAGATGTATGTCTTTGCAGATAAGATGCATGCCCAAGCAGTTCCTAGGTGTTCATTGCTCAAGAATGTACGGGGCATGAACTGGGCAGTGTTTCAGCCGCAGAGGGCTGCAGGGTGCCCTGTCTGGGAAGAGGCCATGAACTGCCCCGTGCTGCTTACAGTCACGTCACGTTGGCACTGACACCAATGGCATGCACCAAACCTTCAACTGGTCAGAGGAGCACAGAGTATTCCTGCTTGAACACACATAAGAAAAAGCATCAACCAGCAGGGACAGGAGACACATCAGGCTACGGTCCAAGAGACTCACAGAAGGAAAGACTGCAGAGGAAACATGAGGGTGGGTGGAGATGTGCTCTGGGCAGGAGAGGTTCCATGCCTACAGGGTACGACCCTGAGGGCCTGCAGCTATGAGCCATCCACACCAGGGCAAGGACATAAGAGAAAGAAACCATCCAGGGAAGCTGAGATTGGGTGTGTAGGGGTGTTTGACTTCAGTTGAAAGTAGGGAAGGGAGAGGACTTAGGGTTTTGATTTTCTTTCTCTCAATTCCCAAATCCATGATTAGAAGTTTGTGTTAACTGACTGTAAGCTACTTTAAGTAAAAGTTCCCCGAGCTGAGACCATTTTGCTCATAACATTCTCTCAAAACACTTTTACTAGACTCCAAAGAGCAGATTCCTGTGCCAAAGCATGGAAAAGCAGTTTGGTTAAAATAAAGAGGCTTGCCCCTGGCAAGATGATCTTCACTAATGAAGATTACTATTATTACTGCATTTCACTAACACAGCTGTCACCTGATGAAATACAAGATGATTGCAGTGAGAGGTTAAAGACAGCAAGAGTTAAAGCAGAGAACTTTCTCAATTGCCAGCGATCCCATCACATGCAGCAGAGTAACAACAGGAAAATACTGAAATTGGTCTTGGCTGAATGGCAGTAGGCTGAGTCACGCTTAACTCTCGCCAAGTTAAATCACTGTAACCATGGAAAGCTTAAGGGTTGTTGTTGCAGTGATGTCATTTTGATGTACCAGTGCAGTGGCCATTTTATATAAATAAAAACATATAAAAAAACCCCTCTTACCCATTTCAAATTAGAGGAAACAGAAAGATGGAGAAAAATGTGCTGCACTTTTCAAGTTCATGCTGCCATGTATGCACACTAGGACTGCTACTAAAATTGTTCAACAGAAAGAAAGTTGTGTGGTGGCTGTTTTTTTTTAAATCAGATTTAAAAGGCAAACAACTGTTGGCCAGCTGTGTTAGGACAAGGGGAAATGGTTTTAAACTAGAACAGGGTAGGTTCAGGCTAGAGGTAAGGAAGAAATTTTTTACAATGAGAGTGGTAAAACACTGGAACAGGTTGCCCAGAGAGGTAGTGGAGGCCCCATCCCTGGAAACATTCAAGGCCAGGTTGGATGGGGCTCTGAGCAACCTGATCTAGTTAGCAGTGTCCCTGCTCACTGCAGGGGGGTTGGACTAGATGACCACTAGTGGTCCCTTCCAACCCAAACATTCTATGATTCTATGATTCTATGAACTCCAGAGCCCACAAAGCAGATATCAGCCTCCAGGACTCCCTGAGCTACCTCCCCGCCCCAGCTGAAAGCTCCATCTACTACATTACAGAGAGGCTCATTTCACCATCTTTCATCCAACTAGTCATTTTTCTCAACGCTGACTTGCCTCAACAAGAAGTCAGGGACACAAGTGTTTCCTTCCCTTTGCTCATAGCCCTGTAATTACAGCAGACTTACGAATAAGGGAGCTCTCAGTTTGTAATTCACCTTAGGCTACTGATCTTACAACATAGATACCTCAGCTTCCAGCATGTATTTTGCTCACCTCCCGGTGTTCACTACCACAACTTTTTTCTTGCAGCAACTGTGTTTCAATCAACACGCTCTACTCAATTCTTTTGCCGAAGATATAATCCTGAGTCCAAACTCAAGATCCTCGGTAAGCAGAGAGCTTTTTATCCCCTGATCTTTCTACAGCAGATAAGGGAAACTTTTGAGCTTTGCGTCTGCGTTCAGCAGTTTTCTGCCACTCATCATGTATGGATTTTTTTGTTTAATTCTCCTTCTGCTGTGCTCTTCATATAAATTGTACAGCAGATCTGCTGCCTAATACTTCTTTTTTTTATTGTTTCTTGAAAACCAGATGCCTAAGATTAGATGCTGGGCTAACCTGGTGGTTTTGCAGATATAAGATGGCCGAGCCGATCTCCCAGCCAGCCAAAGCAGGAAGCCATGGCCCCCACCTCATTTCCACTCTCCCATGCTGGGCCCTGACACTCCCTTGCGCTGGCTCCGACACCCATCAGACGCTCTGCAGAGCAGCTCAATGCACCAGATGAGTCACTTGCTGACTTATCAAGCTGAATCATCTCAGTACGAGCCCTGATGGGCACGAGACCAAACTCAGGAGGAAAGAAATTGAAAGATCCCACTCCTCAGCAGGGGCAAGCTGTTTCATATATATATATACATATATATATATGGACTGCCTATAGGAAATGATGATACAAAACCTCCCATTTGACCTTCCTCTGAATCCAGCTCCAATGATATCTACATTCCAGCTTTGCCTGACTTGCAGAGCTCATACTTGGCAAATGAGACAACACACATATATGTGAGACAACACTTAATACCAGTTTCGAGGTTAAAATTGCAAGCTCTTTTTCTAAGCAAGCTCAAATAACAAAGTTCACCCTTGCTTAATAATACATTCAAATCCTCATGATACGTTGAATATTGTTTTAACACTAACAGCTTTCACGTGCCTAAAATGCGTGAGCCCATAAGAAGTCCTCTGTCCTGAGGCACAGACCGGCCCAATTCAGCTGCGAAAGCAAGCAGGCCCAGTAAAACCAGTCACCTCCTAACCATCGCACAACAGCTGAACTGCTTATAAGGTAAGATCCTAAACTTCCTAAGGCAGTTCTGCAAATTCAGGCTACAGATAGCCTACCAACAGTGACATTAAAGTTTTCAAAAGCATGTTATTCAGGTTTTGCCTTTATTTTATTTAGGATTGCACCACCACAAATCTGAAATTCCTCTGAAGGGCCTCACCCTCCCCAGGCTGACATTCTCAACAGTTCTAGAATTCTTACACATTTTGTTTAAGGAAAAAGTGTCCAACCTAATTGTAACCTATCTACTTTGTTCTTATTATCTGCATTAACCAGTACCCAGGTAAATTAACCAGCTTTTTAAGAGCAATCCATTAAAAATGTAGCAACGTTTTCCTCGGAATTCAAACCAAAACCCCCGAGGGCAGTTTTTTATGCACGTTCCCTTGGGTGAAGCAGAAACCAGGCAGACTCTCTTCGCCTCCAGACTTCTTAGCAGAAAGTTTAAAAAGACTATTTTTGAGTGACTCCAAATACTTCCACATCTCAAGAGCATCACACCAAAGATCTAGCTGTCCATGACCATGAGGACTGCTTGCAGAGAGCAAGTTTTCCACCTAAGTAGTAAGATGATACCTAAATGTTAGCAGCCTGAATCATGTCAGTTTTAAAGGTGGTTACTGTAAAATTGCACTATTTTTCTAAGAGCTCAGCTTTGCTAAACCTAGCAGGTAAGACCACAATAAGGCCACAGCAGGAAGAGCTGAACTCAGTCAGGCTGGATGCCAAACTGCTTATCTGGCATTACCTACAGCTTCCAGTCGAAGCTAGGAACAGGTATTTTTCCCTCCCTCTTACAGTGAAGAGATAGATATTTAAGTTTTGAAGCATTACTTTTACAAAGCACCTGAAAGAAAATACCTAGGCATAGCATCGAGTACACTTATTACCACAGTAAAAAAAAAAAAAAATAGTTTCTTAGAAATAAGTCATATAAATGGGGAATGGCAGTTTGCACTGCATAGTCCAGTTTAGAAGCCTTCCTCCTGAAAAACACTTGTTTTTGGGAACTTTGCTACTCTTCTCCCCTGCCTAAAATGTTTCCTGATACCAAATACCAATGTGCTACGACATACACACCGTTCTGATCGGGATTCAAGAAAATCGTCCCTGACACGCACTGAAGCCCTGAGAAACTTCTCAGAAAATACACCGGTGTGTTTTACCCTGCCGTTTTACCATAGCCTTTTTTTGAAAAAAAAAAAAAAAAAAAAATTTTTTTTTGGGGAGA
>NW_009259877.1:214958-267415 GCF_000687185.1 Egretta garzetta | reverse complement strand
CGAGCTGGGCTGGCGAAGGAGCGGGGCTTCGGGGCCTGCGGGTTGATGCTGCTCAGCCCTGACCGCTCCTGTGCAGCCTGCCTGCCAAAAAAGGGGGGCGCCGGACCAAGGAGCCCCAAAAGGAGCTGGCCCCGTTGTCTGGACAGAATGAGCTCCAGGGCTTAAACCCTGGGCACAGGTTTTAATAGCAGAGGCGCAGGCTCTTGTCCCGCTGCCCTCTCCTCCTCACCCAGGCGCTCTCTTCTGCTTTGCCTAGGAGAGGTTACCCACCACCGAACACGCACCTGCTCATCTCGCCCATAACAAGCTTGGTTTCTCGCTGTTGGGGCATGAGATCGGTGAAACAGCTTTGAGTCTTGCTTGTGCACGCAGTGCCACACCAGCCCCACGGCTGACCGGTGCAAATGTAAACCTGTGCGCAGTACGGCGCTGAGTTTTCTCAACTAATGTTGCTGGTGTGGGGAGGTGGGTGTAAAAGGCCCTGTTTTCTTCAAAGTCCCTTTCTAATGGCCATTTTGTGGCTTTCAGCTGAGGGCCGGTTGGTCCCCCGGGTGCTGTCGTAGCAGCCTGAAGGGCTGTTGCTGCGGGTTGGGGTGGGAACCGTGTCGACACAGTTGTGCCGAGCTCTGCTTGGGGGTGCGTATGACAAAAACACCTCTCCCAGATCCTGGTTTTCCACTTGTAATATTTTTTTTCCTTCTTGACAGTGCCTAGCCAACTGATTTTTAGATTTAACCCGAGTCAGTAAAGAATTTAACAGCAGTAATAAGCTTAAACATACTTGATCTTAAAATTACACTGTGCTTGAAATTAAGGATAAGCTTTTCTTTTAAAATATCTGAGTTTTGCAAGAGTAGTACTGGAGAGTCCATTCAGGACTGTAGGCAGGAGGGCCCAAACAGCAAGAGATGTTTCTTCCAGTCATTAAGATTTACGGAGTTCTGCCATTTTTCGCTGGGGTAGAGTTAATTTTCTTCCTGGTAGCCTGTATGGGGCTGTATTTTGGATTTGTGCCAAAACCAGTGCGCTCTGCTTGGGGGTGCGTATGACAAAAACACCTCTCCCAGATCCTGGTTTTCCACTTGTAATATTTTTTTTCCTTCTTGACAGTGCCTAGTCAAGTGATTTTTAGATTTAACCCGAGTCAATAGTTTAACAGCAGTAATAAGCTTAAACATAGGGGTATCCCACACCATATGGCGTCAGGCTCAGCATACAGAGCTGGGGGAAGAAGAAGGAAGGGGGGGAACGTTTGGAGCGATGGCGTTTGTCTTCCCAAGTTACCGTTACAGATGATGGAGCCCTGCTTTCCTGGAGATGGCTGAATGCTTGCCTGCTGATGGGAAGTAAGGAATGAATTCCTCAGCTTGCTTTGCTCGCAAGTGCGGCTTTTGCTTTACTTATTAAACTACCTTAATCTCAACCCACGAGCTTTTTCACTTTTACCCTTCCGATTCTCTCCCCCATCCCATTGTGGGGGGAGTGAGCCCGCGGCTGGGTGGGGCTCGGTTGCCAGCCGGGGTTAAACCGAGACAGGAGCCAACGTTGCATTGTTGTTAGCAGCTTCCTTTTTTCTGGGCTCCAAGACTAGAAGGTAAGATTGAATATATGCACATGCATTGTGTAATCCAGCAGTATGGATCTAGTCATTAATGCTATGTGCACAACACAGGAAATTATTAACATTGCTCAAAGGATGTCCTTTAACAGAGTGTTTGTTTATGGCTGTTGTTAGGCATTGCCTAAGAAGTTGCTCTCTCGACAAAGAGCACAAGGACTGGTACTCCTCAGAGTACTGCGCACTTCTCTTTTTAATCACATCGTGCCAAACCACGTTTTTTTCCAGGATTGCAGAACTAACAAGAGAAAGCCTACTTATCTCACTGGAATTACCATGTTACATCAGGTGCCTGTAGCTTCCTGTTTCCAAAATTAGTCTTTGTCAAAGTTACTGTCTTCAGATGAGGTAAAAGCAACCTCCTGTTAGAACAGATGTAAGATAACTGCGCTTTGCACTAGGGCTTGTGGTTTCCAGTTGTTTCATCCCTGAGGCAGAGGTACAGTTTGCTGGCACTAGCCACTTTATGGCTAATAAATTTTCCAGTTTTATGAATATCAGGTAACATTTTTCAGTCTTACTAATCTTCTGATCTGAAGATTTCACTGACATCTTGTGAAAACAGATTTCATTATTTGTGGTTACCAGCTCTTCTCTGTGTGGAACTTCGATTAGAAAAAAAAAACAACGCAGGCTTTGTCATGTCACATGGAAAGCTCGTCTGTATAAATAAAAATAATTTAGGACTGGGGCTGGTTAAATGATTGTGTGAGTAATAGCGTAATCCAAAACCCACTTCTTCCGGTAGCACCTGTCTTTGCCCCGCTCAGCCTGCAATGGTTGTCCCAGCGGGTCTTTCATTCTGTCCATCCCCTGCTCGTAGCCTCTACCAGGAAGCCTCTGCAAATGGCTCAGGCATTTGCCTGATCTGAAGATGCCTCAGAATGAGAGAAGGTTACCTTAAGACATATTTCTAAAGAACAGGATCTGTGAAAGACATGCACGCTCTGTGGTTTGGCCGGAAGAAAAATATGACTTAGACAGCAGCACAACGGAGGCTGGAAGCTGTAAAGTCAGGTGAAACTGTTCAAACTTGAGCACACCTAGTGATGTGGGCAGCTAAAGAGCTGCCTTTGCAGCTGTCTGTGGGCTATGAAGATAAATGCTCCTTTCTTCTCAGTTTCCTCCAATTCCTCTTCTGAAGGAAGAACGTTGTAGCTCTTTTCCTGCCTTGGTATAACTTCTTTGCCCCTTTTACCTGTGAGCTCTCAACCTTCCCAGAAACAGCATGGATCTCCAGATGTTCAAAGAAGCAAAGACAAATATCTTTTTATTTGCTAACAGCAAAGTCTTCATGGAGCAGTTAAAAACCTTACTGCTCCATCCCCTGAGGATGCCATTTGGAAGAAGAGGGCCACAGCCACTGCTAGTGGATGGTGAAGCAGACAGGCAAAGACAGCACTAGGGAAAAGAAAGGAGGTGGACAGCATTGGCAATGGTGAAAAGGTGCTCTTTGGTGCACCCATGCATTCGGTTACTGTTACGAAGTTGGTATCACTATGAAAATAACCATGGGAATTATGTTGCCTTGTTTGCTTTTGCTATTCACCAGAATCTGGCAATACTCCACGATGGCCCTTTTTATTTCAGGTGCCATGTTTCTGTTGCCAGGATCACTCATATGTAAGGAGTATATTTGGATATGTTGATGTCGCGGTTGTGGCCTCACCTAACAGTGTGTATTGGCAGGCTTTTTGCCAGAAGCATCTCTCATCTTTTTTTAATCCATTGGAAGTTAAACTGAAGGGAGGGGTTTCAGTGCTGGTTTCTGTCATGACATCTACTGAAGCATAGGTTCTGTTCTTTATTCTTGCTGTGAGGATATAAAGGTTCGCATTTATTTTTAAATAAAACTCAAACGGCGGAACCTCATTTTCTCCCCATGTTTTCATACTTGAGCTGTGAGAAGGAGAAGGAGGTAGTTCCACTAGCAAAATTTCCTTTAAATAAGCATAATATTTTAGCACCAACTTGACGTTTTAGGGCCACAAGCAAACTGATACGGTATAGTCAGCCAATACAGTAATGACTTTTTTTAAAAGGATGAAATATAAAGCATGTATTACAGCGCTGGTTTTGGCTGGGCTAGAGTTAATTTTCTTCATAGTAGCTGGTATAGTGCTGGGTTTTGGATTTGTGACCAAAACAGTGTCGATGACACAGGGATGATTTAGCTATTGCTGAGCAGGGCTTACACAGAGTCAAGACTCTTTCTGCTCCTCACCCCACTCCACCAGAGAGGAGGCTGGGGGGCACAAGGAGTTGGGAGGGGGCACAGCCAGGACAGGTGACCCCGACTGACCAAAGAGATATCCCACACTGTATGACGTCATGCTCAGCATATAGAGCTGGGGGAAGAAGAATGAAGCGGGGGGGGACATTTGGAGTGATGGCGTTTGTCCTCCCAAGTCACCATTATGTGTGATGGAGCCCTGCTTTCCTGGAGATGGCTGAGCAACTGCCTGCCCATGGGAAGCAGGGAATGAATTCCTCGGTTTGCTTTGCTTGCATGTGCAGCTTTTGCTTTCCCTATTACACCGTCTTTATCTCAACCCATGAGTTTTCTCACTTTTGGTCTTCTGATTCTCTCCCCCATCCCATTGTGGGGGAGAGTGAGAAAGTGGCTGTGTGGGGCTTAGTTGCCAGCTGGGGTTAAACCATGACAATTACAAACATAGTTAACAACTATTTGACCTTTGGTTAGAGATCATAAAAACTGTATCAGGTTTGTTTGTTTGTTTGTTTAAAGAAGCAGCAGTAGTATTTTAAGTTCTAAGGGTATGTTCAGAATGAGCCAGAGTCCAAAGAGGCTCCAGAATCTGCTGCGTAACCTCTGCTGGCTCCCCTGTTGTGTGCTATTTTCTGATGCTCTCTGCTTTGCAGGACAGAAGAGACATTAAGACACTGCAGCCTAAGGGTTTCTTCCTAAGAAAACAAATTAGATAGATACCTCTACAACCAGCCTGTTCGATAGCAAAGATCGTTTCAGAAAGAAGTTTCTGCAGGACATAATGTAGCTCCTGAACGACCTCTGCAAAGGCCAATTACCTGGCCTTAGTCACCCTCAGCTTTTCCATCAGTAAATGCCCTCTCTCTGTTGGTACCACATGTTCACTTCCAGTAGCAGCAATCACTGCAGCATGCCTGCATGACTTAAAGCACTAGCTTGGATAAGTAAGGCACTGACGCCTAGGACAACTGGGAGCCCATCTTCTTTAAAGTTCATCCCATTTCTACTACTATAAAGATATCGCCTACTGTAACTATCAGCCAGGTATTGTTTCCTTCTCAGATTCCCTCCACATAGCTTTATACTTTATTTTGTTGGTTTTTATCTTCCAGTAACATCTGTACATACTTTGACTACACTTCCTGTAGACTATCCAAAGACCTTTCTATGTCCAAAGTCTGTTATGGTTTTTCCTATGAGGACAGGCTGAGAGAGTTGGGCTTGTTCAGCCTGGAGAAGAGAAGGCTGCGGGGAGACCTGATTGCGGCCTTTCAGTACTTAAAGGGAGCCTGTAGAAAAGACAAGTAAGATCTTTTTAGTAGGGCCAGCTGTGTCAGGACAAGGGGTAATGGTTTTAAACTAAACCAGGGTAGATTTAGACTGGATATAAAAAAGAAGTTCTTTACAGTGAGGATGGTGAAACACTGACACGGGTTGCCCAGAGAGGTGGTAGAGGCCCCATCCCTGGAAACATTCAAGGCCAGGTTGGACGGGGCTCTGAGCAACCTGATCCAGTTAGCGGTGTCCCTGCTCACTGCAGGGCGGTTGGACTAGATGACCTCTAGGGGTCCCTTCCAACCCAAAGCATTCTATGATTCTACAGTTCCTAACACTTCATAAAGAGAAATATGGTTTTATACATCATTTTTCTGTACATTTTTCTGTTTCTATTTGAAGAGACATTAAGTGAAAAGTTGTTTAAAAAGTAGCTGTATATTATATGACATGGATGCCAAAGTTCAGTTCCATAATAGAACATGCAGCTTATTGATTAATGAAATAGCTTATTTCTCTTAAGAGGATTTTTTTTTTTAGCATTATTTTGTTCAGAAACAGAGGGCTATTTTATTTCCTGCATAATCCCTTTCAAGCAAATACAGCCTGCAGCAATACCCTTAACATGTTCTTCCTTGGTGATATGGAGGCTCAGCTATGCTTTTATGCATACATCAGTAGAATACAGGAAGGCTGTCAACCAGATTTGCAGTAGTGATAGACAGGCTATTTAAGTGCACTGATCTTAGCATCTATAACTGTTGATACTCACTGCTGATTCTTTTCCAAGTCTCTTTCCTTAACCAATACACGGAGCCTGAGGAACTAACTTTCCTACAGTTTTCTGAGCAACCTTTTCTCTACTATTTGTACTCCCTTCTCTTAGGAGTTTTCTTATTTAATACATGCAACTGCAACCCTTTTCCCTTATAGCCAATTTCATTTTCTTCCGGAATAACTCATACCAGTCGAATTGGAACAAGTAGCCTTTTGTTAGGATCAGGTGTTAAATAGCTAGCTGCCCATCATCTAGGGTATTGAATTACTTATAAATAAGCAGTGGTTTTCTTAAGATGTTTTAATAGTTCCTCTGAAAGATATAGTGATGTCAGAGTAAGCAGGATATTAAGAGGTCGTCTTTGTTAGAATTAATTCTGTGGTATTTTTAGGCTAAGCATACCAAATGTGGTATTTTCTAATTATTATTTTGTATTTTTATGGGTTCCTCCTCTGTTGGAACAGATTTCTTTACAGTTACTGCAGTGTGTTAAAGCTTCTATTATTTATTATTAATTATTTATATTCACCTTCAATTAAAGATTCATTTTCTTTAATTCCTGTTTCAGTAGACTATAGTTTCTTCACTGAATTCTAGTAAGTCAAGGTTTTTTGCTGCCCCAAGAGCTGTCTGTAACAGTTTGTCTTCATAATAGTATGGGCTAGAAATATCTAGTCTAGTATAAATGCTGAAAGCAGTCTGGCTGTAGCAGTAAATGGTATAGACCTCTACATAGGCTTATCAATTACAGTGAAAAGCTTTTTTTAAAGATAAAGCCTTGCAAGGTATGCTAGGGTGTAGATGCAGCCAATGAAAGTAAAGTAGGTCTTCTGCTGATAGGAGCTCTTGATTCCTCTGGTAATATTTCAAATTTGTAGTAACTGTATAAATCTGTCTTTGTAATTTAATTGCTGAGATTTGGGTTTCGTGGCTCACTACATATCTTTTGAAACCTGTTTTCCCTATATCCCCATTTCACCATGAAACTTTGTTTTGAATATTTTAAGTCACTTCTATTTTAATGTAAATATTTGACTTACTGAAAAGAAAACCTGGAATACCTTTCCTCTGTTTCTGGGAAAGTGACATTTTCAGTAATGAAATGTTTGTTCCTTTTGAAAAACCTGTGATGTCCAATTTTTTTCTGTTTTCTTCTAAGAACAAAATAATTCAATTTTAAGATGATAGCTTAGTGCTGGTTTTGTATGTTATTTTCCCTTATGTTAAATTCTGTTTGCTCTTCAGAGAGGAAGTACGGAGAAAACTGACTGAAGCAGTTCTTAAGCAGGTAAGTGCCACATTCAGTTTATACTAGTTGATTGAGCTGCATCCTTCCGAGTCTAAATGAATGCAATTTTGTCACTCCTGACATGTACTAGAGGTGTTATCGTGGTTTATTCCCAGCTGGCAACTAAGCACCATGCAGCCGCTCACTCACCCTCACCCCTCCCTGGTGGGATGGGGGAGAGAATTTATATATAAAACAAGTGATGCACAAAGCAATTGCTGACCACCCGCTGACTGATGCCCAGCCCATTCCCCGAGCAGCGATCGCTGCCCCTCAGCCAGGTCCCCCCAGTTTCTATACTGAGCATAATGCCAGATGGTCTAGCACAGCCCCTTGGCCAGGTGGGGTCAGCTGTCCTGGCTGTGCCCCCTCCCAGCTTCTTGTGCCCCTGGCAGAGCAGGGGAAGCTGAAAAGTCCTTGACTGGTGTAAGCACTGCTCAGCAACAACTGAAACATCAGGGTGTTACCAACATTCTTCTAGTACTAAATCCAAAACACAGCACTATGCCAGCTACTGGGAGGAAAATCAATCCTGTCCCAGCTGAATCCAGGACAAGTGTTTTATTCTATAAAACAGGAACATGTGAGTATATGTTTTAGTTATTCCAGTACTGTTGCCATTTGCCGAATTATCTAAACATATCCTACTTAATTTTTTTTTTCCTGTTTGTATTTTCTCCTCAAAGGAAATATAGCTCACTTTCATGAACTGTTATATTTTCAAGGAGTAAAACAAAGTTGAAATGCCTTCATTTCCAGCCACAGCATGATGTTTGTGATACTCCCAGTACTGACATTGTCTAGACAGTAAAAAAAGGTAGAAGATTCCTCTGTTCTTGAAAATCTTCCTTTCAGGCTCAAGTCTGCATGTCTCACTGTTTCAGAATCAAGTCTCCCAAAAACATCTTTCCTGTAAAAATTGGGGGAAGCAGTCATACATGTCACTGCACGTGTTCCCCTTCCTTTTCCCTTGCCTCAGGAATGCAGCCCTGGGTAAGCAGGGCTTGCTAGGGCTTGCTTTCCTGCCTGCCCTCTGATCCTTTCCGTCTGAAGCCTCCTGCAGCGTGGGCCACAAGGCCACCCGCACCAGAGACATGGGTTGGGCCAGTTGCCTTGAGGGGCAGTTAGTTTGACACCAAACTGCATGAGCTTTAAGACAACCAGGATTTAGGAATTTCAGTGGTTATCCAATGAGATAACCTGGGGTTATGTGCTGTGCTGAGGGCTCGGGTTAGAAACAACTGATTTAGAATAGGGAAGAAAGCTAAGCTTTGATGTGAGCTACTGATTCTGCCATGGTTTGTTGTCTTCTGTATCCCCACCTCTGTTATGCAGCATGGGTTATGCGACTGCTCAGTTTCATGAACACGGTGAGGGCGTAGCTGGATTCCTGAAAGAGGCCAGCAGATCTGACAAACATGGCAAGAATTTAGCAGCCATTTGTGAAGGCATTTTGTTCATAATGATTTTTGTGTATGCACGCTAGATGCATCACATCAGGGCAAAATCTTCTGAGCTGCACTGATAAAACAAAAACATCTCTGTATTGCTCGCTTAGATCTCCGTATAAGAATCCTTCATTAAGATGCTATGGCAAATGCTGTTGGCAACTTCAGCCGTCTACAGTCGGAGAGGCACAAGCTATTTTAGTTGTGTGTTGCAGAATGAAAGAAGCAGCTGCTCCAGCGTGTTATGAAGCGTACTGTTGTTGCGCTTGGCACTGAAGGGGCCTACAGGAAAGATGGGGCAGACTCCCTGTCCGGGGGTGTGGTGAAAAGACCGAGGGGCAGTCTAGTGGAACCTGATCTAGTGGAAGGTGTCCCTGCCCATGGCAGGGGGTTGGAACTAGATGATCTTTAAGGTTTCTTCCATCCCCAAGTATTCTGTGATTCTATGATTAAAGATTTTAAATTTACATGGCAAGCCCAGGCGTAGTTTGAAAGACAGTGGCCTCTGTCTTTGAATAGCCTGGCTATGGACTCAGTGACCCAAAGAAGCTCAAGACACTGAGCCATGCATCTGTATGGAAAGACGCTCAGTTTGGTGCCTGTGCGCTGGGACAAGTAGATACTGACCGTTCTCAGAAAGACAGAGCTATATAAATGAATGTAAAATCATGGCAGTGAGTGGAAAACTTGCAATGCTTTAAATATGGGAATACGCAGAATCAGTCTCCTTTCACACACAAGAGAACTAAATGCATTGCTAGGCACGGATGGTCTTAGGAACAAACAAATCCAAATAGGCAAATGCCCCCCAATGGGTGGGTGCTTAAAAGGGTGGGTAGGAATCCATTGTTCTTATTTCCCTTTGAAAACTTTAAGATTCTTCTTTAAAGAATAATTTCCAGCATTAGAGTGGATTTCCTGCTTTCGGATCTTTCTTGAGGTTTATCTTGTCATCTGTTTAGGAGCAGATGACGGTCTGGGTCGTTGTGCTCAATGATGCTCACGAGGCTCCCTCCTCAGCCCATAGAGCTTTTTTTGGATCATGGCACGGAAATGTGTGGCTGTCCTCGTGCACTTTGTGGGTGAACAAAGCTGATTTCCTGAGTTTTGTTTCCAAAAGATGACTGTCCATATCCTTTCCCTTGCAGCTGTCTGTACAGCAGTGATGGACAGAAGGGTGTAACAGTGGGGAAGCTTAGATGTTTGGGTGGAAAAAAGCAAAAAGTTGAAGAGTGGCTGATACTGATGTCGTGGTCCACCTGAGAAGAAACTAAAAGCAGTTTAAATTATCCCATGGTTCAATTTACAGGAAGTGATGATGTATTTCACGAATTAATCAGTTGATTCACACTTGGACATTCTTTTTTTTTGAAACTGGTGATTTAAAGTCAGTTGAAAGGCAGGAGTAACATTGTAGGGTTGGGGTTTTTTTTCCTATATTACAGGGGGAAATAGTTTTTCCTCCAGTTATCTATTAATTATTTGCTTCCTTTCTGCTTCTGCCTTTTTTCCTTTGCAGAAGAAAAGCACATATAACAGAAAGACACTTAGTAAGCCTAAATAATTCAAATTCTCTTTTATTATTTCCTTAAAGGATATCTTATGAATAAAAATTTACTTATTTATATGTGATTTTGTTGCTAATGCTGGGAGCTGGGGGGGCAGATCTACACTGTAATTCTGAGCAAGAACGTTCACAACACTGCATTTGTCTAATATTTTTTCTTATTATCAAAAGGAAAAAATAGAAAAGTGCAGCTTACTAAACTAAACTTATAATGTTCTTGATTGTCTCATTAGTTTACTGCATTGCAAAATTAAGAAAAAAAAAAGAAAATAAATACAAGGCGAAATGGTATGTATGTGAAATACAAACCACATAGCTGGAACACCCCCTTTTCCTGTCTCTGTAGTTTAGGAAATGTCATTAAGTCGAACAATACAGCATTTTCCATGTAAGCACATAAAATTTGAGTTCATAGAAGAAGTTAGCATAACTGTACCTACCTTGGGAACACTAGCTGTGAATAACTTCTCCATAGAATTTAAGAAATGTGAAAAGCAGGCGTCACTTGAGAAAAATAGCTCATGTGTTTGTCATTCCCACATCCCTTTTTCTGACTCATTTATTGTTACATTGCTCTTTTCCTAAGTGCCCAGAGTGCTATCAGAAAGCTTTAACAAATGAGAGCAAGTACTCCTGCCTTTTTTTGGCGGGGGTGGAGTGAGGAATTGGAGTGAGGTCTCGCTGGTCCTGATAGGGCCAGATTTTCACATATGAGGCTTGTTATTACTGGGTTCAAAATCTCAGAGCTATTACTGCTCGCCTTTACTATCATTGATTCACCTTCTTTTCCCCACATACTGTTCCATTTTGTCATCTTGTCTCCTTCTTCGGTATCTGGGTAATTGGAAAAGTCATTTAAGCTTGCCCTTGCTCTCTGCTGAGAGCTCTAGACAGGAGCCAGCAAAGGAATTTCACCATGGCCTTAGTTTCAAGCACCCCCAGATACATCTAAGGCTGTGGAGTCAGAGAGACCGCATGGAGGTAAGACTCGTGTGGAGACCGTTCCACCACACCCTCATAATGTAAAATCTGAAGCTTTGTGCTTGCCAAGATTTAAAAGAAGCTAAAACTACATAGTGATCTCAGATGCGGAGGGATCAAAAGCACGAATGTGTGCATTGAGGAGGTCTTGCATTGCTACTGACTACACAGTATCTCATTTCTTGTGCAAAACCAGGCCAACCCTAATGATTGAGACGGTTTGCTATGCATCAGTCTGCACTATGTTGAGTGAAGCGACACACTTCAGTATTTTAGAACCAGCTAAGAAAGTAAAATGTATCATGTTGATTGTATCGTATCTCAGAAGAGAGGTAAAGTTTATGGATCTGTCCAGGGCATTTCTACCATAATTATGTATTTTATTACAGACGGTCCCCAATTCTAGTTGATATCTGCTGAGATATATGCCAGGAGAAATCTTTTTAAATGTACAGAATACTCCAGAAATCTATAATTTCTTTCGTCCTGCTCATTAGTAAGAACTAATTGCATGTACACTTCTGTGCTTTGAGTGACAAATATACATTTGCCACCTCAGTCCCCTCCCTCCAGATGCATCCTGCTAGCATGGGTTCCTGTAGGAGACTACCACGTAATGGGATACTAGGGATAGCTGTGGCCTATGGTTTAGATGAACTTTAGCAGAAAAGTAGAGAAAGGTGCACTTAGCCTCTCCCTGTGCATATTCTGTGAGGGAGTGTGAGTACAGGGAATGAGGTGTCTTTCTATCATTTAAGTAGCTAAGTCCTACGGGGCGCCACTGCCTTTATGTTAGAGTACAGAATGCACAAAATGATCTTTGGTTTGTGTAAAGGTTTAAAATAGGATTTTCCACATTTTCAGCAAAGACAATGATTGTTTAGTGATGCAAACAGCGAGCTTAGTAGTTGAGATTTCTGTTTCTGTTCCTGGTTTTGTGATCTTGACAACATCAGACTCTCTTCCTCTTGTTTCTTTCCATACCTTTGCCAAGTGGACTGACACCCTTGAGACTTTCAAAATTTAGCTCTAATTTTTTTAACAAGCTAAAATGTTCCGGGTGCAATGCTTGGATGCAGCCAACACAGATGCAGTGGAAGACGTGAGCAGACCACAGGCGGCATAAAAGTAATTTCTGCCTTCCTGGATACAGAACCAGGACCGCTATGTTTCAGCCTTCGCAGCTGAAGTTAGCACAGCTGAAAAGCTGACCAAAACTTGATTGCAACATCTTTGCAGAGGTTGTGCCGTTAGCGGGAGCGTGCAACACAGTGAGCCTCAGCTGCGTCTTGTTACGTTCTGGTGCTGGGGGGATTGGGCAGCACAAACCTGACACCACCGGAAAAACCAGATGTTTACAATGTGTTGTTTCTCTGACATAGCAACAACAACAACCTGTTGGTTTCCAGGGGTTTAACTTTGCATAAAAGAGACATCAAGTCCTCTCTACCCTCTACCAGGCACTTTCTCTTCCTCTTCTCTGCTGCTGAAGACAGTGCTGAGTAGCAGCAGGTAGACGAAACACTCCCTTACTGTCTTATGCACAGCTGAAAATGTTTTGAAACGCCTTCACATCCACAGCATTTTTCTCTGCTGCATTAACTCCACTCACCAGCCTTCGTGTTCACATCCTAAAGCTGGGTAATGAGAAGGAAAATTGAGCTTTGCTTATCTATTTGTCTTATGGTAATGAATTTTCTGCTTCAGAAGTAATGCTGGGTGGGAGAGGATGCATGAGGAGGGTGAAGTGCTGGACAAACATGCATCAGACTTGACAAGTTCTGTTCTGGCCCAGTGCTTTTGCAGTGAACTTTTTAAGCTCGACACAATGGGATTTAAAGAAAACATCAGCTCAGCACACCAGTTCTACTGTTTTATTGTCCTCACTTGGCAACAGCTGAATGTCATGTTTGTGCTGTTCTTGCACATGCCTCTTCATCTTTATTTACAAATAATACTTTACATAACGTCTTTTAACTTTTTATACAACTCTTGAAGATAGTTGCATGACTTGCAGCATTTATGTTTAGAAAATTAATGGTATTGTAACCTTTTGCATCTTCATTTACCATATTCCTAGTTCCTTAGAGTTTCCAGGTATGTTTAATTACCAGAGTAATTCACAGTATACCATAAATTGTCTTCTCCTCAGCTGTCAGCATTTCTTCAGTGAGGCTTTTGTATAATGACATAAAGGACTTCACAAGTACATAACTAATTTGATACATATATACATAAAGTCAGTTATTCAGCTAATACCGCTTAAGACCAGAAGGTTAAAAGTTTAAGTTTACGTCCGTGTTCAAGTATTCTAGTTTATCATATGCAAAGGCAAAACTCAACACTTAATCACTTGGTCAAATTCTCGGGGATCTGGCTTGTGGACCCTTGATTTACTCAGCAGCATTAATTTTGGGTGGAGCTATTTAAAAGCTCAGTAACATTCCTTAGTAGAGAATGGAAGTGTGGAAGAAAATAATTAACTATCCATCCTCACAAGTATGCTCTTTCAGAAGCTGAAGTAGGACTTTTTCTTGCTAGGAGAGGCAGATGCATTTTTGTGTGGCTATGCATGTATTACTGGTTGCGTCTTCAGGTCTGTTTTCAAGAAAAAACCAATTTATTTGTGTTGCCATCCTTGTACAGTATTTGGGGAGTGTCTCAGAAATGCCTGCTCTTGCTGGAGAAGTCAAGAGAAGTAGCAGTGAACTGAAATCTGATCTCCTCCAAACTGTGGAGGAGAGGTTACCACTACTTTTCCACAGGAAGGTGCTCTTTCTGCTAACAAAACCCCAGCATACCTTATTTACCAGCTGCGATCACTGTACTGGTGATCCAACAGGCAAATATTAGAAGCTAGATTTAGTTATTTTCTTTGTTAAAATACAACTGTCTAGCCTCTATGTTAAAAGCCAAACAAGCAAAGGCCTGCTCAGTTATTTCCATTTCTTTGCAAAGACTGAGAAAAGAGGAACAGGATCTTCAGTGGGCACAGTACGTGAGCAATAGGATCTCTGGGAAGCTGTAACCTAGACCATCTATAGAGACTACCCAAGCACAGCTCTGTAGTTCACATTAAGGAATTTTCCGCTTGAGATTTTTCAGCTGATTTCAGCGGTAGCAATATGCGGTAAAGGAAAACACAGTCTCCTGGGTATGGCCCGTGTGCTGTGCCGGAGGGAACTTACACACAAGTTGAAATTTTATACAAAGCAAATTCTCCACCCTCAGATAAAGGAAACGGTCAGCAAAGCGCACAGAACAAAGATGCCTATGACTCATGCAACAGATTAATGGGGTTTTACTGGCATGCCTAGTTTGAGTTGAGTATAAAGGATAAAAGATGTCTCGGGTCATCCCTGGTGAATTAAGCAAATGCTAGATTCAGCTGTGGTTATGCTTGCCATTCATATTTGGAAGCAGATTTCTGTTGGAATTTATCATATCTGTTGTTTTTCTTCATAAAATCTTTTTCAGTGTAGTCAGTAACTGTGGGCCAAAAAGCAGGCATGCACACATACAAAAGCCGTGGGTTGTATTTTAATAGGGATCCCTACTGCTTATCATTGCTGTTTTATGTAATTGTCTGGAAAAGGTCAGCATAGTTTATGCTGTGAATAACTGAGGCTGAAAATTTTGGGTTTGGTTTTTTGGTTTTTGGTTTTTTTTTGCACTGGACTTGTAGTTTTTTGACTAAATACAGTATGAAAAAGGAACTGTAGAAAAAAATGAGGCAATTCCAGCCAGGGCCACTGCACCTTTGTTCTTAAATTGTTGTGAATCTTACTAACAAAACTAGTCCTAAGTAAGAGTTGGTTACAAAATGTTTGGATAAAAGAAAAAAAAATGTTCAGATCTTTAGCTCTAAGTGCTTGGTTGGTTTGTTTCTGCATCTCTCTCATAAATTCTGTGCTAGAATATCTGTAATTTTCATTTTGCTTTCTCTAGCACATATGCAAACAGTCATCTTCAGCATGACTTTTTGTATTGATTATACTTCTCTAATTACTTCCATAGGCTTAGCATAGAATTTAAAGTATTTGCTTTGCTTTTGCTTGTCCAGTTGTCCAAAGCAGCTGGCTGGTTGCTTAAGTACATCTCAGAGGAGGATAGGGCTGAGGGAGGGTTCCTGCTCTTCACTGAGTGAAGTTGGCCTCTGCTGTCATGAGGAAGATCAGGAAGAAAAATTCAATGCCAGCTTTTGTTTGAATTAAAGACCACACTGGAAAGAGGCTCTGAAAGAGATCTGGGCACGGCACTTGATCCCTGAGGGAGCAGGGAAGGAAGCCAGCCCTCCTGTTGGATCGAGAAGGCACGCTGACAGCTCGCCTGCAAAGCCGCGGCAAGCTTTTGTCTGCTTGAGAAACGGGGACCCAGAAGTGACCACTGGCAGTGGAGTTACATTATGGAGCTGCAATCTGAGGAAACTTGAACAATGGCAACAGGACTGAAACCGAAACCAGTTTAGAAGGCGTCAGTGGCAGAGGGGACCACCCTTAAGGTTCTTCAGCACTTTTCTCCCTTACTGTTTAATATGTAATAGAGTACAAGGGCTTTTCCTCCAGTGTCCCTGGAAAAAACAGGATTAATGTGTCAAGTTCAGACTGCATTGTCACCACTCAAAAGCACATCTTGTTAGTCTTGCTGTCTGTCTGGGAATGCAGAGATGTGCACAACAGAAACGTAGCTGAGTTGTTATGGTGCTTCTTGATGAGCAGTGGAAGCGACTCATTAAACCCACTTTACTTGTAGAATTTTCTTCTCAAACAGATGAAAAAATTTCCATCAACAGTTTCCCAAACTGTGTTTCTACTAGGGGAGCCTGGGAGTGTTCCCCACCCCTTGGCTTCAGATGTACCACCTAGCACCATCCCAGTATTGAGTCAGGCAAAGACTCAGATAGGTACACATCTCTCCTGGAAAGTTAGGCATGGGAGGGAGTTGCAGCATTTTTCAGGAGGTCCCATAATCAGCGTGACTGGGAATCAAGTCCTGCTGTGGAGTATGCCTGTCCTTTGAGGTAAGCATAGTCATGGATGGTCAGAAATTGAAGGCATGGTTATTATGTAAGGAGTCCATCTGCACACGTAATGAGTAAATAGTATCTAGGAGACTCTCTTTGTAATTGCAGAGGCAGCCATAAAGAGTGCCTTTGGACACACCTGATGTCGTTTTCATAAAATATTCAAAGAAGCATGTGAATAGTGAGCTGTAACCAAAGCAAGAAGCAGCGCTCTCTCAGTGAAGGGAGATACATGCCAGATTTACTCATAGTAGGAGAAGCTGCAAGACAGCTGTCCCGTCAGAACTGAACTAGAAGCGAAGTCTTTGTTTCAGTCGGATCTACGTATTTGTTTGGGGTTTATTCCCTCTTTGTAGCCTGGTTTTGCCCCAAACTGGATACAATAAAGTAGGTTAATTATTCATATTTTAATTGTGTTTCATAACGAGTATGGCTTCCTAGGAACAGGACACCTGTGGGTACATTAGTTTCACTTAGAGAATAGCAAGCCTATAAATAGGGCAGGCAATCGTACTTTCCCTTTACCTCCTCTGAGGTTTGTCTCAGGATTATCAGGCATGGGCTTGTATGTGGCTACAGCGGTGCAAAAGCCAGATAACACCACCTGCTGCACTTGTGAAGAGGGATATCCTTCAGCAGATGTTAGTCAGGACCGTTGTAGATAACACAGGCTTGTAGAGATACACACCTGACAGAGGTGCTGCTTCTCCTGCCAAAGCCAGAACATGCCAGAAATCACAGAAAGCTAAAAATTCAGTGTTGGCAGGGGAGTGCAGTCCAGAGTTTGTCCTAGCAGGAAACTTTCCTTGGGAAAGGGAGAAGAGGGCCCTTGACTGAGGGTGCAGTTATGGGAAGAAGATCGGCTCCTGTGGTCCTTCAGTGCCAAGGGCAGTCATGTAGTGAGGTGCAAAGGAGCCCTGCAGGGTAGGTAGCAAGTGCTATTTGTGATGGCTTTGTGCTGTGTCCTCAGCTTGTCTGCTTGGTCTGAGTAGGTTTGTGTCCCAGCTGGAAAGGCAGAAGGAAATACAGCACATGGAATCTAACTCTCTGTGTACAAGGGAACAAGGCTGGACTCTATAAGAAATAGGGAGGATCTGGAATTAGTTATGACACAAAGTGGCTTTTGTGTGATACAACCAGCTCATTTGTGATTGCTAAGACAGCACTTCAGCTGTCCTAAAACTGCCTGCTGAGGACCAAACACTGACTTTTGTCAAAAGAGCAAATGCTAAATGAGGAAAATCAGCGTGTCAGAAAAATTACCCTCTGGAAGTGAGTGAGAGTACGGCAAGATAAAATATCCAAAAAAGGCCGTCTTGTCTAAGCCAAACCATCAGCAATGCAAGGGTGTGAGTGGCGAGCATTTGTCACCGCTGGTCTCTGCGTCCCTGCTCTGCGCCCGGGCAGATGCCGGCTGCGCACTCAGGCCGGCCCCAGCTGCGCCGGGCAGGGGCTGGGCCCAGCAGAGACCGAACTTCCTTCCCTTCCTCCAGAGAGCTTCCCTCGGCAACAGAACAGCTTTGGAGTGTATCCTGATGGCGTTGGAGGACCTAACTTCTCCCAGGATTTCTGCACGCTCTGGACTTGCCAATGAAAGAAGAGGATCTTTTGTCCAATGGGCCCTTGGTTGCGCAATGCACCCTTTCTTCTCCTTTCTTCTCTCAAACTGAAGCCAAGCCAGTTTTGGGTATCCAGGAGGAGCATGCAGCACACCAGGCAGAATACAAAAAAGCTGTTCTTAGATGATAGGATATTAAGCAACAGCCTAGCTTCTCGGTGGCATTAGCAAGCCGAAAACTTGGTGCTTGAGGCAGGATTAGGCAATAGCAGCCCATTTCCACTGCAATGGAATTGGTCAGATCCTCTTTCAGTTTATGGAAAATCATAATATTTAAAATGTATTTCTGAGCCTTCAGCTCTTCCATGCATGCATAGCTTTCTGCGGGTTGATATTGTTGAGGCTAGTGAAACACAGAACTGAAAATATATTTTGAAGCTACAGTGACAGGCAAGCTTTTAGTAGATCTTTAGTACTAACAGCACTGACTCCAAGCTTTTCTAGTCCCCTCCTCAAGATCATGTTCTTAAAATGTGATTCAAGGCAATGGAGTCCTAACATGGGTTTATATAAGTCTCTGTCCTTATCTGGTCCTAATCTATGAAACCCTGAAGTATTTATCTGTAACCAATCAGGGCAAATCTCAGTCAAAGATCCTGGGACCTGTTGCTTTTTTCACCTCATGTCAGTGTAATTGAAGAAAAAGCTAAGAGAATAGTTACACCAAATGAGAAATTTAAAAAGTCATGCTGAATAAGCATGCCCATCTGTCTTTAGCATGCTATGACTCACACAGATGTCTGGAGATCATCCCATTTCCTTCCTGCCCTGAAAAAGAGGTTTCCACAATTAGGGTATAGCCACGTTGGTTTAGACTTAATTTTTATTTCTGTGCAGGAAATTCATTCTAGAGAAAATAACATGGATGACGGTTGCTAATTAGTTAATACAGTATACTTACTCTCTTACCTTTTGTGCTTTTCCATACGCTGCTCCAGTGCTGCTTCCAAAATCATTCAGGAGTACTAAGCTAGCACGGTATGCCCACCGTTCCTCACAGTCTGTGTCTTCACTCCCTGGATGTGGGGTGGACAAGAAGCACATTTCAAGGTCTTATCATGAAACTTCCCACAAAACTGCCACGGATGTAAGAAGTAGAAGGGATAGAGAAAGGATATGTTGGTAGGTTCAGAGCTTTTAGCCTGGAAGGGAGGTGAGGGGAGGTGTTCCTGTTCCTTGGCCTGTTTCTCTGTTTTGCGTGAAGCAGTCACTAGGTAAAATACAGAATGACTCTTGGGAATAGTGCTTATGTCTCTTCATGAAGCTGGCCTGTACTACAGTAGAAATCTGTGTATTCAGATGGTCAATAGACCAGAAATACAAACAAATCTATCGTAAAAGTAGAGGGAACATCTAACTTACAGTGATTCCACAGCTGCATTTGCATGGAAAGAGAATAGTTTGTAAAAATAACTGGCAGTGATTATTAATAATCAATAATTATTAATAGTAATTATTCTTGGTTATTATTAATTATTCTTGGTTAACAGAAAGCAAATTTCACTTCATACATAGTTATAAGCATTGAAGAAGTATGGTAGTGTGTCTGAGAGAAATATTTTGGTTTTAGCCATGTTACAGTGTCTTCCCAGGGGACGCAAGGGAAAGCATTCCATAAATATTTACTACAGATGCATTGTTAACACTTGATTAATGTGAATGGACAGGAGACAAACGTTGGTTGTTTTTTATGCTACTTTGTTTTTCCAAGGAAAAAGGACACACAAACAGTTTAAGCACTTTCGAGCAGCAAAACTACCCTTGCAGCTAGAAGAACTGTTCTGTTTTTTCAGTAAAATGATAACATGTGAACACTCTCACTAGATGAGTATGAGTACCAAATTAGGTAAATGACATTGTGTAAGACTTTCCATGTGGATATATTGAATGTGTCAAGTAAAACAACCTACCATTTGACAGATGATGGTTTTCAAAAAGATTACTGCATTCACATTGCTGGATTGCTGTTGGAAGAGCCAGATGAAGTTGATGCAGTTCCAGATGCTAAATATGAAAAGTTTATTGGAAAGCTCAACAAAAGCAGCATTTACAGCCACAGACTTGCTGCTGAGGTACCAGCTAAGTGGGTTTTGTGCATTTTCGATGTTGAAGTACTGCAATGCACAGCGTAATACATTAGGGAAATGTTAGTCTTGATGTCTCAGATACACTTTTATTTGCAAATACACAGTTCATAAACTAAGGATGGTTTCCTTTAGCCACAGACATATTTTCTTTATAGCCAACTTCAATGAGCATTTAAGTTTACATAGCAAAGAAATAAGTGATATTCATGCAAGCAGCTGTGTTAAACAGTTTGAGTAGCATTTCAGATAAAGATAACTGCTAGTGAAAATGCTGAAAGATGCCGACACTTGTTCTCAGGTTGTGACGTTTCCTTCTGTGTGTTATTTAGTGGAACTTGAGAACTTGAAATAGCGTCCTTGGTTTTAAATGGCAGAAGGGGTAAAATACATTCATTAAAGATGATCAGCAAATGCAGAATGTTCCTCACAGCTTCTCGACTACTGCTCACCCCTCCCTGCAAGCCATTCGTTCCTGAGGCTTGTGGTTTTGGCAGAGCAATTCTTCATTAGCATGTCCTCCACGCTCAGCTGTTTTACAAATAGAAAGCACCTACCTAGCGGACAAGTTTTGTAATAGCCTATAAAACCAGAGTGGAAACAACTGCAATTACAGTATTATATTCTCCCAAAATATTGTCTTGGCACTTGCATTTAGTATGTTATCTATGGATTCTGAAGTCCAAGTTTTTTGTAATTGGACCTAGTGTTCTCTCTCCTGCAGGACTTGTTTGCTGGGCAGTCAGTATATTGAACATTATGTAACATCTTTTAACGAAAGAAAACTTCTTTTTTTTTAATTGTATATAAATCAGATTTCCTTTCTACTGTCCTCTATAAGCACATTGCAATCTCAAGTGTGCTTCATGGAGGTATTTGCATTCAAAACAATTCTCCATGCTATTATCTTTAAAAAAAAAATCTGAGTCTTCCTGGTAAAATACATGCAATCTGATCAATAAAAGGCAAGTGGGCTGTTCTTCTAGTCCTACAGTGCTTACAGCAGAAAGAAAATGCTGGAAAGAGTTGCCCTAATACTAGTGGTACATGGTGGACCACTGTTTACATTTTCATTAGAGCTCTGAAACCAGTGGTTTCACATAGACACCATGAAGGAGATGTTTTGAAAAATGGCAAGATATGATTACTAACTTTAAATGCAAGTTGTGCTGTAGGATTCATCTTTTCCATAGAGCACGTAGTGCAGTTGAATCAACTGATTTCTTGCTGTGTTTCACAATGCTCAGGCCCTACAGGTGATCTGCTCAGGAGAGGTCGGCACATAGCTGCTTGGGAAAGTGGTGAGTTAAAGTGTATGCCAGCGTCCTAAGAGTCTCCTGAAATACCGTGCCCCTCTCAGACCCAGAGAAAGGCAAGATCCCTGTGGATGTGGGAGGTGGTGGGCTTGCATATGAGGGCTTATTTCTCAGATCCCGCTACCTCCTTGCTGGAAATGTGACAGATCAGAGGTGCGTAACAAACTGCTTTTGAGAAAATTCTGAGACTGGCACATTCACACCATTCACATTTGTCACTGACTTAACACAGTTAATGAAATGCCATCTTCATATTGGCTTGCATTATCATTCTGACACAGGCATTTAAAAGAAATTCCAGTTGTGCTTTTTATTATACCCAAGTCATTATTCACACAGACTAGATAAGCGCAAGGACCTTGTGTGTGTGTTTGTGTGTGAGGGAGAGCGTGTGTGTGTGCACTCATGCACACGGAGGCGTGTTTGGGAAAATGATTGGCACATAGCAATAGAAAACAATAGGTATCCTTTCTGTTTATAAGATGAACCCCTTTATAATGAAGTGCCTGACACTGCAAACACAGAATCACAGAATCATTGCGCTTCTTGTGAAATCTTCTAGTCCAAGCCCGCTGCTGAAGCAAGGTCAGCCAAAGCAGGCTGCTTAGGACAAGTCTCGCTCTGATCATCAAATACATGTTGGACTATCAAAAAATCTATGGTAGTGGCTTAAAATCATAAGATCTTTCTAAGTGCATTTTGTCTTATTGTATTCTGTACTTCGCATTCATGGTTCCTGTTTTCAACTGTTTCTCTGAAACCATGACAATGAAGAAATGTAATCAAGAAAAAAGCTAGAGAGTCTCCCTTAATTGCATGATCCCAAGAACTGAAATTTAAGACAAAAAATGTATAGAGATTTTTGAATTATGCACACAATGTGTCACATCCACTCTAGACTCCCTGCAAAGTTGCACAGAGTAGAACTAACAGCCAGCCCTTGAGCAGAGCAGTGGTTATAAATGAACTACCCAGACTGCGAAGAAAATGAGTCTCATAACCAAGAATTTCCTCGGGCTTTGCTCAGCTCAGGGATGAAAACTAGCAACTGTTTTAGGAAGAAGCCACAGCCAATCCCAGCTACCATCATAACTTTTTAACGAGAGCGTCACTCCACTTGTTCTTGATACAGCTTGATTGCTTCAGAAATGGTACAGGAGAAAAAAACATTGATTAATTACTTGAAAATCTTCAAATGTTGATAATTATTCTTTGCTTCCATCTTCTGGAAGCTTCAAATTCTTCCTTATGCCATCTGCGTTTCCAGCACATAACTTCCAGTGATTCATACCAGTCTCCTGTTTGTCATAATTCCCATTTTTCCCCCCTGTGTACATATACCACACCCTGAAGTTGCTTGCTTGCTTTTTAAAATAACATCTATCCTTACTCATTTAAGTACTCCGTAAAGATCCTTGAGACAGGAGACTTTTTTCCTCCTCATGTGGGTAACATGGCAGGCATGATGCCTCTAGGTTTTCCAAAGGATACAAGGGGGTTGGTCTGTTAGAATTAAATGAACGGCTAAAACCCCAAGATCGAGGGTTGGGGTTTTTTTTCCCCAAATCCCCTGATGGGGTTGGTTTTGACTGCAGGGGTCAGTAGGGATAATTAATTTAGAGGTTTGCTTCTCTAACTTTTGTACAAGCATACCTTGTCATTTCTGAGAAGGATGACACGGTTTTAAATGTTCCCGTGGTTACTATGAATTCCTTCATCTCACATTGTATTGCCAACTGCCAGCAGGCGTCAATGAAGCCTCCTAGTAGGTCCTATTCAACCACATGCCAGTGACTTTCAAAAAGGCTTTTTATGCCTTATTAAAGTAAACCTGATCTGACTTTGCAAGATTACCTAGA
Source organism: Egretta garzetta (assembly GCF_000687185.1). Lineage (NCBI taxonomy): Eukaryota > Metazoa > Chordata > Aves > Pelecaniformes > Ardeidae > Egretta > Egretta garzetta. Next base: position 244,330 of record NW_009259877.1, on the reverse strand, counting down.
GGAGGTTTTTCGCAAAGAACTGGTTTATTTCTGGTAGTTTTTTTCCTACTCCTATTTATTTGTAGATACAGGACATCTTATCTTGGGCTTTGTGTAGAGGGATATCTTTTCTTCTAGAAGTTCCCTCCTTTAACACCTGGATTCCTGTGTGTTCTTCTGACTTCAGTGAAGCTTTTTTCAAACAGAACGCCTCCAGATTCATGCTGCTCTAATTCATCTTTCCACAATACTGAGAAGAGAGAGGTATAAGTGAAAGATCTACAGATATTCTTGCTTTCTCTGTAGCTCTGTTACGGGACCAGTGCACTGGAGTCTTCTGTTTGCACTGGTACTTGTAGCCCTCTCACCCATGACTGTACTAGAGGGCTACATAACCTCAAAAGGCCTTCTAGGCTGAGGACACATGGGGCAGAGGTGCATAGTCCAGATGAAAATGAGACTAGTGGCCACCAAGTAATTAATATTTCATGGTGTCTAGGATGGCTGATATGAATTTGGATTTTATTTTGGAGTGTTTGGTTTTGGTGTATAAATATTTGTTGAAACGTTTACACTCCTTTTTTCCTGAAAATAACCATATTAAAACCAGTCTTGATGAAATCTGAACTTAAGAAGTAAAAGTTGATTAGCTATTAGAAAGTGTATATTGACCAAAGAAACAGCTGTATCAGAGTTGAATGAACAGGGGAAAATCTGAAGTTATAGTCAATAAACACTAGCTAACAAAAAGAAACATTCAATTTTAATAGTAACATTTTACAACAAAATTTGTAATCTGCCAAGTGGAATTAAAGGGTAACCTCCAGGTGTTTCTGACAGTGCCAAGAGACTTAAAATCACAAGAGCAGGGTAGTAGAAGAAACCAGACTGTAGACTTCTGGCTTTAAGGAAGAAAACACAACTATGTGTTGACTGATACCCTCACGCAGATTCTTTTCCATTATTTATTGCCAGGAAGCTGGAGTGTGTGACCTAATTCCTGGAGTAGGTTCTTCACTTTTTCTGTTAAGGATAACTAGTGCAACAGAGGTAAATCTTGAGGAAGGTTCCTGAAGCCTCACAGAAAGGAGAAAGGAAGCTGAGCAAAGGTCCTCCTTCCCATGTCCCCATTCCAGGGCACCTCCCATCATATGTCTCCTCTGGCAGTGCTCCTGCCCTGCTTCTCTATTCAACACCACTTGATTATTCCAAAGTTTCATCTTCTTCCCATTTGACTGGCAGAAATGATCAAACTGGAAGCGGGAGCTGGAGAGAAAGAAGATTAGTGAGCTGCTTGTGTCCTTGTCTCTCATCAGGTATCTTGCAGTTGGATGTAGTGGGTGCATTGAACCTGTCTTGCCCTTTACAAACCTAAGAACCGTAACAGATCTGGGTTATAAAACATAAAAATCTAGGCTGAAAATTGCAGCCATTCAGGTCAGGAACTGACCCACAAGCAGCTCAGATCTCTGCTGTAGCAGAGAGAAAACAGTCGGCTATGGCACTACACCCTGCCCCAAGCTAAGCCATCCCACATGAGAGCCCTCTGTGTGCAAGCCAGTTGCTGTCAGATGAATGCAAGGCTGTGCTGGGTCTCTGGTGGAGAAGGAAGGGGCCTCCAGTCAGACAGTCAAGGCTGGCAGTTGAGGAACCACATGACGTGGCTGAGCTAGAGGTGGAGCTGCGGATGGTGACTGGCGATGTAGTGGTGGGACATGGCAAGTCCATGGCAAGGGGGGTGGCTTCAGTTTCCTCTCCAGCTCACCTCTTTTCAGAAGGCAGGCAGCGGAGAGACAGATCTAGGAGACTAACTCTCTCCCTCTGTTGTGGTTTAATCCCAGCCAGCAACTAAGCACCATGCAGCTGCTCACTCACCCTCACCCCCCGCCCCATGGTGGGATAGGGGAGAGAATCAGCAAAAAAAACCCCCAGTAAAACCTGTGGGTTGAGATAAAGACAGGTTAATAAAACAGCAGAGGAAGAGAAAAATAATAATAATATTGATAAAAGAATAGACAAAATAAGCGATGCACTATGCAATTGCTAACTGATGCCCAGCCCATTCCCTGAGCAGCGATCGCTGCTTCCTGGCCAGCTCCCCCCAGTTTCTATACTGAGCATAATGCCAGATGGTCTAGCACAGCCCCTTGGCCAGCTGGGGTCAGCTGTCCTGGCTGTGCCCCCTCCCAGCCTCTTGTGCCCCTGGCAGAGCAGGGGAAGCTGAAAAGTCCTTGACTGGTGTAAGCCCTGCTCAGCAACAACTGAAACATCAGGGTGTTACCAACATTCTTCTAGTACTAAATCCAAAACACAGCACTATGCCAGCTACTATGAAGAAAACTCTATCCCAGCATAAACCAGGACACCCTCTCTCTCCCACATCTCTTCAAGGGAGATCTTGAAGGACCCCTACATTTATGGTCACACTATGTACTCATGGCTACCTCTGGACTCTGTATCTTGAAGAGATCACTATTAGCATTGCTGTAATTAAATGGATATTAATAAAAGGAGCTGCAAAAAAGCATTATAGACAGGATTTTTGCTAGTAAGCTGGGGCTATGTAGAATGTATATGTGACTTGTTCAGTGACCCTGGAGCATGCTGAAGTTATCAGGAAGCCACAGCTGGCAATGCTAGATTTCTAATGAGGAAACACCCTTAAGAATGTGGAAGGTAACAGAGACATTCTGCTGGGGAAAAAAGGCAACCAGCCATTGTACAGAGGTCACGTAACTTGGCCACGTACAGAGTAGTTTGTAACAACCTGAATAGGCAGAGCCTGAGTATTTAAGACTGTGATGAAAACCACTAATTACACACACACTCTTGCTTCTGCACTGGACATGCAGGAATGTTCACTTGTTACCATGTCTTACTATATCCCTAAGTGTTACAATATCATTAGGGGGAACAAACCACCCATGCTTTTATCTAACCTAGTATCCTCCCCCAGGCTTTCTTGTAATTCAGCTACAACTGCCTGCCCTATGTATAAACTGAAAAAACGCCTCTATTTACAGACAGATGATTTTTCCTTAAGCTGAAGAGATAAACAGGCCTCAAAATTAGGTGATGACTTCATTATCTTTGCGTTTGTCACCACTGGCAATTGTAGGGCCTAACGTGATAAATAATTAATGATGGCTTGTATGAGGAGTGAGGATGCATTGAAAAATAATCATGATTAATTTGCTTTTCTTTTACAGAAAGTTATTGCACTCCACAGCCCTGAAGGGAAAATCATAGCAAGGGAACAACTTTTAACAAGTCTTTATACAAATCACTTTAGTGGCCTGTTAGGTAAGGCTTTGGAAGAGTGATGGAGGGAGGAAATAACAGTTTCAATTTTGTACAGCAAAATCTTGTTATGAGAGAACTCCAGGACAAGATAATGATATTGTTCTTTGTTTCATAAACACAGGTTATGACTTTCCTAGCATGCATCACAAGGCCAGTGCTTAATAAGACATGCAGTCTCATCTCAGCTGCAGTGTAGACTAGCAGGCGAGCTAGCTGAGATGTCATGTTAACACTAATCCAAACTCCTTCGAGAACAAGTAAAGAGCGAAAGGACACACAGTCAGAGTTCTGTTCAAGCACTGTAATGAATGTATATTGCCAAGGAAAACGTTGGGGGGGGGCGGTTATAAGAGTTTTTTATACTATCCAGCTGTAGCAGAGATGTAGCTAGACTGAGCTTAACAGAGGTGCATGCCTCCGTTAGTTGGGGAAAGAAGAGGTCTGCTTTACTAACATGTGTTATGGATGAGCCCAACTTACAGATACACAAATTCCTCTGCATTCAGTCTTTGAATCTGGCATTATCATTGAATCTACTTTATAAACAAAACTTGGTTCCAGGTAGCAGCTGCTATTCAACAACCTCACAGGTTTTTTGGTATCTAGATTGTAAGGAGATCACTGAAGCAACTGGTCCAGTTGACAACAATCAGGAGCGGTCACCTGATCTCTTTGGGGAACTGAAGTTCCAAGTAATAGTTCTATGAGGAAACGAAGAACAGCAAATGTCCTCTGCTGATAGCACTTCCCTTCTTTTTCTTTCCCCCACCCCAGTTTTTGGAACAGCAGCAGCATTAGTTTCCCATTATTGCATTGCTGAATCTTCCTTTTCATTAATTCCTGGCTCATCTTCTTCTGACTCGTGCCAAAATTTAACCCAGTGTGAAATTTTATGATGAAGCTGCAAAGTAGAAACTTAGCAGGGGAAGCTGACATCAGCATGCAAAAGAGCGAATACAGTCCTGTTCATCTTTTCAGGGGCATTTTTGAGTGGTAACTGTTCTGACCCAGCTCTATGCATTGGAGATTAAATGAAAAAAATAACAGCAGAAAAACCCACTTCCTCCATAATTCAGCCTCGGCTTTCCAAACTGTAACTGGCTTCATGCCAAAGACTTACAGTCCTTTCTTCCAAAATCAGCTTTCCGAGTCTTACAAACCCCACCACATTACCTGGAGTAATGGCAAATTTTAAAAAATGGTTCTAGTTCCAGCAGAAGAAAATGTATCTGGGCCACTGCAAACAATATAACTTACTACTCTAAGTGTTGTCATAGCTAATTGTTTGTGAAGTCTGTCAGCAGTGTTTTCTTCCTCTCTCCTTTCTTTGTCTTTAGCTAAGAATATACAATGATACCTCCTCCCAACTGGCCTCATAGTTTATATTCCATACTCGAAATACCCCCCCTTTTCAGAATATTTCTTTGGGCTACCAGTGAGTTGGACAGACTGGCAAGTTTTTTAATAATGCTTTGAAATAAATTTCCAGAAATACAGCCCTGACAAATGTCCTGACTTCCTGTAGCCTCATTCTTTTCTTATTTTGCACCTATTGGTAGCTCAAGACAGTGTTTTACATGCAGAACCTGTGGCATAGAAATGCTGCAGATGTTAGATGAAATCAGGGAGCGATCCTGGAATACAGCCAGGACAGCTGACCCCAACTGACCAAAGGGCTGTTCCAGACCATATGGTTCAGCACATAAAGCTGGGGGGAGGAGAAGGAAGGGGGGGATGTTCGGAGCGATGGCGTTTGTCTTCCCAAGTCACCGTTACGCGTGATGGAGCCCTGCTTTCCTGGAGATGGCTGAGCACCTGCTTGCCCATAGGAAGCAGGGAATGAATTCCTTGCTTTGCTTTGCTTGCATGTGCATGGCTTTTGCTCTCTCCATCAAACTGACTTTACCTCAGCCCATGAGTTTTCTCACTTTTGCTCTCCCGATTCTCTCCCCCATCCCACCATGGGGGAATGAGTGAGTGGCTGGGTGTGGCTTAGTTGCCATCTGGGGTTAAACCACGATGCTTTGGAAGCATCCAAAGTCTTCATACACTTACATGAATACTGACAGAGCAGCACAAGACAGTGCACAGCTTTTTCAGTGCAACGCTGTGGCCATCGTTCTGACAGGGGAAAATGCTCGTTTTTGGACTTGCAGGATAAACACAGCTGAAAAGTTCAAGTTTGCTTTAATTGGGTAATCTTCTTTGTAGTTTAAGAAGACTGGAGTTTTTGTTTTGTTTTGTCTGTGTGAGTAAGACAAAGGTTTTCTGTAACACTAACCAAATTTTTACTGGTACTTTGGTAAGGTTACAAAACTATTGTTCTCCAAAGCAAAGATGCACTGGGGGTGCACATTTTTGCAGCTGTTAAACACTTGGCTTGTGCCCTTTGTGAATCTGCAGCCTGATGTAAGTTTTTAATAAGACTGGTTTTTTCCCCACTGGTCCTGTGTATCACTCTGTGCCCAGGAGGGATGGAGTTCGCTTCCCAAGCAGCCATTTCCTTCCTCATCATGGTGCTCTTCTGTGGGAGGCCTCTTGCCTTGTTCCCTGGTCATTAGCCCAGCTCAGCTCATGTAATATACGTGTTCTCCGTGTCTTCTCCTGTGTTCCTTCATACAGGTGCTTCAGGAGACTGAATGAATTCATTGCTACATCATCCCTGTGGGAGAGGGAGATGGTGCCCTTCCCATTGAGCCAAGAAGCAATTGAGATGCAGAGGAACTAAGGGAAAAGCTTTCCAGTGTTTTGGAAAGTCCAGCCTGAAAGCTCTGCAGCCTGATTTTTTGGGAGCATCTTATATTAGCAATTCAAAGAAGAGCTCTTGCTTTTCAGCTCCAGTTTGCAAGAAGCGGGTTATTAATATACACTTACACATTTTGACGATAAAATAATTACAGGCATACACAATTTCAGATTCTGTGGAAATGCTTTTTAAAAACAGCACTGTAACAGGACACAACACAGAACAGTGACTCAGCTGGCTCCATTAGAGCATAAAACAGGTATTATATGAAGAACAAGTTACACACCCTTTCTACCACATATTTATAGAAATTTATTACTATGCTAGCATGGATAGAATGAATCTCCAAACTAATAATCAGACTGCGATCATGAAGCTCCCTGACTCTTATGTGCTATGCTGTCTCAGGCTCTATCACCCTGATGATAGCTATTTATCTTAGATCTCAGCTCTCCTAGACACGGTCTAAATTATTTGCCTCTCAAGAGACAGCAGTCAGGCTTTCTGAAAGTGATAAAGAGGAAAAATATGCTGATCAAGTGCAATACACAAGCTGGAACATCCATTTTTTTCAGCATATTTCAATTCTTTTAAACATATTGCCGCACTAGTCTTTGCTTTCACTGGCTTGGTCTCGAGAGCCTGTTTACTGACTTGAACAGCTGAGGGCCGACCTCTACATCAGGGAGGGATTACAGAATTACAGTATTGTTCGTGTGGGGTTTTTTTTCCATTTGTTTGATTTCAAGGGCCTTGCTTGTACAACTGGGTGCACCTTTAACCCTATTGTCTTTTGTTTTCCTCCTTCCCCGTGTTGACGAAAGCCTTTGATGGTTCCCAGTGTCAGGAGTTGCTAGTGGAAAAGTGTTTAAAAGATACTTAGCAATTCCCTGAGAAATTAGAAAGACTTGTCCTTGCCAGATGGAAACAACTATGAAAAATCCCTCCCAGAATAGCCCATAATCGCCTGCAGTCCTCTGGGCAATGTGGGCTTCTGGTCAGAGGGCCCGGGGTGAGGCACCTCACCGTCACGAACCTGTGGGTCAGCTCTCTGGAGTCCTAGAGATCCCGCCCAGGCCTTGAGACAGCATTTCTTTCTGGTTTTGATGAAACTCTCATGCTGTGTTGACGGTGAATTGAACTCCAAAAAACCCAGTATTATGTCCACCTTTCACCCTTTCATAATGAAATTCTCCTTCTAAGACCTTTTTTGCAAGGTTGGGTCAAACAATTGTTGTTGTTTTCTATTCTGTTGTATTTCTTTCTAGCCCCCTTAGTACCATTGGGTGAAGTTATTTGCAAATAAGGATTTGTTTAGGTTTTTCCTAGAAATGGTAGGCTTTGTTTCCTTCCTTTTCTTCTCAATTGCTGCAGCCTATATCGCATAAAAGACAGAGCAGCCAGTTTTGCTGCTAATGAAAATAAGTCTAGAAACTCTAGATTGCTGGACAACTTGCTGTCTACACGGTACGTCTGAACACGAGTAAGCTGCATTTTATGAGCTACCAAAGGATCTTGCAGACTACGCTTTTCTGAGCGAGGTTTTGGGGAGTGGTAGCACCGCACCCCTGCAGCCCGCCTGTCCCCCAACAGCCCGTGTACTCGGGGTAAGACCTTGGGCACCAAGAGGCGCGGCCAAGCATGCATGAAGATGCACTTGCAGTCCCATGCATAGTGCTCAAGGTTACGCTCAAAATTCAGGCTGAACAGAAAAATATGAATCCACTTCTAATCCTCTAAGATGAAATTTTGTTGGTTTGGCATGCCGCTTGAGAGCTAAGCATCCCAGGGATGATAGAAAAATGAAGGAGAGGGGCTCATAGAAATGTAACACCCACACCACTAGGAAAAAAACCCTCCTGGGGCTGGTGAAGTGTCAGAAACAAGAAATCAAGCATCCCTTTCTATTAATGTTGTCTTTCCAAAGAAAAGAAGTTGTACAATAGTGGCAGAAAACTTTTGTTAGTGAGTTGCTTTCCCTCCAGCTGGTGGGATTGCAGCAGCAAAACCAGCTCAGCAATAAATGTTGCAGTTATGCCAGTGGCAAGATACTATTCAGAAGGGATCATCTGTAAATAAACAAAGACTAAAAAAAAAGAAAGGAGTGATCAGTGATCATGTGATGATGAGCAAAGATTATTCCTGACTGACTGTGGAAGCAGAACTTTTCCAACCCAATTTGGTGTGCAAAGCACTGGGAATACTATTTTTTTCCTTGTCTTTATCTCTTATTGCTGCCAAAGAAGGAAATTGTAATTGTGTCCTCATTTTACAACAAATTAGGAGTAATTGGTTAGCAAAATGCATAAAGCCGAGTTGGAGGAAGATTTACTGCCAGGTTTTTAGTTGTATCCTTACAGAGTGCCATCTAGGGGTAACTCATTAAAACCTCATCGAAGGTTGAAAGCTTCGTCTATCCTTAAAAATCAAACCAGCAAATGCTTCCCCTGTATGATGCTCCGAGATCTTGCTACAGATACTGAGCACACTGTTTGGAGCACACAGGGTGGCATTAAAACTATAGGAAAAGAGATTGGCAAGAGATTACTGCAGGATACAAAGGAACTGGGTTCAGAAAATCACTCGCTCACCTCCACAAATTACCCGGTGTTTGCAGCCAAATCCTCCCCTGCCGTCCAAGTGACTGGCATTCGTAAGCCGACTTACTGTCCAGCTTGCATTACTTTTGTTTATTGGCTTGAGCACGAGAAAAAATACGAGCATTAACATCCTAACTCATAAATGTGGTGATTAAATGGATTAAGACAATTAGTTTTTCTTCGATTTTCTGATAGGACAAAAAGGAAAACTATAATTCTTACAAATATGTGAGGACATTAGCAACCATATTTATATTTTTGTTTTATTTTGTTGGCCTGTTTTTGATCCCTTGTTCTCGCTTTACATATTTTTAATCAATGTATACTTAGAGTAATATGATCAAATTCATAACTACACTTCTGCCTAACATTTCCTTTACTTGCCTTAAGGAAGCCTGTTTTTACTCCAGTCCTTCTGGAAATTATAATAGGTGACCAAATAAATTCTGAAGGTCTTGAGGCAGCTAATTATGCTGAGATACTCTGACGACGCTTGAATTTCTACCATGATTTAATTTCCTAAAAGAAACTTGCTAAAGAAAAAAATACCTTTCTTATCATTCTTTTAGACAGACTCCTAAAATTCTTTTAAGTTTGAAGAAACACTCAAAAGGGCCTGGGCCCTTAGGGCCAGCTCTCTCTAGTCTTCAGGCATGAAACCACAAGCAGGCAAGGTTCCTTTCCCCGGCAAGAAGCAGCATTTGTTCCTTCCACCACCCCTCTCTTGCCTGTTCCTTTGTCATCTCTTTTTGGCCTAACATAGTCGAAAAAACTGTACCTTACAAATGCTTACCTTCCAAGGCATTCCATAAAAAGGGTGTATTCAAGTCTAATATCATTGCTGTATCCCCTCTAGCATATACATTTCCTAATTTTTTGGATAAAGGACAGTCTTCAAACTCTATACAGCCCCTAATTTAGTCACAGTTTGGTCTATGGCTTGGGCTCCTAGGTGCTGTCACAGACACATATCCAGAAAACTTCATTCTGCTCATGTCTCCAATATCATCATTACATCATTATATTCAATTCTTTTCCTGGGGAGAGCTGCAACAGAGCGGTGCTATGTTAAATCAGCCTCTGATAGAAGAAGCTGTTCTCATTTTTCCTTGAGCTGCACAGTGGTTTTTCTTTACAATACTGATTTAATATTTTATAAATACTTGATATATACAAGTACCGATGGAAATAAAAACTGTGTTGGCAAATGTATCGATGCTGTTCTGTCATTCAGTTATCCCTCTAATGCATTCCTAGCACCTATTTTAAAAGCAATTTCCACTTTCTAAATCACATACATTTAACAGGAGGATAACAGTCAGTTCCTTATTTTTGTAAGCATGATTTATAAAAGGGAGGATGGAAATCAATTAAAATTATGGGTAACATGATAAAAAACCTGACATAGACCTGTGACACCTGGAAGAAAATGAGTTGGTAGAAAATTGTGTAAATGGTTATCAGGTATTTAGTGTGTTCCTGATCCAACACTTTTTACATCACTGAACTGGAAAGCTCAAAGAGTTAATGATGCCAGTAGGTGAAATTCCTCCCAGTTTCACCTCCTTTCCAAGTCAGTGTCAACATGCATTGATTTTTACAGGTCTCATTCTCAGGCAGTGGCATGTAACACGTGCTTCAGCATTGGCAATACCAAAGTATACATAATATGTAAGTATACATCTTACTGAAGCCCAAAAATGGTAAAGGATTTTAGTTTTATGTCCAACTAAATAATAGCGGGTAAGGCTGTTTTTTCCTCAGCAGCTAGCCCCCTAATGCAAGCTTTCCTTCCTCCTGTTCCCTGCTTTTAGCAGATGTGTTGTTATTTAGCAAGTGGCTTTGTCTGCTCCACTCCGTGCTAAACTGACAAATGGAGAACAGTAAAAATAGCCCAAAATTGCAAATGATAGCGCAGCCATTTCCTACCTTTTTTAAGAACTGTACAAGTATGAATAAATAATCCATAACAGCATATGATTATCTTTTACATTATCTACATTATAAGAGAAATAAAAGCACAAAGAGCTTTAGAAAGGTAGCACTGAGTTTTGCAGTGCTTTGTATTTTGTTGGCCAAAGTAGATTATACTATATAGAACAGAACTAATATCTACTAAAAGTATATAAAAAAGAAGGGAAGCTTACTTTTCCACATGGGATACAGCTGAAATCATTATTTAATATGGTTGTTAATCTTCTTTAGTTGTGGCCTGACCAACAACCTTTCTGCTTTGTGCTTCTTTTCCCTCAGAAGCATTCAAGCCCTGATGTGCCTGCGCACAACTGCCGGATGTTTCTCATTCACCTGGCACTAACTTGCCATACAGCAGTGCTTTAATCTGAATAACCTATAATGGAAGAATACTGCATGCTGGTAATTCCTCCTCTCCCTGAAGTATTTGAAGTTAAAATGCCAAGATGGGAAATTGTATTAGCCAAACACCCCTCCACCTGCCAGTAGCTGCTCTGAGTGGAACTCAAGTGATGTGAAGAACCCAAACTGGGGCAAATCCCGTCCTGAGTGAGAGACTGGTACACAGGCATCCTGTCCCTTCCTAATTAGCTCTAACAGCCACCGTGCCTGTACTTCAATTAGCACTTTGTAATTGTAATTTCATTCTAACCCTATTTTTGATCTTATATAATGCCTCAAGCCAGCTAAACTTTTTTTTCCTCCTGTCAGAAGGGAGTTACTAGCAGGGAGCTGGAACGGCCCCGACAGACCTCCCCTGGCAGTCGCTGTGCCTGCTACGTGAAAATGTGTGTTTCACCCTTCAGCTAGATCTAATTTAGAAATCTTTGAGCTCTTAATGATTTCCTATAGTTTGGCCTAATTGAATCTAAGCTCTTTTGCATTAAAACTAAAATGCCCAGCTGGGCTGAAGCTGAAAACTTGCAACCCTGAAATACAGCCCCAGAAACACGAGGCCTGCTCCGCGCTGACTGTTGCCATCTACTGCATCAAAGCCACGGCCATCGTCTGAATTGACCTAGTGCCTAGCTTGCAGAAAGTTTGGTTAAGACTGGAGTGGGTCCAGATGAGAGCACCTCTCCTACGAGGACAGGCTGAGAGAGTTGGGCTTGTTCAGCCTGGAGAAAAGAAGGCTGCGGGGAGACCTGATTGCGGCCTTTCAGTACTTAAAGGGGGCCTATAGGAAAGAGGGGGAAAATCTTTTTAGTAGGGCCGATTGTGACAGGACAGGGGGTAATGGTTTTAAACTAAACCAGGGTAGATTTAGACTGGATATAAGGAAGAAATTCTTTACAATGAGGGTGGTGAAACACTGGAATGGGCTGCCCAGAGAGGTGGTAGAGGCCCCATCCCTGGAAACATTCAAGGCCAGGCTGAATGGCCAGGGGCTCTGAGCAACCTGATCCAGTTAGCGGTGTCCCTGCTCCTGCAGGGGGGTTGGACTAGGTGACCTCTAGGGGTCTCTTCCAACCCAAAACATTCTATGATTCTAAGACCAAAGTCTTCTGCAGAACTGAATTCCCACCAACACATGCAGCAAAGCCACTGCAGCCAGAGAGGATCTCCTGTGCAGGCAGGGGGGCCCTGCTGCAGGAGCTGCTCCCACCGCAACATGTTCCCCTGTGAGGGACAGGAGCTCTGCTGCTCCCGGGCGGTCCAAAGCAGGGAGCTGGGCTCTGGAGCACAACTGTGGCTCTGTGACCTGAGATGCTGCCTACGACTGACCAGCAGGTCAAAAGGTCTGTCTCCAGCAGGTGCATCAAGCCATGGAGCAGGAGAGAAACCACTGCTGAGAAAGCATCTGCTGGGTTTGGGGAATGTGACTCAGGAGTCAACTGGGCGAGCACCCTGCTGAAGGGGAGGCGTGACAGCAGACTCAGCCAAAGTTTCCTGGGCTCCCCTGTCCGTGTCTTCCAGCGGTGTTTGCTGTTGGCTTTTCTCTAAATCTCTTAAAGCCACTAGTGAAATCCCATTAGTTTCCTAAGAAAGTCTCACTTTGCAGGCTTCTGTGGTAGAGGAACGCATACCATCCGGGGTCTATCCATTCTCAGTCCTTTTCTTCCCACAAATTCTGCTGTTCTCTTCAATGTTCCTGCAGGAACGGGAAATATTGGCAGCCTGCCTTTATTCAGAAGCTTCTTCTAAGAAGACCATACAACTACTGCGCTGTGCGGCACCTGTTACTGATCTACTAATAATCGTATCAGTAACAAGTAAACTATCAAGCACAACTACAGAATACGAACCCATGGTCTTATGCCCAAGCTAAGAATGATGGGAATGATAGTATGGATAATATCTAATAATCGTCTAGCTACTAAAATTATATCCCCACAAAACTAGACAGACTTGTTTATTTTAAAGACTAACTCTAATTAAGAGCACTCCTGATGCGTCTAGGAGGTTGGAAGAGCTTAGGCAATTGCTGTCATACATTCAAAGTAAATTAAGGCTCTAATATTTACATTTCACAATTTCTGGGTTACTAAATTATACTCCCAAAGTCAATATCATTGCAGTATAGGAAATTATTTACAAAAGAAGAGCTGAGAAAAGCTATTCCATAGTTTCTACTTTCATCAAGGTGAAAAAACACACTCTTGCAATCATCTTATTGGGCTCAATCATATGCTCCATAAGAAGGAAAAATTTTCCATTGAAGTCAGAGCAGAACTTGCTTTCATAAGAGAATTTTATATTCTGTAGCAACACCTCATCTTGCTATCAGTAAAGGCAGTGGGAGACATGCTTCTGAAGGCAACGATAGTAAAATGAGATCTTCAGTGGTGTTTCATGTTGTGCTACACTCACGAGAAAAGAACCATCGATCTCAGGAATCATGGAGGTTCGTGTCAAAGAACAGATTTGCTTCTGGTAAAGAAATTTGTGGGAGTGGGCCTGAAATTTAAGATACTCCAAAGTAACCTGCACTGCAGCATGGGAAGAACATTAGACCTTATGCATTCTAATAATCACCATGAGGACAAATTGCACGATTCATTCAATGATTTCAGTGTTCCAGTTAATGTCAATATGCATGCAATATAGCACCTTAAATTGCTGATTTTGAATTTTACTTATGTTTTTAATAAAAATCCCTTTGTCTTCCTCAGAAATGTCTTGGAAACTGATGAAGCCTTTTGTTCTAAATGAAAGATGTTTCATTTGACTGGGCAGCAATATTGTCTTCAACTTTTAATTTGGCAGGAAGCAGGAGAATCCTCAGTTTTATCCAAAATGTTTTAATTTTTGACTGTGGTTTGTTTGCATTTTGTTACTTCGAACTCTTTCATACATGCTAAGCAAAGCTTATAGGTGACCTGAAATACATTATATGTCAGTTTTGGCAGTTAGAGATAGTACATAGCTCCAAAACCACCTCTTCAGTCCTCATGGGATAGTATGCAAGACTATCTTGCCCCTGCTGTCACGTACAAAAGCTCCTGGAGCTCTGGAGCCCCTGGAGCTCTCCCTAGAGATGTTCACATTGTGCAATTAAAGAGGGGTGGTGCATAGATCTCACCAACTCTTCTGCATATTTCAAACTTACAACACTGTCTCTGGACTTAAGCCAGGGAAATAATTTAACTTCTCACAGCAGACAAGTTTGGTCTTCAGCATAGCTGATACTCCCCAAATAATTAAAAAGATCAGCCTACAAAGCTATTGGCTTACAAGGAGTAAGAAATTAATTAACAGAAGTGTGTTGCAGTCATGTTATTTTTAATCAGTTTAATGACTAAATTCTTCCAATTCTAAGTTTATGCAAAAAAATACATAGTATTCATCTGGGCAGATACACAATTCCAGACATCTGCCTTTTCCATAAATAATTGGCAGAACAATCTACCAGTGGTTCATAGTTTGTTGCAGACATTCCCAAACGCTTATAAATTTTATTATAAGATTGGGTGATTTTATAAAATTGATCAATAAAAAAGGCATGTTCACAATTTATTCTTCAGTTTAAAGTGTCACTTATTTACAAAGGTTCAACCTTCATAAATTTTGAATTCATGGTAATTCATGAGCTGAATACCGAGATGAAGAATCTAACAATAACGATTGCTTTCAGGATTCAGCATAGTTTCTACACAGCTTTATTTCCCCTGTGATTGCTTACTGCCAAGCACCCCTTTACCGCCCGGCCCTGCGGTAGGGCACTCCAGTGACAGTCACATTGGGCCGGACACCGAGGCCACATCTGGGCTGTTGGCATTAAGCACACCTCGGGAGTGCTTCAAGGCATTGCTTAGGCTGTTCAGTTTTTAACATGTTTCAGGGCACGGTTTTAGCCCAACCAGGACCCCAGGGAATTTTCAGGCATGGTTCAAGGGTCAGCACTGGCCACGGATGGGTCCAAATACCCTGAGTACATGTAAGCACCCCGCTGCCAGTGCCTGCAAGCTCAGTGGGCGCAGGCGTTCAGTGCCAGCTGGCCTCTGCCAGGGAATAATCCTCTGCATATTTGACTTACTAGCACAGACAAAGCTTTAGGGGCAGCAGTACAGCTAAACTAACTTTCACGTCAATCAACAGCAATGAACAATTTATGCAAAGATGAAAGAACGAGTCCAATCTTTACAACTCGATTGACTTCACGCTTGTATTAATTTCCCCTTCCTTAAGTAACGATTACAGCATTTACTGATACTGGATCCTTGGTAGAACAAAAGCAGGTAAAAAGATCAGTGCACCTTAAACGATCTTTCCTTTGAGATCCATGAAAAACTGTACTGCTGATTCCCATTTTTCAGTTGCTGTCTCTCTCTTGCAGCACAACCCCAAAAGACACCTGGAGTATTGTGTCCAGTTCTGGGCTCCCCAGTTCAAGAAAGATGAGGAACTCCTAGAAAGAGTTCAGAGGAGAGCAACAAGGATGATAAAGGGACTGGAGCACCTCCCCTACACAGAACGGCTGAGAGAGCTGGGCTTGTTCAGTCTGAAGAAGAGAAGACTGAGAGGGGACCTCATCAACACATACAAATGTCTTAAGGGTGGATGTCATGAGGACAGAGCCAGACTCTTTGCAGTGGTGTCCAGCGACAGGACAAGGGGCAATGGGTACAAACTGAAACATAAGAGGTTTCAGTTGAATATGAGGAAAAACTTCTTTACTTTGAGGGTGACGGAGCACTGGAACAGGCTGCCCAGGGGGGTTGTGGAGTCTCCTTCTCTGGAGATATTCAAAGCCCGCCTGGATGAAGTCCTGTGCAACGTGCTCTAGGAGAACCTGCTTTAGCAGGGGGGTTGGACTAGATGATCTCCCGAGGTCCCTTCCAACCCTTACCATTCTTTGATTTTGTGATTCTGTGACTCTGCTACCACATAAATGATACCTAGACCAGGCAGTGATACAGGACAGCGGAGAACCACAAATGCTGAGGGAAGGAGGAGCTGGGGCAGGGAAGAGGCGGGAAGCAGGAAAACGCATGAAAAGCAAGGCGTACCACACAGCGCAGATCAGCTATGTCGAAGTATGAGCTATGACAGTAATCACGTGAAACGAGTTCTGCATCAGCTGCTGCCTCCAACGTCCACCCTATGGGACGTTGCTGGAGCACTGAATTGGGATCTCACTGCAGCCAGCCACACTGCCTTTCTCACAAAAACTCTTCTCCACCTTCCAGTAGAGGGGAAACCCCACAGGGGAGTCAGGATGAGAGCTCTTGCTGGGTTTTGGGGAACTTGTGGGCCGGGGCAAAGGGATCAGCCTGACCACGGTCCCTCATGGACCAGCTGCCACTGAGAGTAGGACTCATGGGTTTGGGAAGTGGAACAACTGAAAAGTAAATCTCAGCAAATTTTACTCACCATCCCTTCTCTCCAGATTTCTCATGGCTTTTTCCCACCCAAGCAGAGACTGCTTTATCCCTTCTCAACTATACCCAGTTGGAAGGCAGACACCTGAAACGGTCATGCTGTTCTTCCAAGTGTGTACAGCAGATTCCTAGTGTAGGCATCGGGAGCGTGATTCATCAGGCCAAGGGTGAACACATACATCTGAACTAGCTGTCTAGAATCCATTTATCATTTACTGAAACAGATACTTGCTACCAAGTGACTCATCTCATGCTAAAGTTGCTCTCTGACATGAATGGTATGCCAGAAGGTGCCAATTTCCCTCCATTAATTGCAAAGGGAGTTCAGATGTGCTTCAGACATGGTCACAATACTACAGACACCTGAAGTTAATGAGGTGAAGCCCAGGCATTGCTGCTCTACATAAGGAATAAAGTAATCCAGAAATGAGACTATCACAGTCCAAGATGTGTTATAGATGATTTAATACAAAAATATTTTAAAAAGCATTGCATTTCCCATAGCATGTTTCAGTTGTCATTTAATCTAGTCATTTAGCTTGTTTGGTTCTGCTGCACGGGAGGTGCAGGATTGTTCCCAATTTGTCTGTTGCTAGAAGTAGGTGTCAGCTTACTTACTTACATTTCCAGGGATCAGCTAAGCTCCTTGCCAAGCAGAAAGCCCATAGTCCGCATAGCCTTGTGCTTCCTCCCAGCTTTTCGGAGTGGGAAGGCTAAGCCAAGCAGCCGCTCCCAGCCCCAGCCCAAGGGAAGAAGCAATTGCAGGCAGTGGTGTTCTGGGATACTCCCACCCTCAGGCTTTCCTTCACCACATTAAAAGTGCAAGCATGGCCCTAGATGTGATTTTTGGGTTTCCCAGAACAGTATAAATCTACAGAGACACGTGAGGAACACCTTCAGATCAAAGCCTTATTTATCCACTTAGCCACGGGTACAAACCACAAGATTTAACAGGGATATAAGAAACTCCCTCTGGATCACCCCAGTCATCCCTCCAACCAGTATGCTGACTCCAGCAGTGGCAGCAGAATGTATTACTTAGGGCAAGTATCAGCCTACCATTTTCCGCAGTCCGTTCCCACTCATACATCCCCAGAATTGAGCAATTTCATTGGGAAGTAACAAATTTCCCCAGCGTGGCCTCCTTACCTTTTCTACCGAGCCGTGCAGGGATTTTACTGGAGTGAGTGTTTTCTTGTTGAACTGAGGCAGTTTAGCAGGTCTTCTACTACAGTATTTGTAACAATATCAATACAATAATACTACTACTGTACAAGTCCTGGGATGCCTATGCGGTATTTAAAACAACAGAAGTGTCTAGATATATTTCCCTTTACCTGACCTCCAGCCATTCATTGCAACCTTGAATCCGGAGCATCTGACTCAGCTGCTTGCTCCTACACCGGGAGAAAATGCCTGCCTGCTGATAGCAATTTTCTCTGTATTTCCTTAGATAGCTGTCAGTGCCCACAGCCCTCTTTCTAGGCTAGCATCCTCCTTTGGCTTATATTTAGACTTTGAAGAGTAAATTGTTCTTAGTCTGCCAGGTATCAGAAAGGGTATATTCCCCAACAAACAGCATCCTCACTGCATTTTCAAGGATTCGTGTTGCTTTGCTTCTCTTGCTGACCCTGTTACATCTTCCATTTGATTTAATTCGCTGTGCTGAGGCAAAATAATGCCTCATCAGTATGTGAGTATGATATTAAAAATATTACACGCGATTGCCTCATTTGTTATAGGTTGCAAGTCTAATGGTGTTCTACATCACATTCCTCAGGTCTAAAGGATCTTGGTTACTGCGAGGATCTCAGCTTTCACTGCAAAAAGGGGGAATTTCTACCCCTCCTTGTTGCAAAGAAAAGCTTGAAAATGTTATTTTGGCAAAAATAAACAATTCAAAATCTGGAATCAATTTAATATAAAAGGCAGGCTCATGATTCCTATGATTATACATCATTTTGGAGGGGGCAGGGAGGAAGGGACACTCATTCATTATTTCTGAATGTTTGCAGATGTCAGCACTGACTGTGGAAATTTCATCTTTGGGAATGCTTTGTCACCGATGTCCTCCGAGCGGTAATAACACCATTCTCCCATTAGTTTGTGTGAATAAGAGTAGTCCTACAGTCTAATTTATTCTCTCTGCAGATCTGGACCCTGATCTTGCAAGCTGTGTTTTGTACCCATGAGAAGTGCTGCAGTGATACGCAGTAGTGGTGTGCACAGGTAAGAAGCCCTGTCTGTGCAAGCTAATAGATCTTGCAGCAGAGCAAACTGAGTGCAAACACTGGGAGACATTTAGCTTATCTGTATTAAATTTGCCTTTATAGAATTCGCAGTATGTCCAAACTCCGCGTTATTAAAATAGAAGACAAGGTAATAGAGAATTCCTGTTCACTAATTGGCCTTTACTCCAAAAGTCAAAGGATGCACCTCTTCCCACGTCCTCTCTCTGAAGACACACAGACACCAGCACAGAAATAAGGAGGAATTTTAATGGAAAATCTGAAAGGTCGATGACTTCCTTTCGGTCCCATTAGGTGGAGCTCTCAGACAAGAAGAAATGAATGAAAAAAACAACCCAGCAGGCACCCTTAGGAATTATTAGTACTCTACTATGCAGGTATTTTTCCCTGCCGAGACCTCTCTCCTCTTGATAGAATTCATTTGTATCCAACTAGAAAGCTTATTACATGCTTTCAAAACTACAATTACTCAGCAACCTGCCTGTACAACTAGGTTTTCATTAGCTTTAACACATTGCCGAGATCAAGCTGCAAACTTTGGAGGTAGCTGAATGCTACATCACTGGGGTGAACATAAACAACCAGACTGACAGGGAAATAGTTATGGAAATAGAGAAGCAGAGCAAATAAAGAATTTAAGAGCAACAGATGAAAATCAGAAAATTCCAGCAAGCGCTTGACCTCGCTTCCATTAATGATAAAAGTCCACTGACGTTAATGGCGCAGGATTCAGCTGAAAAATTGGCTGTGCAGACACAAAGGTGTAACACAAGTGGAAATGGCAAAATGTTTGTAACCTGATTTTCTGCTGCTTTCCAGTTCTAGCTTCTGCTCTTGTTCTGGTGTCGTATTTAGCGTATGCATTCTTACAAAGTTCTGGGGTAGCTCTCCCAATTCCTACACAAGGGGAAGGAGGGGAAGGATAACCCTGTGTAAAGTACTGTGCCAGCAAAGGACAGAATGACGGGTACATATTTTCAAGGCTCTTACACCAATTGTTCATTCTGTGCAGTAACTCAGCAATGTCAATATTTTTGCCAAACAAATGTCTGTGGTTGGCAAAATGGGAAAGAGGAAAACAGCATTATATGGCCAATTATCAGAATTAACAGAAATTAGCAGAGATTGCCCAGATGTATATGGAAGGAAAGAGTCTGAAGTGGTTCTTGTTAGAGCCTACACCTTATTTAAGAGAAATGATTGACTTAATCAATTCGTCTGTGATTAAACCCTGCTAGTTTTATCTTCTATGAAGGCAAACACGACACTTCTGTAATTGACCATTTCAGTAAAATTTAGCTTATCTCCTAGATTTATACTTGCTACAAAAATATGAAAATTTCATGACTACTGTGGTACAATGCTGGAAGGTGGTTTTTATTTTGTGTTTGAACATCATCTGTCTAGTTCCAGATTTTGCAACAAAACCTTTTGCAGACACTTGACCAGTCTGAAGGTCTGTTCCATTTGCAGACTTTTAAAAACCCATACCCTTTTGCGCCCAAAGTAAACACCATTTAGCACTTTGTGCTAAAATAAATAATATGCAGTGGCTGTGAGAGGTGAGAACTAGCCACTTCGTTTCCATGTTGAAATCGGTTGGCCTCATTGTTTGATGGGCTTTAATTTTACACGCTGCTCTAGATTTGCTTCACTGACATAAAAAAAAAACCCTTCTCCTCCTGGTACGGGCTGCTGCAATGTAAGAAGAGTGTCTCTCCCCAGCACTGAAGGTTTCTCCCTCGCTTCCATATTCTTCTGCTCTGCACGTTTCCCCAGAGGAATGTTCTGTGATCATTATGATCTTTTAAGCTTTTAATTTTTCCCACAGGAACCATCCAAACTTGCCACTGGCATAAGAAAATTGTCACAGGTCAGAATCTGACCTTTCCTTCTTGACACTGACACCAGGGACCAGGATAGCTCTGGTCATACTGGGCAACACACACTGGTTCCGGTGGCTGCAGCTGTAGCTTCCACAACCGGTTTCAGATGCAGAGGGCATAAAAAGCCAGAGCTTCAGGAGCACATCTTATTTTTAAGTTCCCCTCAGCTGCCTTCAGGATGGCCTTAATGACTACAGCACGCGTACACAGTTTTCTAGTTCTTCTCTGTGACTCTATTCCTCTTTCAGATGATGCTATATATCTATGGTATGGATATGCTCCATTCTCTGTCATATCTGGCTGCTCATAGCCTCTGCTGTACTTTCCCTGAGACCCTTAACTCTAATGGAGGGAGTTACTCTTATCCCCATTTTACGCCTTCAGGTTAAGTGACTTCTTTAGTGCTATCCAGGGAGCCTGCAGCAGAGTAGGAAACTGAATCTGATTCTGGTGCACCCTTCCTCTGCTCGTTGAACTATACTTCAAGGTGACATTACACAAATAGGTGAGCATAGGTCTGATTTAATATTCAAGAGAGAGAATGAAGGTTATGGAAGTCTTACCTCGTTTGCCTAGATACCTGAGAGAAGCAAGCAGGAGAAGGGCCAAGACGGTGGAGAGCTGAAGCACTTGGTGACACATGGTGAGCCCTTGATAAAGTCCTGTAGGCAGAGCACACAGCTGGTAAGGTTCATCTAGCTAGGCATCACAGAAGCATCATGCCAATTTTCCCAGGGTAAACCAAAAAGCTCTCTCCAAATCTGAAATTTCTCCATCAAGAACTTGTTTTTAGGAGATGAGTGGTTTTCGTTGGAAATTTTTCCAGCAAAGTTCTCAGCTGTCCACTACACGCCCCCCTTAATTCCCCTCCAGCTTCCCAGGGTCCATGCCCCTGAATGGGCGAGAATGTTCTCTTATCTATGACTCAGTATTTTGCTCAAGTACAGTGTGGTTAAAAGACAGAAAATCAATCTTAACTACTGAGATTTCCATAAAGTTCAATTAAAAGAAGTGTCGAGCTATTGTGACTAGCTTTGTCAAAATGTGGGTGACGAGCTCTGTTGCGCAGCAAAACGTGCCTGTTTCGCAAAACGCCGGCGAGGAACGGCAGGATGCTGCTTCTCGGGCGGCTGCGGGCACGGGACCCTTCTGGCTGTAGCTCCTCAGCTTGCATCTGACCCCCGTGCCCAGAGCTGAGCCGCCTCTTGGAAAGGGGGAGCCTGAGGAGCCAGCCAGTGCAGGCGCTCAGGGCTCAGAAGGAAATCGGTGTGATCCTGAAAAGAAAAAGAATAGCATTTACACAGCCCAAATCCTGAACTGTTACTGATCCTGCTGCACCACTCTCTTTCTTTCATTCACCTGATGCGGACATGGTGCTTTGACAAGAACATAAATACACTTCTCTTGACTTCTGTGTCTATCCTTTTGGAAAAGTGCTCAGTGCTTGTACAGTGTATCCCAATATGGTTTCTTTTTGAATATCTATTTCAGAAAACACACCCCTACTGCAGCACAGTGCAGCCTATAGCAATGAAGAGGAATAATAACACAGTCCTGAAAGACAGATCAGGCATTCCAAGTGCTACACTTGGGTCAAACTTGAATCTGAAGGGCTTCTATACATCATCCAAAAAATATTTTCCCCCAGCCTCACAATAGGTTATAGGATGTTAGAAATCTCTACCAGTAATTGTGTGGGAAAAAATTCAATTAGCTGAATTCATTATACTTCTGAAACCCAAACTTTTATTTGCTCTGAATAAATCCAGTCTCCTATTTAGTAATAGCCTCCTCCTATTAAGCTTCATTAAGACCTCATCCTGGCAACGGCCGCGCATCTGCTGTTAAACACAGGCGCTTTGTGAGGACCCTGAGATGCCGTGATACACAAAGCTCCTCAGCCGAGTTACATGCTTCGCTCAGGACTGATCTGTTCAAAACCTGGTAATCCTGCACATTTGTCTAAACAAGTGGTTCTGTCATGACCAGCCCTGACCTACTTTCCCCAATGCCTTGTTTGCTGCAGACACGTTTCAGCTTTCCTCCAACTGTACTTCAAACACAGGCTGCCGTTTGCTACCTGTTAGCAAAATGCTCAAAGCAGCGGGGGCCCCGATGAGGGAACACCAACGCTGCTCTGCTACACTGAGCGGAAAGGATGATGTATTGCCAGCACCCAGAAAAAAAGGGGGTACAGCTCCTTGAGCGAGCTTGGGATTCATTTCCTTTAGCTGGCCATTTTGACCTTTTGTTGCACAGAAACAGAGGAGCAAGTCGAACAGAAACGCGCGACTCTTGCAAAATGAAGAATTCTGTAGAAGAATATATGAGTGCAATTAAAGGGCAACAGCGTTTCACAGTGACCATATCTCTTTAATAATTAGCAAGAGATGGAAGACAAAACTAGTTCACTCCCTGCAGAACGCATCTCTCTTCATCTTTTAAATAGACCCACAGCAGAGCCTTCTGCTGGTCATATCGATCTCTTTCACATTGCACGTGAGCTATCATTTTTGTTCAGGACATCTTTCTGCTCTTTAAATGACAGCTTGATTGCTGGAGCCAATCTCCATCACAGCAAAACTGTTTATCTAGTGGCACGGGTGAGTGGGGCTATTAGTCCTGAAGTCCTGTTGTGTGGCCGCTGGCTAGAGAAAACGATTTAAAGTTAAACAGGGTCTCTTTTGATGTCCAATATCCAAATCTTTACCTCAGAAGTGCTTCTCTAAAGGTGCATGCAAGAACAGAAAGCTTCCCCCCACCGCTTTTCCACTGAACTCCTCGGTACAATGTCAGGCAATTCCTAGATGTTTTGCAAATAGCTCGCCTCTGGTTTTGGTTCCCAGTAGAGATTTTTCATTCCAAATGTGTGGTCTAAAAGGATGGTTTATACTTCAGTGAAAATAAAAAAATCCATAACCCAAGGTATTGGTAGCATGCTTGTGTAGGAGCGTGTAGGATGAGTTAAATAAGGGAAGGGAAGGGAAGGGAAGGGAAGGGAAGGGAAGGGAAGGGAAGGATTGAATTAACTGACTTTGTTCTCTCTTCCTGCACTAAAGGATGAAAACCTGGTTAGCATATCTGAAAAGAATCGAACAGAAAAATCTTTATTTATAGACTTCTCTACTATTGTACCAGGTAGGAGAAGGCATGAAAATAATTCTCTTTGGAAATCTGATGGAAACATAGCTGAGCCATATTAACTACCTCTTCAGATGGACATGTGCCTAACATAAGCTCTCCTCTGTCCTCTGATCTGAAAGACAAGTATCAAAAGCACTGATGGACGATTAGGTCAGAGATACCTCCTTTGCCCCTCCTTTTCCTTCACTCGCTTGCTGAGTTTATTCCATGCTTTCAAATTCCTAGAGATAAAATTGAAGAACAAAAGTGCAGCTGGGGTTTGCGCAAGTGGCAATTTGAAGAGTACCTTCATTCTCTAAACAGCTTGACTTTTTTTGTCAGGGAAGCATATCTGTCAAACCACATGTTCCTCCTCCCTGCACTCCAATAACAGGTGGCTGAAATCTGAAAAGGGCTGATATTCAAGAACATGCAGTATTTAGCAAAGTTACATTCACAACAATACAGCGATGCAATCGTATCCACTTTCCACTCCTCCTGGACAGCAGAATTCAGTAAATCACCTGAACTTGGACAGCAAATCACTGCTACAGGCAGGAGTGGGACGGAACTTTCCTGAGTCTCTATCCCGCTCGTAGCCACAGGGACATACAGCTTGCTCTCGTGGTCTGTTAGCAATGCCATGAGCCGCTCTGGTGGACAATGACATCAAGAATAAATCCAGCTGGAATCCACCACAGCCTTGGCACAGACGGTCCCTGTGGCCATGCCATGCTAGCTCCTGAGCCACCGCATGAACCATCTTCCCTTTTCCTGGGGCAGGGTGTCAGGTTTGGATGAGGACCAGCACAAGGGCAGCCCCGGCAGCAAATGCATGAGGGAATAGCACAAACCGCGCCCCAAAAGTAATTGCCTGTGCCAGAAGCCAGATGCCCTGCAAGATGCCCTGGGGGGCCTCTGAGTAAACCCAAAGGCAAACAGAACCGGCCATCCTCTTTTGTCATCTCCCACGGTGAGGTAGGAGGGCTTGCATCCACAGCTTCACAAGAGTCTGGGAAAGTAGAGCTACCTGATTTTCTGTCCTGATTTGAGGCTTTGGTTTGATAAAGATCCATTCTAACAGTTCTTTTAGTTGTTTTTTCTTGCCTTTTTTTTTTCCCAGACACTAACCTGGAAAGTGGAACTCCAGTACCCCACAGCACAAGGGCAGCCCCGGCAGCAAATGCATGAGGGAATAGCACAAACCGCGCCCCAAAAGTAATTGCCTGTGCCAGAAGCCAGATGCCCTGCAAGATGCCCTGGGGGGCCTCTGAGTAAACCCAAAGGCAAACAGAACCGGCCATCCTCTTTTGTCATCTCCCACGGTGAGGTAGGAGGGCTTGCATCCACAGCTTCACAAGAGTCTGGGAAAGTAGAGCTACCTGATTTTCTGTCCTGATTTGAGGCTTTGGTTTGATAAAGATCCATTCTAACAGTTCTTTTAGTTGTTTTTTCTTGCCTTTTTTTTTTTCCCAGACACTAACCTGGAAAGTGGAACTCCAGTACCCCAGGAGGGTATTACTGACGTGATGCAGCATGACAACACGTAACTCCTGTCTCCTTCCTGCATTTCTATTCTCAAGTATTCTATAAAGAACATCTTTTTTTTTCAAAGCTGTGTTGTGCCGAGAACCCATTTAATCTGTTCCTTATTTGGCGAATAAGATTTTTTTTTTCCCCGTAAATGACCATTACTCAATACCTCTCCTTGCTGTGAAACTTTCCAAACACCCCCTTACATTAATCTGTGTCTTCTGAATAATGCAGGCAGATTATCAACTCTTAGATGTTGGGTTTTCTCATGACTTTGGGTCACCCAAATAGCTGCCCAGAGGGAGGTCCTTTAATTAACATCACTGATAGCTCAGAGCTTGTTTTCCAGCTCCCTCCTTCGAGAGGGAGATGTGTTTTGTTGGTGTGATTGCTCTTCATGCCGTGTGTTCGTGTCTGCCCAGGCTTTTATGCTGTGCCCATCATTGCGAAACGTGAGTTGACTGACAACCCTCTTCTAATTCACAGAACAGATACTGTCTCAGCAGCAGCACATCTTGGCCTAAAAAGCAGTATTTGAGGCCTGACATGTAATCTATGGGTTTGTCCAATCTAATTAGTGCCACTTGCAGCAATGTTTTTATGATACAGCCGTACATTCACTCAGAAAATCACTAAAGCTACAGAGTCAGCTGCCAGGCAGTCGTTCCATCAACGCGTGGTCACTTCTGGCTTGGAAATGATTTGAAAGACGCTGTTGAGGTGGAAGACTCTGAAACACCTCATCAGTCCCTTAAACAATGTCTTTTCCTATGACTCTGTTCACAGTCGTCTTTTATTATATCAGACTCCAATTGTCACTAATGTCATTATACTTTCTTAGAATTAGGTGAAAGTCTGGTTTTGTTGAAGTTGGTGATAGAACCTACAGCAAAAAATACTGAATATATCTATTTTTTAAGACAATAGACTGAGAGTTGGGCTAAATTAATATGCATTGAGCACTGTGCAGCAATGCCAGACAAATTGCCGTACTCAAGCTAGCTTGCTGACAGTTGCCTTTGGTATTTCTAACATGTGTGGCCCTTTTTAGTGCAGACACATTCCAGGAACAGTTGGCCATGTGCATTCACTGGGCATCTTAGACATGGTTCTGACACTCGTTCTCCAAGGAATTGTTCTGCGAGTCTCAAAATCATTTTAATAAACCAGAATGGATCTCCTTACATTTTTTTGCATCTAAAATTCCCGTGAAACCACTGAAAACTGGATATGCAATGAAAGATCGTGTTTAGAAATGATCAGCCTGTGTTTGGCTTTCCAGGCTGGAATCGCCTCCAGCTAACACCAGTGTAAATCGCAAGCCTTTCACTGACACCCCTGCAGTTATACACAAAAGCAACTGCCCTAAAAAAGAAAGGGATTAGGGTGGCTGGATGTTTGCACTGGTAAAGGAATTAAAAAATGTTATTTACTTCAACCTGAACTCATCAGATTTCTGTCTGATCTGCCCCTGTCTCCACTGCAAGAGGGAAATGTGTTGGGTTTGCATTGCTGCTGGTCTCAGGTTTACGGTGAGAGAGGATTAATAGCGGCCAACTCTCGTTGGCACAAGCCTTACCCACCACCACAGACCACTAGTCGTGCCCTTCTCCAACATGTCAGCCCATTCCCGGGGATTCGATGGCTTCAGATCCCCTCCCAATCCAGGGATGTGCTGGGAGTTGGCAGGATTTATCCCTGTTAGTGGAATCTGTGCTGACATAAACTGGCCAAGCCTGGGAATAGAAAACCGACCCTGCCTTTCCAATAGGCTCTAGCTGGTCTGAATAAATGCCCTGGCAGGAGAACGGGACAGCCCAGAGGGAGCAGCAATAATTTCATATATTGGCTAAGGTTGCCTGTGAACTTAAGAAGAAACAGCCTGGTCTCCTTGTGCCATCTATGTCATATAAGCATTCGGTCCATTAGCACGGGATTTAATCTGGGCTTTTAAAGCTGCCTGCATTAGCTTGTGATTGCGGGTCTTTTCACCCATCTTTTGTGGATGTTCTTCCTTGCAAATGTGGATTTGCTGGAGCACATTTTCAAAGGGAATTGAGAAAGAGAGAACTAAAAGCTACGTGTATTAGTATTCCAGTTTAATTTAATATCAGCTTACAAGGTGGAAATTAAAATGATTTTTCTGTCACTGTTATCTCTCTTCACTTGGCAAAGATTGATTTCTTTCTTCCCCACTGCTTACTAATAAGACATCTGAAAACTAAGATGGTTTTTATGTTTACTTCCTTGTTTAAATCAGCTTTCTCAACTAGGGACAGCTTTGGCAGTATATTTGCTTTTTAACTTGTGATTTCTGTGTTGGCTCAGACTCCGCCAGTGACAGAACATCAAACATGGAGAGGCTATATATTTTTAATTACTCAGGGATGCCCTTGTGCATAAGTACATGCAAATTAAACAAGCAGAATTCAAAACCTGTTCAGAACAGATTGCACACGTTACACAATCAGTCACATTTTGGGCTCGGAAATGATGGTGCACGATTCTGCTTCCCATGCTGACAAGTACGGAGGTATCAGACATCACTCGGTACAGCGTCATGCCATTGCTGCTGCTGTGTCTGACACTGCCAGGCTTGGTACCACTTTCTCGAGAGCTGACAAGCCAAGGAACACGGATGGCAACACACGGATGCTCGAGTGTGAGAATCAGCTGAACAACTAGCCTACACGGAATTACACCTTCCTACAAAGGAAATACTAATGTCCAGCAAGAGGATTAGAAAAAATACGATGTTTTTGACGTCTCAGAGAAGCTGACATAAGCACCTGCCTCCAGTATCTAGCACTCATTTGAAATGGGGACGATAAACTAACGAGCAAAGTTGTTGTTTGGAGCTCAAGCTGCATTTTATGAACTTGGTATTTGTACCCCGGTAGCATTACAGCTCCAGCCAAGACGTAATTCTTCCCAAAGACAAAAAAACTTTCAGTGAAAATCTCACAGTGTAAGGCTGTCACACCAAAAGGAAAAGAAAGGAAATACGGTCACCTGCGTATTGCAGATGAGGATCTAAAACACTCGAGAGAGGGGCAGCACAGTGGGTATCCCTAAAGAGCTGACCATTCCTCCTGCACGAAAAAAGCTGAGCTTTTTCAAAAAGTCAAGTAATGTGTCCTGCAACACATTCTCTTGGGATATTATCGCACACCCTTTAGACATTTCACTGTGTCAGAAGTCTCCTTATTTAATAGCCTAGCGTTTCTCTTGCGTATTTTCTTTCCATTGCCCTTTCGTAAATAGCCATGCTCATCACCAATAAGATTTTTTCCTCTAGGGTGTTTATGCCTGGAATACCTGTACGGCATTATCTTACCTTCTTCCTCTCAAACTTGATTATCCTTTGTTTATCCAGTTTGTATGTATTGAAGTTTTAGTCTTTCCTTCTCCCTCTTGATAAAGGTGCTCTCGTCCCTCTCGGGGGGCTGATGCCTCAAGGTTTCTTTCAGCCCTATCTTACGTGGTTCCACAACTTTCCTCACTGTTTCTGTATTTTTGATACGGTCGCACCCAGAACTGAAATCAGTGAGCCCTTTCTGTGCAGACGCACCTGGCTCTGTCCCCAGGAGAGATCCAAGGTGACAACTCCTCACATTGCACCAGAAGCAGTTCACGCCGTGCATGAGGCCTGTGTCCCACCAAGTGTGCTCTTGGCCGGCCACCTCCACGGGTGACCTGAGGCAAGGGCACCCGCATCTCCAGTTGCCTCCCAGCACATGGCTGGTCTTGGGGCACCTCATTCCTTGACAGGGATCCTGGTCCTGCCCTGCTGTGTCAGGCCGGCAGGCAGATGTCTGGGCACACTTCAGGTGGCGAGTGCCAAGGCTGGCGTGCGCGTGACGTGACACTGGCTGTACGGACGCCTCTGGCGCTACAGAAATCTGGGGTGAGTTGAAAGTTGCTGCACCGGAGCTGCTGTTAGGGGGTGAGTATGCAAGCGATGGTCTTTCATCTGATTTCCATCTTCCTGTCCTATTTTTGCTCTCTGTCCTGTGGCGCCTTTGGCGCATATACCAAAGGCCACAGAGCCACCGGGGGGGTTCCTGGCAGGTTGTGACCCGTGCCGACCTGCCAGAATAAAAAAAGCCTTTTAATTTGATCGGGGGTGGGGAGGGGTGACCTTTCCGCTCCAGAAA
>NW_009259877.1:203639-213185 GCF_000687185.1 Egretta garzetta | reverse complement strand
TGGTATGCAGGCGGTGGCTGCGCCGCCGGGGAGACCGAAAAGGTGAGCCCGGGGGATGAGGGAAACCAGCGCTTTACCGGCCCGGGGCCAAACCGGGGAAGTAGCGGAAGGCGAAGGGGGGAAGATGTCGGGTGCCCGGCGGGCAGCAAGCAGGCGGACTTCGGGAGGGGATGCGGAGAGGGGTGAGTTTCTCCTTCCCAGGGGCAGGTTGGTGGAAGGAGGTGGGGGAGATGA
Organism: Egretta garzetta; assembly: GCF_000687185.1. Lineage (NCBI taxonomy): Eukaryota > Metazoa > Chordata > Aves > Pelecaniformes > Ardeidae > Egretta > Egretta garzetta. The sequence continues at coordinate 212,951 of NW_009259877.1, read as the reverse complement.
CAGAAAAACGTGCGTGGGAAGTTCTGGATGGCAGCGGTCCTCGTCCGGGCTCGCCGACACCGCATTTCCTACGTGCTGCTCTCCGCGAAAGGGTTAATGCTCCAGGGTTAAACGCATGCCCGAGCCTGGCAATGCCAGAAAATGTTGATAAAATAAGTACGCAGCTGATGAACGTGTACGTGCCAAGCGCACTGGGACACTACAGGGGACGTATCCTGCCCAGCCGTTCTCCCACCTGAAAGAATTTGTCGTTGGCTATTTCTGCTCTTACCCTTTGGATGTATGCAATACCGTGTGCCGAAGTGGAGAGACGGCAACACGTCGCGTTGTGAAGTGAAAAAGACCTACTGAAAGAAAAATCGGTCCTAAACACTGGGGCTGCAAACATTTCTGTCCTTGACAGACCAGCTGTCAGGAATCGGAGCGAACTCCAGCCGTGTGCGTTATCCCCAGCGGGGATGTATTCGGACGCCGCAGGGTGTGCGTGCGTGTATGCCGTGGGGAATAAGAGAAATACGGGTTTAAAGCGGGGGAACGGGGACCTAGCCAAGTGTAAAGCGTAACAGTGTGATGCAGGATGGCTTGACATTGAGCGCCGGTGACCGAAAGCTCACCTTTGCAACAGGGGGTCTGTATGTGGAAGGAAACTGTTCGGGAAGTCGATTCTCTTGCCATTTTGGTTTGCGCTTCTGTTCAGATTGTATTTCGAAGGGCTTTTGACCTGACTGGTTGATCAAACATGACACTACTGTTAACGCACCCTACTAATGTGATTATAGCAGCAGTGACATCAATGTTTCCTTGCCCTGCAACTACAGTAGCTATGCATTTGTTTACGTCCCCCGTGCACGCTCTGAAATGTCTGTTACTCAACGGCTCTGAACGGCAAGGGAAGAAGGGAGGAGGAGGGGGAAGCTCTTAAAGGCATTTTAAAATGGCTTTGTTTCCCTTACGCGTTTAATTATGTAGAAATAAAACAACCTCCAAGTCCTTCTCTTCAATTTTTTTTTTTTTTTCGGTTTCACCCGTCGGTACACTTGGTTTTGTCTAAGTGGGAAAAACCTCTTCACACATTGATGTGTCAGGTTGTGTCACATGTTCCCTTCCGAATTAACAGCGGTGCGCATCTTCTGCCCCTCTTCCTGCTGGCAGGAGCTGGCGGGTGATACGGTTATAGAGGCTTTGCCATTTAGTGTTAGTTATTTCACAGGTAACCAGTATTTCAAACTGTTAGTTACAGAACTGGGCAGAACGTGGCAAATTAGAATGGTTTTCATGAAACTTTAAATGTTGACAGATATGTGTGCGTATGATTAAATGCCCGAAGTGCTGATGTGACCAAACGTATTTTACAGTACCCGTCATAACTAACGTTAAACGGCTTAATATTTGCAGAAACTGTGAAATAGTCCATTCAGTTATTGTCTGACCATTGGTGTTTCCAGATGGCTTATTATTATTTTAAGCATATACTTTATCAGCAACAAGATACAGAAAATTATTTTTTTCCAACGGCTTTTATTCTAAATAAGGTAAATATATATGTGTTTATATATAAATATGTGTATATGCATTTGTATAAACACTAATGGGTATCTTCCAGCCTAGCACGACTGAAAAATAAGCGGAGCAATGATTAGCAATATCAAGTTTGATTTATAGTCAAAGTCATAGATTTGTTGGCTTTGGATCGATACTGTGTGTCTTCATTACTCCGTGTGTGTTAACAAATGCAAAACCCTAAAGATATGAAACCCACCTTTCCTATTGCTGCGGTGCCCGGTAGAAGAAGATAAAATCCTGGCCTTGCTGAGGTCAGTGTGGAATTTTGCAGTTGATTTCAATGGAGTCAGAAAAATATCAACAGATTTGCATGTGAATTTGAAACAGCAGCAGGATGTTACTGAAGCTGAGAGCTATTAAAACAGTAAACAAGGGCAAATCGGTTACAGTGGAGTGCCTAAAAACCTTATTTTTATATTTATTTACTTGCTTGCTCAGAAGTTTGGTGACCATTTTATTTCTATTTAGTGTTATTAGGTGCTCCTGCCCCAACTCAACAATTTCATCAGCTTGCTCACTCTTAGTGTACGGTGGTGTTTCAAAGGTGATCCCTGAAATACCGTCTGTGGCTGAGATACAGACTACAATAGCGTCAGGGAGATACAGATCACCTGTAAGTACTTTTTGCTGTAGGATGGATTGTAACATCACGTCTTGTACCATCACGGCAAAGACAAGTTGTTATGTTGCTACTTGAGCCAAGAGAACTCTTTACCATATTGCAAAAATTGGTAATGTCATAGGCCGGACGTATGTTATTAGTCCAAAAGCAACTTAATAAGCTGTTCAAGCATTGTGTAAATGGATATTTCAAAGCTTTGCCTTTTTGTGTGAAAAAGACTGTGAAGAAGTTACCATTGCTTCATCAGCAGAAGCGTAATGAATTTTATGGATTTAATTCCCACTGCAAGGCAGCATGCTGTAGCACGGTCCCAGGAACCCTGTCACATCTAACTTACACATGCAGTAAGATTCTGGGTAAGCCGGTCTTTACTCAACCCCTATTCAGGCAAATTCCCTGAAGGTTTATTAAATATTTTCTGGAAGTGGCAGGTAAGCGTAACAGGACAGCGAACGCCACAGGTTTGCGTATTTTCTAGTTCCTTCCTCACAAAATGGATTAATAAGAGCTGGTGTCTGCATGGTATGCCCTCCGTGCATCTTACACCATTTCCCTAAAACAGGCTTAAAATGAGCATCGGAGATCATTCCAGCGTAGGAGGGTCTCCGCAGAGGTAGAAGGCTGGCCGAGGTCCAAGGATGGCCAGTGCTGCATCCTCAAGATGTCCTTGCATCATATGAGTGCTCAGCTGTACTTTTTCCCCTCCAGGTGAGTGTAGGGTGACCTTCGGGCTGCTGTCAGGCAGGCCACGTAGCTCTGCCCTACACGGCTCCAGCCCCGTTTAGCGGGGGGCTCGCTGCAGGAGCGATTTTCTGCTGTCTGCTTTACGCAAGAGGTCAGGCACGACGATTTCGTAGTGGTTCCTTGCGGCTTTAAAATCCATGACCCTTTGGTTATTGGTAACGTGACAAGCCTTTGGTATGATTTGTATGTTTATAAACAGCTTGGAAGATTAATCATGCCATGATTATAACATTTGAAACTGGCAGGGCCCTTTAAATGACAAATTTTGGGGCAGCGCTAGGGAATACAGTGTCCCTGTAAGAAGCATATTAAACCTGCAGCCTGAGCAGGCCCTGTCTTCTCCCCTCTCTGTGCTAGAGCGGCGGTCTGGCATTGGTGATGTTAACACAAGCTCTGCTGGTGGTGCCACGGAGTGACGAAGAACGGGAGCGTTCGCCCTTCACCCCAAGCGCGGGCTCTGCGCACCCACCGGGCACCGACGTGCCGCGGGACGCCCTCCTGCGCGGCACCGCCTCAGCGCTGGAACTGGGCATTAAAACGTGTGGAAAAGTTCCGCTGGTGCTGCTCGGCAGATTACTTTCCCCCCTGTTTTTCTCTGATGCGTGGGTGTTTTCTCCTTTCCCCTCCTGCGCGGTAAGCCGCCCGACGGGGGCTATTCAGCGCGTAACGCGGTTTGTAGACAAACTGCACGAATTGATTTTCCTGAAGTGGGCTGACAAAGTGATGAGTGTATTGGAAAGCTGCACACACTTGCTTATTTGTTGTTCTACATTAAGCCAGGTTTTCCGAGTAAATATCCTTTAAAATAGCCTCTTTTTTTATTTTAGCGTGCTGCTTTTCATATGCGTAGCTAATACGGTTCATGTAGTTGCACAGCAGCATCTGCTCATGTTAGAGGCACTCCGATAGCTTTTCAAAATTTTACCCAAATGAGAAAATTTGAGCTTCAGCTTGGAGGGGGTTCATAAACGCTGGCTGCTGTTGAGAATTACATCCTTGTTTTGAATGTTTTGATGTACTGCTTTGGAATACTAAAGATTCTTACTGGCGTTTCCACCAGTCACCATTAAATTAAATCTTATGTAAAGGAGACCAATAAGGTGACATTCAGAGTTTCTTTGTAGAACATATTATGAATGTGGCTTGTGGTTGAGAAAAAGATGTGGGAAAAAATTGATTGTGACTGGTGAAGAAGGAGAAAGGAATGGGAAAAGAAAGAAGGAAGAATGTTACATCAAGATGGAAGAGAGACTCCAGAGTATTCAAATTCTAAAAAGCACGGCTAATGTGGAGTGAAATGCTAAGCTCACAGGACAGAAATTGCCACTTCCCTTTACAGAAAGGATATACACATATAAATACACACATACACGGGTATGTATGTGTATAAATGCACACACATGTACAATCTATGCGATCAAATTAGAAATCTGCATCTCTAGAACGAGCTGAGAATATTTACATGGATGATTTTATTCATTTATCCTTGAAACCTGGCTCTCTAATTGCCCAATATGCATTTGCTTTAAAACCAGATAGCATTGCAGATGCTTTCTTGAGGATTTTGTGATCAAACACGAGTGATATTGTACACTGAAATTATAAATGAATCGCTCTTATAAAGAAAATACTAACACTCTATTCACTTGGAAAAAAATGAGTTCAGTTTTTATGGGCTAGAATAAATACATTAATAACAAACAGATTTTATGTCTTGTTTTTTCCACTGACCTCAAAGAGTCAAAGCCCTCACGTACTAGGGAAAAAGTCTATTAGATAATTAACCTATTATGACCAAGAAATATATGTGAGAAAAGAGCATCTCAGAGAGAAGACAGCAGAACTGTAATATTTTGGCTAAAACCAATAATAGCCAACACCTTCTTAGAAAAGCACAAATCTTTCATGTAATACATCTTTTGTACTTATGTCTTTAACTGCACAGGAGGAAAGAAACCCCCTGAAGATCAGAGTGCTAAAACTTATGCATAGTGAAACCTGCTACACGATTATGATGCTTTTTGAGTATTATGGCATTTTATATAAAGCTTGCCTGAGAGAAGGTTTGGGTTTGTGTGGAACAGGGGAATGAATGTGCCAAGGGCTGTGGGGGAAAAAAAAAAAGCCTTTTGTATGAATAGCCTCTTGCACATTTACTGCATACTGGGGTAAACCTGGGCACATGAAGAAAATTTTATGTGCTATTCAGTACCCATTTCAGTGGTGGGTTGCATGCACTGTGAACCCCATTAAATGAATGCCCCAGAAACTGATCATCATACCTACAGCAAAAATTAAACAAGGTCTTCATTAAGTTGTGATCTTCATGCAAAATATATATGACATAGTTAGCTAACTTGCAGGACATGTTTCTTCTATAGCTCTTTCAATTAAAGTACTTCTGAACATAGTATCGTCACCACCCTTGTGAGAATATGTATGTATAAATGGGCTTAAAACTAAGTTTACAATCAGCCTGCATTCTAATGACTTGTTTTTATTTTCTACTGTAATACCATTCTGACACGCTTAATAGGGACTATAACTAAGTGGGAGTTTAATGAAGTCTTGGTATGGGTGAAGATAAAAGGAAGACGCTGTGAGCACACAGACAGACACTCATCCGTGCATGTTTCTAGGGACTGACATAGCGTAATTGAGCTGTAATGTGAGTTAAGAGCTAAGGGATATGCATTTATTCATTGATGCAATGAAGCAGAGAGATGTCACATTACTGTACCTACCAACCTCTGCCCTCAGGCCACCGCAGCCTGAGTATTCACCTAGTTTGAGGATTCTGGCACAAAAGAGTGTAGGATTTGCAGGAGTCTGAGCACTTCCAATCTGTGAAGTGAGACAAAGTAAAACCTTCCTAGCACATCTTCACAGGGACATATCAGAGTATTCCCTGTAAATTCCTATGAGCCCTGTTAACCCCTGCTAGGGAACAAACGTCTGACCTCAGGAAGCAAGTAGCAATAATGACAATAACAATTAATGATACCAAGATCTGAATAGAAATTTTCTTTCAAGGCTTTTGGTGTACTGCCCAGAGCATTCTAGATCTGCCATCCACAATTTACATATGCAGAAAGCCAGCTATGGGGGGGGGGGATCTAGTGACTTTTTAAAGTCACTTAGTAGTTCAGTGACAACATACAGGGTAGTCTCCAACACTTGCTTTTCCTCTGTCTCAACCTGTAGAAGGTGACAAAGTGCACTCTCCTCATGTTTGCAGGTGATGCCAAATTGGGGGCACCAGCCGATAGACCCAGGGGCAGCGCTGCCATTCAGGGAGACCCAGGCAGGCTGGAAGAATGGGCCAACAGGAACCTCATGAAACTCAGCAAAATGAAATGCCAGGTCCTGCACCATGGTGGGAAGAGCTGGGGAGCAGCTCTGTGGAAGAAGCCCTGGGGCGGTGGTGGGCGGTGAGCCAGCTGCGTGCCCCGGAGGCAAAGGTGACCAACAGCCTCCAGGGCTGTTGGAACAGAAACAGCCCATAGATTTGAGGGAAGGGGTTATTCCACACAGCACTTCTTAGACCACATCTAGATACTGTCTTCAGTTTTGGTCCTCCCAGCACAGGACGGACATGGACAAACTGGAGGGGGCTCAGCAGAGGGGGAGGGAGGGCTGGAGCATTTGTCTTGTGAGGAGTGCCTGGGGAAGCTGGGCTGGGTCAGCCTGGACAAGGGATGGCTTTGGGGACACCTAAAAGTACCCCTGCCTGCAGTGCCTAGAAGAGGTCACCAAAGAGATGGAGCTGGGCTCTTAACAGTGGTGCATGGGGAGAGGATAAGTGACAATGGTCACAAATTGAAGCAAGGGAGGTTTGGACTGGATGTAAGGAAAACCTTTTTCCCTACGAGTACCATCTGGCAGGTTGCCCAGAGAAGTTGTGTAGTCTCCATCCTTAGATGTTTTCAAGCCCCCATGAGCAACGTGGTCTGACCTCAGAGCTAGACCTGCTTTGAGCAGTAGAATAGACTACAGACCTGCTGAGGTCCCTTCCGATTTGAATTATCCTAGGATTTTATGAACCTGTGAACCATGTACTCTCTACAGTCTTCTACTGGAATGAGCACTGGCTTGCTTGTTGTAATGCACTCTGTCCCTGAACTCTTCGCATGTGCTAGCCAAGTAAACCAAAACAATAGAGGTGCAGAACTGGGACTGGGACTGGCCATCCTTACATTTTACACCTACAGCTCCTACACAACACTTCTGGGTATGGCGTGGTCTGGAGTGGTACGTGGCAGTGATGGAACAGAATGGCCACTGTGCTGATATGTGCGTGGAGAATGAAACCATCACAGAAAATAGTAGCCTGAAGGTTGAAGACAAAAATCCCAACGTACTTATAGCCTGTTTAATTCTTACACCTCTGTGGGGACTCCAGCACATTTCTAAGAACTGGAAATTAATTCAGTTACATTGCTCTGACTATGATATAATCATGCTGGGCACAGTCTTGTGCAGTATAATATTTTCCATAATCTTGTCCAATTTTTATCTTACTTTCTGTTTGTCTGCAGCTGTACAACGCCTGTTACGTTAACTGTAACGTCTGTACAGGTAGTTGGTGCAGTAGGATTTTTCAGGTACCGCCTGGCTTGAATGTGAACTGCTTTGAAGAGAAAAACAGTCCCATGGGAACCTCATGCTTCAGCATCAAACCTGTCATCTCATGCCTTGTCTACTCACAGTTTATATTTAGGTGAACAGAATACTAACTGGAGAAAAAGGCACTTAATGCAAAAGGCCATTGTACTTTTTTTTCCCCCAGGTAGAAAAAGCCTTCTCCTCAGCGCCTGGAGCTGTGCCGTGACATTTGCCTGCTGTATTGGATGGTGGGAGCAGGGAATTTTCACAAGGTGATAGTGGCCCTGCTTTATTCTGACATTTCAGTGTACACCCAAGTTTATTCCAAGATTACAAGACTAGGCTATCAAGAGTACTTATTTTCAGTGCAAATCCAAAATAAATGAGAGCTGCAGCGCATCTCTTGTCAAGGGTTCAGGCTTTGATTCTCTCATGTTAGTACACAGACTCACTGCCACCCTGCTTATTAAACTCATGGAAAGCCACATTTGTATACCTCAGTTGATTTTTTTGCTTGAAGATGTGTCAAATGATGATGAAAAACATTTTGAGACTAGAAAAAACCCCAGACTGTTGCATATTTGAATGCATAAACTGCTATTTTGGAGATTTCTGAAGTGACTTCAATTTCTTCTCTCATGTGGGCTTACAAGCCCGGAGAGATTTTAAATTAAAGGTGGAAGAGAAGAGAAAACTTGCTTTTTAGGTGAGTTTATGAAAGCTCCCAGTTCTAAAACAAAATTCATGTATGAAGCAGCAAGATCCTGTATTGTATATTAAATTCACGTGATTACTCCCCTTTTAAAATTTTACAGAGTACTCAGGTGAATTAGCTGGATATAGACACTATATCTAATGTATTTATTCCAGGACTTCTATGAGCCTACTGCCTTTAGGAATTAAACATTTGACTGTTCCTGTCCCAGGAGCAGGACATTGACACCATTTATTAATTAAATTCATTTAACTTGAGTCTGTGTGCTGGAGGTGCTGTGGATTCCAAGGAGAAATGTGTGACAGAACTGTGACCTGGTATTACTGTTTTGATCAGCTAAGGGTTTCTTCTCCTACTTCTGGCTTTACTAATAAGGGCAGCTGGAAGGTAGAGCACAACAGAGGAGGTGGGAACAGGCTTGGAAGGCATGGTAGCCACTACTGTGAGTCATTCTCTTTTAATCACGTAGGCAAAACCCTATGGGCACGTGGGATGATACGTAAAGGAAGGCAAAATTTTGCTTGCTGTGGAGGAGCTGCTCATTTGTTACAAACATTCAGCTGACTTCAGTGGAGCGGTGTCAATTTTCTGTTAGGAAAGGCTTTGGTTCTGAGGATACATATATGCATTAATAAATGGAACAGGCTGCCCAGGGAAGTGGTTGAGTCCCCATCCCTGGAAGTATTTAAAGGACATGTAGAAGTGGCACTTAGGGATGTGGTTTAGTGGTGGACTTGGCAGCGCTAGGTTAGTGGTTGGACTTGATGATCTTAAAGGTCTTTGCCAACCCAAGTGATTCTATGATTCTATAAATTAAGTCCTTCTTCAGGCTGCAGACAGTAGCAGCCAAGTAAGTGATGTAGCTAGGATGACATCCAGCCACCTTTGTCACTCTTCAGCCCATGTAGCCAAGTAACGTTTTTTTTAGCTGATTTGGCAATGGTTGATGTGACACACAGACCCTAAAACTAATGTTTATTAATAGCACATAATGTGTGTCAAAGCAAACTGCTACCCATGTGAAAAAAAAACGTTCATGGTATATGGTTGAAATATGTATCTA
>NW_009259877.1:172088-203615 GCF_000687185.1 Egretta garzetta | reverse complement strand
TCAGCAGATTTCCTGAAAAAATGTGAAAGAATCAGCACTCTGAAAAACCTCTGTACATACCAAAAAGGACTTGTGCCTGGTTAAGCTTGTGGGTATGCTGCTGCTATTTTTATGAACTAAACTTATAATACACAGTTTGGTCCTCTAGATGATCAGAGAAATCAAGTGGTTCTTGTGATACCTGTGAAAATAACTAAAAGCCTCTTGAGATTCAGCAAGGAGAGGGCTAACTGAAAGACAGCGTCCTGGGTGGAGTGTGCTGGTAGTAGCTGTGCTTCAGGGGGGGTGAGAAAAGTTTCGCAGGACACCTCACTAATAGCTGGAACAGAAAATTAGTGTATAGTATAGCATGGGTGGATGGATGGATGGATGGATGGATGGATGGATGGATGGATGGATGGATGGAGTGACAAATCGCGTCCTGGGTGGAGTGTGCTGGTAGTAGCTGTGCTTCAGGGGGGGTGAGAAAAGTTTCGCAGGACACCTCACTAATAGCTGGAACAGAAAATTAGTGTATAGTATAGCATGGGTGGATGGATGGATGGATGGATGGATGGATGGATGGATGGATGGAGTGAGTCAAATCCTTTGGGAACTTGCAAACCCCAGGTAAGTCTGGGAACACCAGACCTTGTGGATGCATTTCTCACATGGAGGCACTTTGAAGACAGAAGAGTCCACCCTGACAGGGGCTATCCAGTGCCTGGTGAGGAGATGAGGTGTAGAGCTAGACTGTGACTTCAGGACATGCTGTATTGTGGCAGTTGCCCTTTGGTGCAGGCTTGAAGACAAGCTCAAATGTGTATTACTAAATTTATGGTGATGTGCCTTAACAACTCGATGTTGTGGGCATGTATCAATGTGTTTAATGAATATTTTATTAAATAACATCTTCAGCTGTGTCGTAAGTTCTATATCCTAATTTGCCATCTTTAAGATAGATGTTGGTTGACTTAAGCCTGTGAATAACCTGTCTCTTACATTCTTGTGATGCCTGCACTGGTACTGTAACTTCATTTCTCTTTGAGCTACAGTTTTATGAGTAGACCAGATGCCCAAACTGTGTAATCTGTTTAATTTTCTCTTAATATTTTAGTAGTATTAATGTTGCAAGAGTGTAGATGTTGCTGCCGTAATCAGCTGGATGGTGTCTACCGCTTGATTTCAGTTCTGGCACAGTATCATCACACTTCTTTATCCTAACGCACAGCCCTACAGCCACCACCTACCAGCCTCATCCTCCTCCCATTAGAGCTGTTCTGCTGGAAGCCTGTGCTGGATTTCCCTTTCAACACATAGGCAGTGGGGTTTGTGCCCTGATAGGGCTGAAAAATGCTTAATTATCATCACCTTTGAGCACAATGAGAGGAGAATAAGCTCTTTCAATGCAGAAAGTGACATTTTCCATCTCTTGCTGTAATACTAGCAGATGGCACTTGTGGTCCAGAATGCTTTGCCCTTTGAATAATGGTCCTTGCTGAGGAGAGCTTGATTTTGTTTTTCCCTGTGTAAAAAGTTGATTTTTTAAATTTAAAAGCATAGCAAATCTTAATCTTTACCTGCATTTTGCTTTTTTTTTTAATCAATCAAAATCAATTTTTTTAAACCTTCTCTGCAATACCTAGTACATGAACATTCACACCAAAAGGATTTGTTACTGTCAGTTTAAGGAGATGTTATGTATATGCACATACATATATACACACATACATTTATTACCGGTGATGCTTGAAATGAAAATGATCACTTCTCATTTTCCGTTTCCACTGAACAGACCTTGATTTCCTTGTTTCGCTTAGTTTTGGGTCACAGTTTATTACATGGGCCGGCTCAGTGCCCCAGAAGTGAAGGGCGAGACCTCTTGGTTTGCGAAAGCAGCTCCTGGAATTCCTGACCATCTGAAGTTTATATGGCTTTCCATTACATTTATGCCAACTTTGTGTGAGGACAGGAGTGGCAATGGAAATCGACTCTGTCACAAATTAAAGGCGCTTTTGAGTTAACTTTCTGGATGGACTTTATCTCTGGTCAAGACCGTCCATGCCCGTCTCCTTTCTCCACACCTTTGGGTAGGGGATTCTGTTTCAAGAGCATCTTCAGCTTTGGTGTGTGGTGTTGGAATGCCCTTCTGTTGGTGCTGAAGCACGGTGGGGACTCCGTGATCTTATAACTGACAGCGCTCAGACTTCGAAAGTCTCTTGATTTTCTCCTGATCTGGACATGCTCAGCTCTTACTTTTTTTGGATAGTGGTATGTATATATATCTTTATATACATTTTATAACTTAATATAAAATGTAAAAGATAAAATCCTTATATATAGGTTTTTATTAAAAAACAGTCTAAATACATATCCCTACAGAAACATAAATCAGGAAATGAGAAACTATTTAAGGAAAGGAGAAGGGAAGAGTTAATTAATTTTAGACTGCTTATTAGGTACGTCACTGAAATACTACATTGCTTTATTATTTAGTTAAGGACAAAATAAGCAAATGAAAGTAAGGAATAAACAATATTTCTTCCATTAAGAAAGCTGCTGTTCTCTGTCTCAGAGAGTTAACCAAAACATAGAAGTATTTCTATAAACATCTCACGAAAAATAGCATCCATGGGTTTAGCACTATTGCAAGGTTTTTCTATTTATATCTGAGGATGGTTTGTGCCTTTTTACACAGAGCAAGATCTACTGGAAAAGGCCTAGTCAATCTGTAGAGAAAATTATTGATTCTCCTGTAAGTTTAAGTGCACTGGTGTGGAAAGGATGGTCTTACACTTCTGAAGCATTTTTCAAACGTAAGCAGCAGTGGGCTTAGACCAGCCTGCATTTGTGTTTGCTCAGGACCCGGCACCCTGGAGACTCAATACTGTAGTAATAGGAATAATATCACTGTAAAAATAGAACAAAAACTTCAATAACAGGAGTAGTATCTAGCCTCTATACTGTAAATATAAAAGCTGCATAGCACTGTGATGTTCAGACACTTTACAGAAAAGATGGGTGTCAGCCCCCCTGCTTTAAAGGAGAGGAAACCAAAGCTGAGGAGGCTGGGGATGCTTCCCTGAATTCACCCACCAGGACCATGGAAGAACCAGGCTTATAAACCAACTCCATGCATCCCAGTCCAGTGAGCTACCTTTGAAACTGCTCTGGAACAAGATAATGATGTTGGTGATTACTGTGTTTTGATCTGAGAATGTAGTGGTAACGGATTACATATCACTACACTATCATTTTATGTAATTTTCCAAACATTTATAAATAATTCAAACTTCAGGTTGTACGTGGCACATCAAAGGTATCTTGTCACATCCCCTTGTCTTTTTACATCAAAGGAGCATTGGAGACAGTGCTGACATGTTATAGCCATTAAATAAAATGCAGTATTTTGAAGTGAATGACATTTGAGTACCAGACTTTGGCTTATAATGGGAAAGTAAGAGCTTTGCTAATAAATCTGGTTAGAGCACTGCCATCCTGAGGACAGTGAAGAGGAGCATATTGACACTGGAAACCTTTGTTATTTTAAAGAAAGACTAAAAGCTGTTGTTGTCAAGATGAAAGAAGGTTGTTGGGTGGAGAGGCCAGGGTTCTTCACTGTGATCATTCCTCTTAAATAACGTGTCATTATTTTTAATGACCTATTATCCATGTCAACTTATGCAGAAGTGGGAACTGCTGCTTTCAGCGAAAGGAAACAGCTTCCCAGACTCCAGCTGAAAACCAAAGCAAACCCAAATTTCAGATTTGATTTCATTAAAATGTTGGAAGATATCTTTGACCTTTGAGCTCTCTTCTTAAATATGGGAACAACAGATGGTGTCGCTGAATGTTTAAAGTTGCGTGAACAAACACGCTGAGAGATGGACGTGGTGAAGACAAAGCCTAGAAGCACTTGGGAAGGATTCAGAAGGCAGAACTGCCCAATAAATTAAGAAAGCACCCAACATAAGCAATGACTGGCCATGGCACATTGGCAAAAACCAACACAGTTTGTTGTTAGTGACACAGGAAAGGAAACAAAGCTCATTCTGTGTGAGGACACCTAAACTACTGTTGGCCTTTTTAAATTTGGAGAGTTGTGTTGTACACAGGAACACCAGCTTCCCTGGAGTGCATGTGAAGGAGGTGATGCAGATGAAACCCACATGGAAAATCCTATGAGCGAGTGAAAATGCAATACCTCCTGTGACTGGATTTGGAAGGTTAACATATGCAATTTAAGGAGGTTTCAATCAACTGATTACAAGGCTCGCTAGGGGAGAAATGCCATTTTCAATGAAAGCTTAAGAGATGTTCAGTTTAAACTGTCTGGATATTATTAATACAATGTGATTGCTTTTTTAGGTATTGTAATAATTCTTGCAGCAAAGAAATGTAGATAAAAGATCCACAAGTATCATTAGTTTAATCTATTGAAATGTACAGTGCTCCACTGCCCTCTTTTGCCTTGTACCTGGAAGAACAGCAGTCACAGTAACGTGCCACCACAGCAATGGGCACCTTTCTCCTCCAAGTATGTACCTTTCAAAATGGCTTGCAGACCAGTTACAGACCACAAGTCATCCTTTGGGAATCTTCTCTTTCTTGATACAAAAGGAAAAATACTGCAGATATGACCTCTTCTTTTACATGCCTAAGGACCAAATATTCATCCTTCACTCCTGCCGATTTTCCACTGAATTCTTAAATCATAATTAGAATTTCATCCCAGGTGGATTTGTTCAGAAGGTATTGCTACGCAAAACATCAAATAGGGATCCTGAAAAAAATGGAATTAAAAACTGCCTCAGGGCTTGCCCTCCACATGCGTTCTGCTGGGAACCAGTACAGCCTGGTTAATATTGCCTCTGTAAGCTACTTTGCAAAGGAGAAAATCACCTTAATTGTTTACTATCTGTCTTTCTTGCATATCAGGAAAAAATGTGTTTAGAAAATTCTGTGCTAGCCCTTCAAAATCTTCCTGTTAGTTAACAGGGCACAGTTGAATAATTATGTTTATAGTTATCTTTCTATTTTTCACAGTTGGCAGTAGCCTGGAGCAGCTTGAAAATTATTTTGGCTTTCCTACCATTTTGACACTGAAATTTATGTAGGAAAAGAATAGCTTGGGGCTTATGTTGGTGTCTTATTGTCTTGCCAAGATCTTTTTTTGCTTTTGCACAAGCATCACTGACAGTGAAAACACAACTCTCGGAACAGTTTTTATCTGTTAGGGTTCCCGCAAAATCAGTAAAGAATAATAATGCCTCGTGAACAAATTAATCCATCCTAAAGCAGAGTTGCCTCCTGGGTAATATTGGCTGTCTGCATTTTTACAGCTAGCACTTTCAGGTTTCGTTTTTTTAATTTATGGGGAAATGAGCCTTTTATGCATTAATTATTTCTACAAAAATACAGGCGGAAACATACAGAAATATATGACATACATAGAAAAAGTTTATGCTTATATATTATATGTATCCTATTCTACCCTTTTGTTGGAAATTATTAGGCTGCCAATTAAAAGGTCTAGGTTTACAACATCTAGCCAAGATTTGCTTTTAATGTGAAGAGGTAATAATTTGAGGATGTTTAACTTTTATTTCTGTTCTTGTCAATGACAACTCATTTGTTGCCATTGAAAAGATCTACTGAAATATTTTCAATGGCTATTTTCACAAGCTAGCCAATAACAGTCCTTGCAAAGTTGATACGGTAGTGTACCTATTGCTATATTAAATTCTAGGAGTAGGGGAGTTGGATGGAAGAAACTGAGAAGACAGTTTGGGAGGCAGAAGAGCATTGCACAGCTTGAGAGAGCTGTTTTGAGGAGGCGGCAAAGCCAGGGAGATTCAGAGTGGACCATAGGAGCATATAGGAGCACTAGGACATAAGGAAATTAATATTACTCAGCCCTTTCTCTCCCTGCTCAGATCTACATTCGGCCCAGCTCCAGCAGCATATATATATATATATATATGTATATATATGTATGTATCAATGTACCTACCTTCCTCCAGCAGGCTCTAAGGAGACTGAATAAGGAGCTCTGACTGCAGCCCAGCTGAAGCTGTGGCACTGGGTATGAACAGGCAGCAGTTGTGACACAACTGCCTGACAGATGTGTGAAAGTTACTTCACACTTGGCAGCTTTATGACACCAAACTTGTTGAGGTAATAATCATGGAATTCACAGCAAATAATCTATGATATGTTTTCCCTTCCCTTCCCTTCCCTTCCCTTCCCTTCCCTTCCCTTCCCTTCCCTTTCTCAGCTCTGCTTATCTACAGATGGTAAATCCTAACAGGTGCAGTCTTTCTTAAGGTCTGTGAAATGCTCGACTTCAGTTGCAAAGGTTCTTTTTTATTTATTTATTTTAGAGAAAAACATTCTTTCAAGCCAGGAGCCCAGAAAGCTAAATTACACTTTCAGGATACTCAAAAATCTGTTTCCTACTTTCAAGCAATATTCATTTTAAGTCTTAATTTTATTTTATTAAATCTTAATTTTATTTTATTAGCTGAAGATAGAATACGTGAAGAACTGGAGCACCATGACACATCACCAGTGTTGAAAACCTGTAATAGTAGGAGTTAACTACCACCCCATGGGATAAATGGAAAGCACCTACATTAGTGTTTTGGTTTGGATCAAGAGCATGCTTTTGAAATGAGACTGCTGGTTGGTGCCACTTCCCGGACTGTGGTTCATATCACAGAGCTCTCCCAGCGAGTGTGAGAGGGCTTCTCTTTGGTGCAGTCCAGCAGCCCTCCTGATGTGCTCCAGCTATCATTTACTAGTGATACTGGTCACACACAGTAGCCAGAAAAATATGCCTATCTTTTACAAGTTACGGAATTTTCCAAAAGCTTCAGCTACAAGTGCTTCAAGCTCTAAGCAGCTCTGAACTGACTCCAAAATGTTGCTTAGGACTGAATCCACAGAAGTGATTTTTCCCATTTGGTAGGGGATTTGGCTGTACGGAGCAATCATCGATGGTCTCCAGAAACTTCACCTGTAAACTCTCTCTTATTATGACACTTGGGCAGCTTGTGTACCAGCAACTGAAGCCCCTTATCATGGATATTTTATGAGATATTTGATGACTGTTCTTTATCTAGCAACATCCTACATTTGATAATACTTTTAATTCTGAAAGTGTATTGCAGTAGCTGTAAAAGTCTTAACTGAAGTAAGGTTAGTATCAGGAAAATACTAAAATGTTCATATTTTGTGTTCTTATAGTTTGGGAATTTGTATCATTCTAGATCTAGATAATTCTGCAATTAAAAATGATAGATATAGAAATATCATTAAAGATACAGATAATTCTGCAAGTAAAAAATACCTGCACATGATCTTTAGGCTCAAGTAGCCTACATGTCAGAATAATGGTTTGATCCTCTACAAGGAATTTTAAAAAGTTGTAACCTGTTGGGAAATAGTTGAGTACAAACATCTGTATAGCTAGCTAAAGAGACAATAAAATAAATAGACAAGAAAGGTGTAGGGGAGAAAGGGTGTAATTCTTTTAAAAATTAAAGCAAGGAATCCCACCATTACCAGTCAGTAAGTTGCAGGTTTAGCTGTGGTTAATTACTGTTACGAATGGTAGAAAAGGATATGTTTGAGTATCTGAAGTATGACAGAATAATGTCCCTTGGGTACTGGGTGGTAATAACAATTTATTAAAAAATCGAGGATATGTTTTGCAAATTTCACTTTTCCCATTTGCAAGACAAATTTTGCTATGCAGGGTATTGTTCAGGTTCATCTCTAATAATGCTCAGGGGACTCTTCCACGGGATATATTATGTGGGATTCATAAAGGCTGATTTTTAGGATGGCCACTCTTCCTTGGATCTTCTGTTTTGAGTGGCAACAGGAGAGGTCTCCATTCAGCATCTCATTTAATTGCTTTGGGTCACCATCTAGGAAGGTCTGTCACTCTCCATCAGCTAAACAGGAAGCCTGGAGATCTTATTCTTTAGGCTGATCAAAGGCATATAAACAAGTCCTAGCCCTGATGAAGTCAGTTTAAACCTTCTCAAATTGTATCTGGATGAAGTTTGAGCAGATGTGTCAGAGTACTGCACAGATGAGGTAACTAACGGGCTGAGTTGTAAGAAATGCTCTGAATTTAACGTCAGAGGAGGGAGTTTGCCCATTATTGCTTGGAGAAATCTGTAAATACACCAGCTATCTCCATTAGCAACACTGATAGGAAAATTTAAGCTACCTTAAAATGTCAAGTTTATCAACTCCTGATATTCAAGCAGAGCAGAAAAAAATGTTTCCAGGCCATCGATATCTCAAGCTGGTATAGTAGACCGGACTCCATCAGAAGTGAAAACTCTCCCCTGAAAGCACTCGGCACAGCAGTCAGAAAGCCAGGCTGTTCCCACCGTCTCGTTCAGTTACCATCCTTCGGCACCAAGGAAGAATCCAAGGATGAAAGATGCAACGCCTGAGTCGTGACTGTATCGCACGGCAGTTGTGTGTTGCCAGTGGTTCCTTGGTGACTATGTGAACTCCAAAGGCCAGCCTAACCAAGCGGCTGTACCTTCTACATGGGATGTGTCAACAGCAGCATCTCCCTATGGGTCGTAAGTGGGAAGAGCACACAACTGACTTGGGGCAGAAAACGGTAATGACCTAACATCACTGTGTGACTCGGCAAACCAAAAAGATCCCCAAAGAGCCCTTTAGTTCAAAAGTCTTTAATAACAACCCCACAAAAGTCACAACTGTAAACACTACTTGCTGATAACATAATTGTCTGGCACATTAAAAAACAAAGACCAAGGCTTCCATGGCCTGGGCATCTTACCTCAGTGTCCAGAGCACCCAAAAGGCTGCTTCTTGAAGGCACTGACAGTTCGGCGACGATGGCTGCACACCTGAGGATCTGGCTGTCATCAGGGTTTCTAGGCCAAGCATATTCCATCGCACTTGTATGTGGAATAATATAAAAAGTACAGAAAACTCAGCAACATGAATTTAAATATTAAATGCATAGCCAAGCTAATTGGCAAGAAGGTAAAAATATGCTGAACAAGTCATCTGCCTCGAAAGGTACAAAGAACAGTGAGGGAGACGAGGTTTTTCAACCTGTTTCCTCTTCAAAGGACTACGTTTAGTAACTGAAAAACCATGGCGAGCGCCTGTGAAGGGCAGCGGAACAAGCGTTGAGTCGTGTCACATGTAATCTGAGCAGGGCGAGTACAAGGCTGCCGGGAGCTGCCTCTGAGTCTGTGACAGGTTCTTCCTTCGTGCCTCTTTATTTCTGAAATAAAAATATGAAGAAAGGATAACTATGCTTTAACTTGGGATAGACTAAGCAAGTGAACAGATGAGTAAGTTCTCCCTTTCCGTGATTCATGTGGTTCTTTAGCACACAGGGTAGGTGGCCTTTCGGACCCTTTTTTCTACAGAAATAAAGATTTGCTTGTTACTGGTTTTATGTGACTGGTAGGATTTGTGATTTCTGATTCTAGTAACTAAGGATTCAGTAATGCTAGAAGTACTATTTCTTGTTTTATTTAATAACCTTTAGGAAAAAAATTTTGAACTGGTATTTTTCTAAAAAGGGAAAAAATAAAAAAGGGTATTTTATTAGATAAATTCAAGAGAAACTTCTGTAAAAGCTTGCAATATGAACATAAGAGAGGATAAACCAGAACAAAATAAATCTACCCTCTGGTAAAAGATGTAAGTGCTAAGAGATGTATATTTTCAAAGAATCTTCTAAACAACAATCAATTTTTATACTCATGGTTTTATCTATTTATTTATTTCAGAAATCGTAATATATCTTTTTTACAACATTAATTAATAATACTTTTTTTTCTTACTCTCCCTGTTCCCTAGAGGAACACCAATGAATACCAAGTTTTCTTCTGAGATGCATAAAGGTCCCATTGACTTTAGTGAGAGCTTAGTATCTACCCTTTGATGAGAGAATTTGGTCCTAAGATGTGTCCAATGAAAGAAGTGTCCAAACAAAGATTCGCTTCATAAAGGAGCTTTCATGAGACTTACCAGTGAACTGCACTGATATTTTTCACCCAGTCACTACTTTATTATTCCTGAAGCCCAGTGGTTTTGCTGAATGTGTAACATTCATTAAAAGCAACATGCTAATCAGAGAACTCTTGTTTTACATTACGTTCTCCTTTTTCTATTACAGCACTAGCTGACATTTTACCTGACATTTTAGAACCTGGCTAGAAACTTTTCACTTTGGATCTTTTGTCGTGATAAATGCATGTGAGTGCTCCATGATTTTCACCAAAAAAATGAGGCAGCGTGTTGCTGCTCCTGTGACGAGGGAGACCCTGGGGCTCTGTAGAGCATTACTGAAGTCACTGGATCTCTGTGAAAACTCTGGTTCCATCTTTTCGATTTTCTTTCCAATTTTCTGCAAGTTTCTGAAAGCTGTGATAACCCAATGGTAGCTTCAGAGCCGTGTGAGCAACCTCAGCATGTGTGGATCCCATCAAAGAACTAGAGCTAGTGAAGAGAAGAAACCCAAGCAAATAAAAATGAGACAGCGATATAAAAATATAATTAAAATGGCTCAAATGACTAGCCTCTGTGTTGGTGAAAACACGTGGATAATTTAAAAGGGAAGTTGTTGTAAGTACTGTGACGGTGATGACAACTGTCATGATTAGAGTCTGTTGTTCTTAAAACCCTCAACTTCGACTTTCTAATTACATCTGATTACATTAGCTTCCCCATACTTTTAGGAAAAGCGTGTGTCTAATGATCAGGACTGTAGAAGAAAAGTGGCATCTTACTGTATTGCAAGGTTCACAGACTAGGTAAGAGATTTAAATAAAAATTCCCCAAATACTAATTTTTAAGAATGTTCTTCTTTTTTTTAAGCTAAACGTGCTATTTTGAGGCAGGTGCTTGCTAAAATGCACTAAAATAAATCAGGCTCGCCCAAGCTTGACATTCATTCAGATGGTGGTTTGGGGTGGACTCTCCTGCTCAGCCAGGGCGGGTGGTGAGAGGCAGGATCCAGGGAGAGCCTCCAGAGGGAGACGCTGCCCAGCGAACTCAGTGCCTTGGCGGAGGGAAGCCCGGCTCCCTGGAGGGCCCTCAGCCCCAGCTCTCCCCTGGGCTTCACCCAGCTCCTGGGGTTCAGGTTCAAGCCAAGTGCTGCCTCAACTCACGGCCCCAGTGCTTGGCTCCATCAGTCCTGGTTTACCAGCATATGTCGCCGGTGAATTTTATCCCCCACGCTTGCATTCCCGCTGCTCCGAGCACCGTTTGCAAGGAAGCTGACAATTTAATGAGGTACTCGGCATTAAAAAGGTTTCTGGGCTGTATTCAAGTGCTTACTTTTATGAAAACCCATCTCCAGTTGGCACTTCTTTGAAGTAGCTGGGTGCCGGGACAAGACTCCTAGGGTGGCACCTGGGCTGCCCGCAGGAAGGGGACCTCTGCAGCACCCGAGCAGAACAAGAGCAGGAGATGCCCCAGCACCAGTGGCGGCCCGCTGAGGAGCACATTACATTTTTCAGGGCTGCGTGGTTGGGAACTTTTACAACAGGTCATGTATCTGTTACTCCTCAGCGCTTGCTCAGGCACAGGCTGTCTGCTGAAGTTCGGCTGCAAATCAGGAATATCACTTCCTTCTCAGCAGTTTGGCAACGCACTGAAAACCCCACCATCAGCAATCAGCTTTTCGGTGTGAGCGTGTCCCTGCTAACGACGCTGGCTCAGATAAGCTTGTTAAGCGATGGAGACTGACATCTGCTCCTGGAAAGAGCTGCCTTTATTCGGGAAAGTTATCAGATATTAGAGTGATTCATCTGCCACTCCAGGCTAGCCGTTCCGTTTTCCTTCAAGTCAAATCAAGCAGTTGCTGTTGGCATGAAAAACAGGGAAGGCAGGCAGAGTAAGAGAAAGGACACCTTATAATTAAAATCAGGCTTGATCTTATGCCTTACTTCATTATACTACTGAAGAAAATGGCAGGTTTTACTTCCAAATATTTGGACACTCCAAGCAATAATCAGCCATAGCAACGCAGCTTTAGACTAAGCAAGAGCTAGTATTAAAGTAGGAAGATTAGCTAAGTAGTTTTAAATGCTGTTAATCTTAAATGGCAACATAATCTTTGAAAAAAAAGTCAGTGTGGGCCTCAAAAAAAGGGGATATCGGCATAGTCATGAAGTGGCAGCTGACCTGTAAGTGTGGTGTTGCCTAGCAATCCCTCACCATCAGGCAAACTGGGAAAGTGGGTTAGAGTGATTTACGCTAGGGAAGAGATAAATGCTAATTTTCTACAGAAGATTCTGGTTTCTGTGCTTATTAGGAAGGATATTAGCTCATAACCCCCTCTTCTTCCTTTTTTCTTTTTCTTTTTTAACAAGTTGAAAAGCATTTTGAAACCGATCATCAGTTCAAAGAAAAGTCTGTGAGAACGCAAGAGTGTTTGTTTCCAGTACACAAATTTAACAAGCGGCTGATATAACTGATAAGTTTGGAGGGAAAGAATAATGAATAACACAAAAGGAATGTTATTTTAATGCTTCCGTGAAAGTTTTCGTAGCCACTTTGATTTCTGCATCAGTTGCCAGAGGCCTGACCCCACCAGAGGGCCCCTGCAGGTGGGATGCTGAACCTGCCTGGAGCCCAGCTGTGGGCAGTGGCTGTGCCAGCCCACCGGAGCTCACCGCAAGCACCCAGGCCTGAATTAAGTAGCGGTCTGGGTTGAGACGGATGATACAGAAGGAAAAGCTCACACACTCACTGGCTCAGGTCATTGGGGAGCTCTTGTACCAACCCATTGCAGTGGGAAGGGAGTATTTAGAATCTGCAGACTCGGTGGCAGAGGTCGGGGGTTTGATGAAGATAAGAAGCTTCTTTCTCCCTCCTCCTACATTTTGATGTAGGATCCACTTTTCACGCCTCCATAGCAGCAGATAAGGAAGGGGGAGGCATTTTGCTTCACCCTGGTCACCTAGTCCAGACAGATCTCCTACTGGATGTGAGCAGTAAGGTGAAAGCTGTGTCTGTCAGGCTTTCTGGTTATACTGTAGAAGATGCAGGATGCAGTGATGCCTTCTGGTGTGCTGTGTGGCTGACGGGACATTTTCCGCTCTATGTGACAGAGGTGCTCTCTCTTGCTTTTCCTGGAGGTTTTTCCTGTCTCTTACAAATCACAAGGAGGGTAGCCATGGTTCCATCTCCTCCCCGTCCCTTGAAAACACTGGTAGCCAGGCAGTTATTGCGCTTCCAGAGTGTATGGGCTATAGGTGTGCCAAGCCTCTTTGTGTGAAACACATAAATTCCCTGTACTCCCTCCCACTGAGGTTTGCACAAAGCCGAAACGCAGACCAAGCTTTCACTTCTAAAGGTTTCTGTATGGAATTAATGTTGCACTCTAATAAGTCGAGCTTGTAGCACCCCAGAAATACATCCACCCAACTGAGAGGTGCAGTGTGTTTGCTATGTGTGACACATGAGCTGCTCTATACAAAGATCTTGAGAACTGAAGCATAGTATAGGTTAGAGTAGGTGGAATATTCCGAACTGCAATACGTATGTTGTATGATGGATTTTCGCGGAAGGTATTACCAAATGTAGTAGCTGCCCTTAGAAAATAAGCACAATAGCTTTGCATTTGCTGCTTATTTTAGCACATGGTCAAAGAGTGAAAATAATTTAATACCTCTATCGCTTAATCTGGAACTTTGACATTTCTATAGCTGATGACAAATCATTTTCCAGGCACATTTCTGAGTTTATTTAAACTGAGAGGTAGCTGTTATCTTTCTGAAATGTCAGAATGCTTGTCTGAGGAATACAGATACTCCTCTCCTTTAAGTGGCATTAAGTATGTGAGAGCAGGATGCACAGGGTCAAATGCAGACCTCTTTGTGCAATAAACAACTCCCAAGTCATAAATCATCTCTTTATATAAGTATCTAGAAAGTTTTCAGCACGTTTTTGTCTTGACCTTTTAACACAGGCGATAGTACTTCTGCTTGCTAGGCAACTGATTTTTGCTCATCTCTTGAGAGGTTAAAATGAAACAGCAGTGATTTTTTTACCGCTGCTTCAGAAGACTGCAGAAAGAAGAGATTTAATCAGAATGCGTAGCTTTAGGAAATTACCAACCGCTATTATGAACATAACTGAAAATATTTCAGAATCCCCAGCGTTACAAATGGGACTGCTTGCTAGCATACCATTTTAATGATAATTTCGAGAGGAGACAAAGCCTGACAACATGTATCATGACAGGGAAATCAGAGCTGCATCCAGAGAGAGCAATTTCAGGCAGGAAGCAGTGGGAGAGTTTCACAGTTCCTTTCAGACAAGAAACGTAAGCAACATAAAAATGTTAAAAATAAATTAAAATGCAACGTAAAAACTTCTCTCCTAAGTAAGGTAGTGAAGAAAATCCCCCACAAAATGTACCTAAAACTTCCTGTGGACGTGTGTTTTCCCACTGTCATCACTGCAGCTTCCTGTGACTTTGACAATAAAAAAAAACTCAGAACCAAACACTACTAATGATTCAGTAACACTGAGTGAGGTGACTACGCGTGTTTTATAAATATTTGCCTGTCTTTATTAAGACAGATTTTGCTAAGCTGCCAAAATCATTGATTTTGCGGGGGAGGGCAGGCTTCTGTTTGACCCCCAAGTGACAGGGAGAAAATGAACTTACTTACATGTAAGTAATAATACAACATTTTAATCCAAACTCTAATCATATTCCCATCTTCGTACAAACGTTGCTTTCGCAGGGTACTGCGCAAGCTTCACCTTCTCAGATGAGCTGTGCAAAACTGCGTCTGCGCATCTGCCTAGCAGCAAACGCTCCCTGAAGAACCGTGGAGATCCTGCCCGCGTTTGCACGGGCATCCCGTCGGCTGGCACGCCTTGCCCGTGCCCTCGGCGCCCAGCTCACCGCCACAGCCTGCTTCCTCCTGCTCTCAGCCGGAGCGCCCGGCAGGTTGGTGGAGGCTGCAGGAGCAGGCGCCTGGCTCTGGGGGGGTCTGCATTCGCTCTTCCCTGCCTTGTGTCAAGACGGCAGCCACCACGCAAGGTCATTAGCTACCTGCCCTCCTCCAGCCTGGAGAAGGCACCTATGGAGCGAGACGTGCCTTTGAACCCAAGTGAGAAGACGGACAGCGAAGGGCAGAGTGTTCCTGGGTTTGCCGAAAACATTTTTACTTACCAAACGGCGCAGCCTTGGTGGGCTGAGAGACCTTTAGCAGAGAGGAACTGTGGAACAGGAAATCTGGGCTCGTTTCACTGTGCATGTCAGGCTGCGGCCAAAACCAGAGTAGCTGTGCTAACATGTGAAAAGTCATCTGATAGAAGGCTGCTGCCAAAGAGGCACAACTCGGAGGAGGAATAGCCTCAATACCTTCTGTTTCTTGGTTTTGGTTCCAGAAGGTGCCTCTGTCTCATGACTGTAATAATACTCAATCATCATGCTATAATTAAGGGCTTTTCATGTTATCATTCATGCTGAGCTTCCTGGCAAACTTCCCACTGACTTCAGTACGAGAAGGATTGGACCTTTCCTCAGCAGTTTACCGCTGTTGTTTGACAATACCGTGCTTTTCAGACAGTTCGCAGTGCAGATTAAATGTTTAGACTCTTAATTCTTGGAGTATTAAAATGGCGCTGTAGCGATAACACGCTCTTTCTCGGAAGCCTGAGTTTGTTCTGGTCATTATTGCT
The DNA here is from genome assembly GCF_000687185.1 of Egretta garzetta. Taxonomy (NCBI): domain Eukaryota; kingdom Metazoa; phylum Chordata; class Aves; order Pelecaniformes; family Ardeidae; genus Egretta; species Egretta garzetta. Next base: position 187,913 of record NW_009259877.1, on the reverse strand, counting down.
TCCGAGGAGTGCAACACCAAAGCAAGGCATGAACAGGTATGAAAAAGATTTTATCCGAGAAGCTGAAAATTATAGACTCTCAAGGCATGAAAAATAGGAAGGAAGATTCGCTTGTTTGTTCTTACAGTAAAAAATAACCAATTAGGCAATGAAACCCACTAAAACTTCAAAAGATAATACACCCACAGATTTATTCATTATTCTTAAAAAATGTACTTCAACATTTTTAGCCAAAATTTGTCATTAACTCTGATGGGACCAGGACGGCCTGGAGATTAGTAGGGTCTGAAAAAGCGTTGGACGTTTGTAAGGATAGCCAGAACGCACACGGTATGAGCTCTGTAAGCTCTTGTTTGTAAAGGTTAAGAGTTTGCTTGTCGAAGCACTGAATGTATGTAATTCATTTTGACTTGAGCAGGAGTTCAGGGCTTGCAGCAGTGTTAGAGAACAGACCTTAATTTCCTGTCACGAGGGCCAAGTGTCTCTATATTCAGATATTCTTGCTTTTCATAATTTGCACTGCAGTAGCAATTAAGGGGTACCATTACAGACAGCGATCCCGTTGTACTAGAAATAACAGTTGTTCATTACTCCCAAGGCCTTCGACTCTAAAGCCAAGGCAATTCTTTGAGACAGTTTATTGAAAAGAAAAGCGAAGAGCAAATTCCTGCAGTGCCCGTCTTTCGGCACCAAGCGCTCGTGCCCGCCTGGATGTGGAGGCCGCTCTGCTGAAATCCTCTGCGTGGCCAACATGCGGGCAGGCCACTCGAGGTGGTGGCAGAGGTTGCCTGAGGGCTGCGCAAGGAGACGCTGCAGCTTTCCCTCTAGGGACCGTCTAGGTCGGGGCCGGGGAGCCCAACCTGCTCACACGGGGGACGGGGCGAGCACCAGCCTGTGAAACCACGGCTCTTGCTATTGGGTAAGAGACACATCATTGCCAAACATCATTTTTCCCTCCTTCCGGGAAAGCTTTTGATGCAGTTCCCTGGAAGAAGGAGAAGAGCGGGATATTCTGTGCTGCAGCTTGAGTTTTCAGTGAACTAGGCGTTCATGAGCGTGTTCGGGAGACCTGGTCGCCTCCTCATCCAGTTGAGGCGTCTCCCGTGAGGGCGTCACAGAAGACATCCTGCCCCGGTACCCAGTTTCCAGCCATGGAGAAGCAGATGGAAGGGTTACAGAGATGGGTCAGGCAGTGTAGGAGCACTTCTCTGCCTCCCAGAGTAAGCACTGCCTTTATGGGTAGATGACACGGGTGCACCTACGTTACCCTACGCTGTGCTGTGCCGTAGGGCTCATATGCTTCCGTAGCGTCTCAATGACATTTCTTATCATAGAATCATAGAACGTTTTGGGTTGGAAGGGACCCCTAAAGGTCATCGAGTCCAACCCCCCCGCAGTCATTACACTTCACAAACACTTTCAAAAAGGTCCAAATTTAACTAACAGTTGTGGGAATATTCCAAATACAGTGGATGGCACGTGGACTTTTATGGCTACGTCTGCACTAGCTCAGCAGAAGCGGACTGGAGGAAAAAGGAGCTGGTACTCAGGAGGGTTTTACTTTCAACTGGGTTCGGTTTGATGGCGTGGCCTGAATACCTGCACACCCTAGGAGTGTCTCATGGAGGGCCTCTACTGCCGTAGCCCAGGTGGCTTGGGGGTGCAAGCCAGGCAGGCTGCTGGGACAGGCAGAACCTCAAGAAGAGAGCTCCTTGATCTGGACTAAAAGACCCCTGAAGGTGCACCACCTGCACTCCCGCATGCATGAGCTGTATTGTCAGAAATACACTGAAAATCTGGCTTTACGCACGGTGCCTCAGCTGGCCAATCTCTTCTGTGAGCTGATGCGCCGAGCCCTTTTTCAAGAGGTGCGACAGTCTGAAGCATGGTGTGTAAGACCCAGGGCTACGCTGCTTTTAATCCTAGCTCTCCTCTTAAATGCACACCTCTCTCTCTCTGTCTGTCATTTCATCTGCTTACTCGCCTCGCCTGGATTTTATGAGGATTCAGTTTTGCACATTAATCCAGAGATGTGAAGGTTTCCGTATAACTAGGCACTGTAAAAAAAAAATCCACATACAGTAATAAAGCTGCTTTGTCATCATACTAATGCATAGGAAGAAAGGAAGGAAGGAAGGAAGCGAGGAGGAAAAACAAACCGCATGATCAGGATATTGTCAAAGAGAAGAAGTGCTGAAAGGTGTCAAAACTTAGCTAGTAAAACAATAGGGGATGAAAAAGTTTACTGTAAGCAAATTTTTTTTTTTCAAAATGCAAACATTTCCACAGTGTTGAAAATGTTACCCCCACATCCTTGTTCAACATCAGACTATTCTGCTTTGTGAATTGGAAGTGTTTAATTTCCCTATTCCTTTCATGTTGACTTTGTAATCATGTTGGAATACCAAATTAAATATTACAATATGTTCCTGCTAGATGCTGCAGATATTGATATATGTAGGACAGAGTTTTGACAGTATCTATATTTAATACCTAAGAATCATAATTTTTCAGAATTTTTCTCTGAGAGCAATTCGAATCCTTTTATTCTGATTCAGCATGAAAACAAATGTTGAAATGTTTCCCTGAGCGTGGAAATTCTTACCAGCGGTAATTATAATTATCCTAAATAATTTTGTCTCTGAAGCCAAATAGAGCAATGGCAGCTAGAATATGCAAGCCTACATATTGTAGTCTATTGATATTCACAGCTTATGCTTTTCATTTGAGCAATTTTCCTTAATTTTTATTTTCTTCTTGTGGATGTGACTTATGCAAGACACATTTATTCTGAACTAGCTTTCAGTCATTTAAATCTTTTGCTCCATTGTTTCTAACATCAGACATCTCAGCACTGGGATCGTAGCAAAGCATAAAAAAATCCCTAATTTTATAAGCTAACATTTGTTTGGCGGGTTCCCTTCTTGGTTAGGTTATGAGAGTTGAGAAAAATAGACTATTGATAGTCAAAAGAAAATATGTATGGCAAGTTTAAAATTTTTCCAGTAAACCGTTCAAGTATGAGCTCAAATCTTTTTTTGTATACAAGACTTCTTTTTTTTTCAGTATTGCCTCTCTTTGTATGACTATGTCTAGAGATACTCACATCCCCAGGTGGGAGCAGAGAGGATTTAAGGGGAAAAACATGCCATCTGGAACATTTTTTTTCAGTTTATACATTTACAACGTGATTTAGCCATACCCGCCAGTTCTGCAGCTTGGCTCAGGCGATGCGAGTCGACTGGCATTTTTCTAGCTGCTGTCCCAGGGGATTTATGGTTCTGCAGGTCAAATCCGCCTTCCAGTTACACCTCTGCAACCCCACCAACAGTTAATGGCATTAGTACAAAGGTAATTGAGGATATCATTTGGCCTGCAGTTATGTGGAATCACAGGATGCTTTTATTTCAATTTTTTTTTTTTCCTAGGGTCACTTTCTGGAGCAAAACCACAGCTTAATTACAGGGGCGCTGTGGTCAGTAAATAAATCTGAGACTCAAAGACGGTATCACAGAGGTTAGTGCTAAAGCAGAACAGTCCCCAGTTTGGAGGAGAGATCCTCTACAGCATTTACATTTTAGTTATTCCTGCTTGCTTTTCGTTCTTGGGAAACCTGCCCCAAAAGCAAGTTGGCCACTCTCAGGGCTGAAAAGGCCCTCCAAGGACTTAGAGGGTAGAGTTCCCAGGTTGCTCAAGGGGACGGGCTGCTGGAGAGAAACAAGGCCTTTTTGTTACAATCAATGGAGAGGAACGTTTTTGCGTTGGAAGGTGATTTTGGCTGCTGTTTTGTTTTCTGTATGTCATCTATTGTTACAGACCTGAAAGGGTGCTGGGTATTTCCAGCCAGCCCTCCCTCCCCAGCCTCCCTTCTTCAATGTTCTTGAATATTCTGCCCAGCTCTGCCCTTTCCTTTCATTCTGCAGTTGGGTATCCTGTCCAAAGAGAACCAAAGCCTACCGAAACGTGTTTCATGGAATTGCTGGGCTTTGAGTCTTGCCCCCAGTGAGTTACCAGAGCAAACTCTCAGCCTGAGCATTTCACGTACTTCTTGTAAAGATATTAACAGCTGCCAATTAGCTTGTGACAGAGGGTTTGCAGCCTGGCCATAGCACCAGGACCTTCATGGAAATAGTTGGCAGCATGAGCCCTGAGACCATGCAGCCCCGTTCTCCTTCCCTGAGCTGGACTGTGTCCACTGCTGGGGCTTTGCCACTCTGTGACACAGAAAATGACAGGTGAAGTTGAAGCTTCATTTTAAGCCTTTAACTTCTCATGTCACTTGACTATATCCTCTAGGGAAGGTGATTTATGATACTGGCTTTGCCGCCTTGTTCTGCTAGGAGACGAAGCAATGCCTGACAGGGGGTATCCATCTTCATTGCTGCTATTTTGCTTGGAATTGGTGGGTGCTGAAGATGCAGGAGACCGTAATGGTGCCTTTTGGAATATTAGGAGGTGAAGAAATATGCTTGAGGAACTGGCAGATTATCAGAGGGGGAAAAAAAAATCAGAAAAAAAATCTCTGTTAGGAAACCAATGTTTGTTTGCTGACTCTACTAATTAGTCCGTAGGGTTTTTGTCGCTGATCTTAACAGATATATTTCTTTCTAGATTCACACTAGGGCTTATTTCTTAGATCTGAATATTTTCAATGAGTTAATTCTATAAGCAAATAACACAGGACACCGACTAATAGGCAAAGCCTAAAGTTTTGCAAATCCACTAAGTATCGCAAAATTATTACGGGAAGATTTCTTCTGCTTTCCAGCCTGCCAGTGATACTGCCAGCACTGGCCGGCACTCGGGAGCACTTGTTTTAGCACCCTCCTCCCTCCCCAGGCAGCTCCTTGGAAGAGCCCCTGCACGGAGATGCGAGAGCAGGGGTTCAGGTTCCTCTGTAGAGATGTCAGAGGCAGGAGCCTTACTCCTGAAGTGCAGGTGCTCGGCAAAGAAGAAAGATAAACAAAAGCTTTGCAGAGAGTGGATTGAAGGAAGGAAACAATATAATAAATAAATGACTGGGTAGGCGAGGTGCCACACTTTTTTCTCGTTTCCAAGCTCTGCCTAGGAAGGCTGGTAAATAAAACCAGTCAAGCTGTGAAGCGATTCCTAGACAAGAAAATGAGTTAATGTGCAGCAGAGAGCGGAGCTGATGGAAGGAGGCTGTGTGCGCCCTCACTACCTGCTCGCTCGTTTTCCCCCGAAACAAATATTTCCTATCATCATTAATGATAATTTCTGGAGATGCTGGACAGAGGTGATTAAATTGCCCCGCGCTTCAGATGCAGGTGGATTTTAGTCACTAATAATCTGGATTAGTTTTTGATTAGTGGCTACAAGTTATCAAGAAATGTATCTTCAGGGTAATGAAACGTATTCTCCTCTCTCTCTTGTAAATGTGGAATAAACTTGAAGGCAGTAGTGTGCCACTGATGCGTAGCAAGCTTAATTGAAGGTAAAATGATTTCTATTTGCAGGCACAATGCTAATACTGAAAGAAGAGCCAAGTTCCCCTTTGTGCAGGAGGCCTGAATGCAGCAAAAAAATCACCTCCCAAGCGCTCAGAATGATGTGCTTCTTGGCCCCCTCGGAAGAGGTGAATGAATTTCATTCAGAGGACACAAACCAACCACATATAAACACATCCAGTTGGTTGGCTTTTCTACCAGAATCATTGTAGTATGTATAAATGGAAACTGGTTGATCTGGGAGCAGAAAAAAACCCCAAGCTAAAGTATATGTACTACGTAGGACCATCATCCAGTGCAACGATCAGAAAAACGGCTTGAGGTTATTAAGGGAAAATGATTGAAACTATCAGCCTAGCACATAGCAAAAAAAGCAAACAAGATAATAGATTGCAGTAGATTGCTCTTTGTAAGCAAGAAAATAACAGAGGGCACGTCTGATTCTTGGTATATGGAAAAATGTGTTTTTCTGGGAAAAAAACCTGAAGCATCTGTACACTCAACAGGTGTGTTCATTTTCACATGCGATATAGTTTGCAGCTTGTGTATCAATGTGTACATCGCGTTTGCTTTGAGATAATTATATTGATTAATTTTTTATCTTTTTAGAAAAACCATTGCAATGCATACTGTCAGCATAATCATTATAACTATAAATCAAACAAGTTATTACAGGGCTCAAACAGCCCTGAACATTCCAAGTAGCAGTAGCAGATAATTAAAGAGGAAAAGTTGAGACCAAGCCTTATATTTAAAATGTTTCGAGAACTCATTGCAAATGCCTTTCTTTTATTTCTTTTTTTTTTTTTCCCTCTCTCTCAAGTGGCAAACAATGGTAATTGGAAAAAGAAAGTGCAGAAAAAATACTACTTACAAATTGTCCTTAGCAGCATGGTGGCCTAATTGGTGAAGGGGAGATGCGGTCCCGGAGTATGGCTGGAGAATGGCGCAGATGGGGACCTGTTGTGTGCTGAGGAGAGAGCAGATGCAGTGGAAGGCATTTTGTGGCATCAGATGAGGTTCTGGCTCGTCTCCGTTGGCAGTGCCAATGTTGTTACTCTCAGCATGTGAAGAGATTTCACCCTCTACAGCCAGGGCTGGATGGCTGTCATGAGGTGTGCCACTGCTGGAGACAGCCAAGAGAGCCTGGCAGCAGAATTTCAGGAAAACATCTAGTGCAGTTATCATCTGTATTTTCATATGATCTTGCAGTTAAAAATAGGGAAGAGAGCAGCACGGTATGACTAGCCAATTCTGTGCAGGCCTTAACAAGAACGTCTCTTGTCCGTGGTTCACTCAATACTCATACTTAAATCTCTGCCTAGTTTACACTTGGCAGTTTCGTGCTGTAAATATATGAAATACTCTTTATACCAGCGCCTCTCTCCATATATCAGTCTCTGTTACATTAATAGGCACTCCGTAGTACACTTTGAACAGGGGGTGTCTAAATAAAAGTTAACAGATTGTGTTGTATCGTGAACTCCCTCTGAAGAGACATAAAAAATCTTTTACAGTAAACAGGAAATGAGTAAGACAAAAAAGCAGTATATAAAGTAATAAGTGGTTTAAAGATAGACTGGGAATTTTGCTTTCCTGCCTTACAGTACCGAAATCAAGGGCTATGCAATGAAATAAGAAGGTGGTAAATTATAAAACATGAAAACATTTTGTGACACAATGTGTATAATCATACACAGGAAATGCAGCACAACTAGAAGAGACTTAATAAAATTCAAAAATAATTTGGAGAATCATCTACGTATCAAATATATTTAGAGAGACAATTAACGGCAGCAAGACAAATGAGTGGATATGAAATCTTCAGAATTTTAGCGTAACGACCATTACTAAGTATCAGTAAAATAGGTGGAGATGAGAAGGAAAGTGGAGATTACCATGTAGGAGGTTGTCTGCTAGGAAGATTTTAAACTTTCCTCTGAGATATCTGGTCTTGGTCATTTTAATAGATATATACAAATCTGTGCTGATCTTCCGCCTCATCCAATGTGGCTGTTCAGTGCTTGATCCCATCCCTAAACTACAGATCACACATTCATCCATATGCATTTCTGAAGCCAAGTAAAATTTTCTTTCATAACATCATGATCTTTTCATTAGAGCAGGAACAGTTAATAATTAAACAAGAGGGAAAACTAAACCCTCAGGTAAAAAAAGACATTTCTTTGGGACTGACTACAGGCAAATTTATGCCTTTTTCTGTCAATAAACTGTATTTTGATTAAGCAGTCAAGTTCTCTTTCAATTTATACTCTCCCTATTTAATCAACAACAGCAAGACAGGTAGAATCAGATCCTTGATTGCTATTGATGGCTCATTGTAAACAGTTGGTTGCAAGACAATGCAAAACAAGGGCATGACTGATACTGTGACAAACAAAAAGCAAGGAAAGCCAGATGCAAAATTTAGTTTTAATCTTGATTCCTCCTTGAAAAAAAAAAATTAAACACAGTGAAGTGGCTGTTAATAATCTCATTATTAGGAAGCAAAACCCCAATAAAAGATAGGCTGACCGCAAGTGAGATGGGTGCAAGACCCAATATGCAAGTTGCAGGAAACCCCCTTCTTTTGCAATTAGAAACCCAGCCAGCGAAGTTGTGAGCATAAAGCCACTCACCCTGTACGTACTGTATGGTTTTGGTTGCTTGCTTTTCTTTCATCTGGAACAGTAGTAAAGGCTCCTGGGTTTACACTTCTGATAGATAAAAAGCCTGTTTGCTAAGGCTTGCAACTTGAACATGTGGTTACCAGGAGAATTTGCTCTCCACCACCAATTTTTATGTAAGAAGGGCATGTTATAGCCAATACAACTCTTTTATTCAAAGTAATAATGATGCTGTAATGTGATTTATACAGAAAAAGACCCCTACTCTTCTGAGGAAAGAAGTAACAGCACAAACCAACCCCTTTAAATACTTCCCAATTAAGTCCTCTGTGCAGGAAATGCCATTCCCCTTCCACATGCTTAATGAAATTTCAAAATGTTATTTTATCTGTCTCAGGTTTTTATTACAAGAAGTTGTCTAAACTCACTTTAGTAATCTAGACCTTCGATAAATCTGCTTTGAAGTGAAGGCAGGGGGGAGGAAAACATCTTCTGGCTGGGATCATGGAATAAAATGTTCTGCAATGCTATAAGCAGCTTATCCTAAGTGTATCAATTAACAGTCAGAGTGATATGTAGTGGATCACTGGGTGATGGTCTTTTGCAAGTTTCTAGAAAAAATACAGCCTAGTTTTAAGGAGTAGCTTTAAAGATTACAACGCTTCACTTGAATTTCTGGTTGGTTTGGATTAAGGCCTTCTACTAGATGAAAAATACTTGTTATAAAACAGTCTTAAATCTTAGTTTTAAAAGCTTCTTATGCATGTTGTCGTGAATGAATGACTTTACACAATTTGATTTAGTAGCAGTTTAGACTTTATTTGTGCCTTTGCAGCAAATCACAGGATTGGATTGTGATGTTTTAACAGCACTCAATCATCAGTCGATTAACAAAGTGATTTGACAAGATTAATCAAAACAGCGACTTAGCTAAAGATTTGAAAATGGCAAGGTTTACTCTATTACTGCATGGAAGAAGTACACAAAGGAAAATTAAGTTACACTCCAGTTCGGATAATTCACAGAGAGATGGTGGATGCAGAGAATAAGGAGGACCCTCCTGTTGAGTCACGAGGTTCACAGTAGACCCCCTTGCTTTTTAAACTTCTCAAAGAGGTGTGGCTAGGTCCAATCTTAGTCTCAAACTTCATCAACCGTTTATGTCTAATGATAATGTGTGTCTAGCAGCAGTCTTTGGTTTATTCACAGTTTTAAGGTGCGCCACAAGATTTTTAGCAGCACTTAATCATTGACTAAATTAACGCTCACAGAGTGAGTCAACTACAGTCACGACAGACTCACTTTGTAATTAAATCACACATTTACAGATTACTTAAATCGATTTACACATGCATACACACAGACATGATTTTATATATATATATGTATGTATGCATGTATGTAAAGGTATATCTGTTAAAAATTCCCCTTGAGTTCAGTGAAATACTCATGCTGAATGTCGTGGCATTTCTCAGCTGGTGAGGGTTGAGCCTCAAGGAGTGAAGGGTTTGAGCTCAGACTCCACTGTTGGTCTTCGGTGATGGACCTCTCATTTTTGCAAACTTAAAGAGTCTATGAACTCTTTCAGAGGCATCCCACTCAGAGGGAGATACTGGTCACAGCCCGCTGCAGTCCAGGAGAGCTCAAGGGGCCTCACTTAGGACCGCTGTTTTACAGGGTCATGAGATGATTGGCTTTAGTCATTAGTAAACTTTCATCCTGACCACAATCCAGCTGGTGATTACTGGAATTCCAGTAACAATGGTACTGCTCTGCTTGGGTTGTGACCCAGGTGAGGCATGTTCCAAGGCTGTCAGGGGATAACTGATTGTTCCTGTTCTGCTCCCCGCCTTGACCAGTCAACCGGTGTTTCTGGTACCAACAGTGCCTCTCCCTACCTCAGCTGTGTAGGAATTTCTGGTACATTTAAGGGGTTCCCAACTGACCAACACACTACACAAAGGCCAAGATCTGGCAGGAATTCCTGAGGTTGAAAGCAGTCAAAGGGAGAAAAAAAAGGGGATGGCGGGGAGATGCACCATCACACATGTGAAGTACCTATGTCATTTTATAATGTCATGCTGGTACTTAGAAGCATACTCTTATACAAAAAAAACCCCCAGACCCAGAAACTAAAAATATACCTAACATATATACAAGAAGCGATAGCTGAGTCTTTTATGTTAGGCTTATCATCATTAAATACTGAATGGAAATGGCTGGTACTACCGAAACAGCAGCAGCAGATTAGAAAACAATACAAACCCAAGACTAATCCAGAATCTGAAATGCACTGTTCCTAACCACTGCACCTTGTGGGAATCTGAACATTATCTGTCAGGCTCGAGCAATCTCGGCTCTCAGGGCAGCCGGAAGACTGAGAAATACCCACTTTGTGAGCCGCTAGTTAGATTTTGAAAAATGGCCGATCTTTCATGCTGTACCATCTCGGCAGACTGGAATGTGATGATGATGTTGAATTAAACTGCTGTCTTAATAGACTTGGAAATTAAACTATCGTTAAGTAACGTATTATGTATAATCAAAATAGTTTATTACCTCTGAAAAATATGAAAGCTAATATCATATGTATAATCAGAATTAGACATCTTTAGATAATTCTGAAAGTGTATTCTTAACAACTGTCAGGATGAGCCCTTGGCTTTCTCCAGCCTATAAATTATTTTTATCAGAAGAATGAATTTTCTTTGATAATTTCTAATGCATATATTCTAGGGGGTCAAACTAAAATTCTGGAACATTTTATGCTTCCTCACAGACAAGTGTTAGAGGAGAAAGTGTAAAGTCTTAGCCCGCCTGAATCTTCTTTGCAGTTGCTCTTAAGGCAATGCAGGACTGATCACACTGTGATTTGCTTTTATACTGACAAAAATGAGATGGAGAATGAAAAATAAAGCTCTGTGTTTACAGAGACTTGGATCACCCCAAGGACAAGGAAAGAGAAATGTTTTTTCAGATGCCTCCTCTTACCCCATCTATGCCACATGTGAATTTGTCCTCAAGAATAGCGGGACCTCTTTATTTTTTTGTTTAACCTTTTACTTTAAATTTAAAATGTTGAGCCTGTTCATTTCTTGGCCTTGCCTGCTTTTTACACAGATGCTTTGTGCTTAGTAAATTAATGTAATGCTATAGAATAGCCAAAATCCAAACCATTACTGCACAAGCCAAACATAAACAAGTTATATAACGCTGCAATCATTCATTTATTAAAGTAAGTGGAAAATTCAAGGCATACGTAATCTTTTTGGACAACTGACAGGCAGGTGTGATCAAGAGAACGGGGAATCCAGTGATTGTAGGCAGATAGAGAGACAGGTTTGTCTGGGTGATTAGAAAGTGAGATGGAATTGGGAAAAACGGGAGAGAGCGTTGGCTCTCCCAGGACAAGAAGTAACAGTGCAGAGACTGCTGCAGGGTTTAGGGAAACCAGCTGCAGCAGTAATAAGTGTCCAGGGAGATTCAGGAGCCAGGACCCATTGACAAAGAGGACTGCAAGGCAGCTGTGCCACTAAAGTGATAAAAAGAAGTGCAGAGCGGGCTTGAAGAACTGCCGGATCCCCTCCGATTCTCAATAATCCCCCAGTATATTTGGTATAGAAGGGAGAAAGGTAACACTGGGCTTCAGGCACCTCCCAGCTCAGGTCAATGTATGCACCCCTCCTGTCCGTGGTCCACCTCCCCGCACACTCCATGAGCACGCCCCCGCCTGGGGTCGGCGTGCCCCAGCCCTATCGCGGAAGGATGGTTTTACTGCACCAGGGCTGTTCAGCTCCACTTGCTTTCAGATGTCCTGACCCTACAGACCAGAAAACTGCCCATCTTCATCCTTCCTGCTGCATGCCGTAATCTGGGTTAGCAGTGAGCTGCACCATTTCTCAGGCAAAGCTAAACCAAAGTCAACCCGCCTCTAGCCTTTGTCACAACTCCTATTTTCTGTCCTCTGCGTGTCTTCCTTTGCTCAGCATTTGCATCGTGTTTTGGCCTGATCTTCTTCCCTCCAGCTTGTTCTATGCATCTCTTTACCCATCACCGCATTTGCTCTCTCATGTGCTGCAGCCTAGAGACAGGCAGTCGGAAACACCCCAGCCGGTCTTTAACAACAACAAAAACAAGAGATGCTCTTCCCCGTGCTGAAGTCGCAGAGCGCTGCAGGCAGGACCTGCCCCCAAGTTGCCCAGGAAATCTGTGCGGTTAAGTACAAAAGCAGCGTGGGTCCTAAAGACAACACGTATTGGCTCCAATCTAAGAAAGTCAATTGGCGAAACAGGAATACATGAGGAAATGTACCTTCACACCAGTGTGAGGCACACACAGGCAGACCGGGGCACACTTTGAGCTGTATGAGAAGTTCACAACAGGTGAGACTTGCCCTCTTCAGGCAGCAGAAGATGCCCCCCCGACTGTCTAAAACGTCAACCACAGCACACACATTTCTGTGTGGCACAGTTCTTGCCACTTCTTCACCATTTCTGTACTGCTCTGAAGATCTTGACATCCAAACTCCATCTCCCAGCTTCCTTGACCGGACCGCCCGTCCGTCATCAGTGTGAGGACACCCTGCTTACAGCATGGAGTCGCCTGCTTCTCTATAATGGGTGGGACCTAACGCAGCCAGTGTGCCCAAAACCAAGGCTCCCACATCTTTGCGGGATTCAGTCCCACTGATTCCCAAAGCCGGCCGGCTGGCTATGACAACAGCGAGTGCAGTCTTCAGGGAAGTGCCTGCAGACAGCACAAGTGAGACCAGTGACCTCTGCTTCCGAATCTCAAATGCTAACAGTAGCGGTGTTGTCATAGCCCCGTTTGGCTAAGGGGCCAGGCAGGGTTACATGTACGGTCTGTTATGCTCTCCCCACAAACCTTGCCTTGCATAATACTGTTGTACGTGGTACTCAAGTAGTCTTGCAAGCAGATGCAACAAATATACAGGTGCAGATCAACTCGTGATATCCAGTTTGTGAGGGGTGATTCTGCTTTTTTATTTCCTTCACATTAGAATGGTGCTAACCAAGTCTCTGATGAAAGATGTGTTTATCTTACAGTGTGGTTAAGGAAGAGAGCAAAGACACACGGAAGGACCTGGTGTCATGGAAAACTCTTGCTTTGGACCATAATCATCTTCTTGTCTGTTTGCTGAACCCTAACAAAATCCTCTTAGCTATGGGTTGGGCAGTGTTGCACAGGATATGCCACAGGTGCTTGCAGACATCATTATACAAACATTGAAATAACTGCACGGCAATTATTGACACTAGATATTTTTTAACACAAATGAACTAACTGTCAACAAATCAATTTCAATAGTGGGCATAATTAATCTTTTTTTTTTCAATAGCATTATTTTATCAGTGTTGGAATGTTGCCAGTCCACCTCACCTGCTTAAATCTGTCTGAAATTCCCCCGCTCCTCTCCCACCTTGACTAATAGAAATAACACTGTGCCATTTTGCTGCAACAGCTTTTCCCTTACCCCATCCAAGTCATTAATGAATGCTTTAGCCAGGGTTGGATGTGGTATGGAAGCTTCACACCCTGCTGTTATTTTGCTCTGATTTCCTGATGAAAATCAATCACTTTGGTTTGTTCTCGTTTTAGTGTAAGGTTTTGGGGTTTTTTTTCTTCTGTTTTGTAAATATGCTGAAACAAATCCCCCAACTGCATAGCATCCTTTGTGCACAGGATCTTGTCAAAGGGCTTTTGAAACTACTTGTATGTTAATCAGTCAGTTTATCTACTTACGGAAGTTTCCAAAGAAAGTCCTGGAACTATGTGAGAACTGATTTCTCTCTGCTGAAATGATGCTGGTTAGTCCTTGCTACATCTAGAATTTCCATATGTTTTGTTATTCTTTCAGCCAATTCAACAAGTTGCTGATTACAGATTGTAGGCTGCTGATACCTCTACTCAATTCTAAATAGATTTACTATTTTTAAGTGTTTTATGACAGAAGTTGCTTTTAACAAAGGCCTGTGTATTTTTGTTAGCAGCTCATAAGCTTTATACTTGGGTTCCTGCAGAAGTTTTGTGTGTAAACACGTATCTGGGCATTTTTTTAATTATGTTTTGTTTTTTAATTTTTGTTACTGCTTTTTTATGCCTGCCTTCTTTTGACTCTTTTCTTGATGAACTGCAGGGGGGTGCTCAGATCTTACCTGGTACGGAGTAGGGGTACTGGGGAGGGATGCAAACCCAGCCACAATTTCTCATGCTCCAGGCTTTCCAGACGAGATACCACTGGAAAGTGCGACATGCGCCGAGTGCTCAGATGCGCAAATACAATAGGGGTGGTTGCATTAAAAAACCTGAGCGTCAGCAATAAGCACACTGTGCTTCCTGCATAATAGCTGAGTGCTACCGAAAATTAGGGCTTGTGGAAAACTCTCTAAGGCTCATCTTGAAGTTTCAGCAAGCAGGCATTCTTTATTCACAGCGCTGGATGCACGGGGGATAGTTCCGCCTGACATGCACGCTGCACAACCAAAAGCATGTAGTCTATACAGGACGAACATATATGTCTTCATAAAAGGCAGTCTTATGATAACGAGTTAGGTACATATTCTCCTCCCAGTCACGCATGCTCAGTGATTTGAGGCGGTGGTCTTTGGGGGTCCCCAGTGGTTGTTTTCAAGGGGTCTCTCAGTGCCCTTTTCCATGAACTCTGAGCCTTTCTTCCCTACGTGGTCACGAGTTAGCTGGCTGAGCGGTTTGTCACAGCCTGTCGTGATATGTGCTGCTTTCAGTTAGCTCCTCTGTGCTTATCTTGGGTGCTGATGTTCTTAGTTCCCCTTATCTTAATGTCTGAAGATTTCTTCAGGGTGTGACTTAACGAGCTTGTTCAAGGTCTGTTGATCCTGCGACAGAGAGATACTATTTCACACCTTTTCACTGTGAGCTATATTTTACAGATATGAGGCCAAACCTTTCAAAGAATGGGTAAGTTTTACATTCTGTATCAGTTTGAGCATTTGGAAGAAGAGGGGAAGCTGTCCTTATTCCAGGGCTCTATTTGCACTTACTAGTCCGTATTTTGTCCTGTTCTTCTCTAGTCTAAAAAGCTTAGCTTCTTCTGGGAGTATGGACTGCAACTCTGTCCCCTTGTTCTCATGAAATTAAATGCTAGGCTAGAAAAACTAAGATTTCTTTTCTTTACTGTGTTCCTGGGCTTCACATCCTTATGATATAGCCACACCAGCAAGGGTCAGTTTTTCCCAATGAGGCTATTTTCTTGAAAAGTGAAATACCTGAAAAAGACTGAGAGGGATCAAAAGCTGTCCCCCTTTATGGGCAAATGCTGTAGCGCTGGTTCTGTTGCGCAGAATGTCGGTCCGACACCCATCTACTATCTCCCCCAGCATTTAATAAAGACAAATAAATGTGTCTCATCAGATGATTGCCCCCAGCAGAGGAGCCTGCTGCCAGTCCCTGGGACTTCCTACTGTGTAGCTTGCAGACACCTCTCCCCTTAGCAAAGTTTCTTTCCCCTTGCAGGTAGCCAAGCTACTATGGAGGGTGCTAAGACCTTACTGCTCCGTGCGGTCCTGCTGTGCTCAGGTGCCCAATAACTAGGTAAGATGATGCCTAGTTTGGGGGCACCTAAAATGACTTTTTTTGCATAGAGGGGCCGGGGGGGGAGCGTATGCAGCCTGTCAAAACTGTCTGCAAGCGCTCAAAACCCCACATGAATTGCAGACGCAACCCCAACCAAC
>NW_009259877.1:167933-172063 GCF_000687185.1 Egretta garzetta | reverse complement strand
TGAGCACCTCCCTACTGAACTTGAAAGCTCCTCAGGCATTTAACTTCATTCACCCACACATGTTAAGGAGATCCTGTTTTGGGAAGATAGGCACTTATCTCTTGCCTCAAGTCCCAGTGCAATCCAGCTTAGGAAGACAAGCATTTAAATCCCTTTTAGAAGCCTGAAAAATTAGCAGCAGTCAGAATTATGTCTCGCTTCTTCCGGCGCGGGCCATCAGCTTCGACATACGAAAGCACGTCTCGAGCTAAGCAGGGGAGTGGAAGTGTGCATTTTAACATCTGAGAGGGACTGATGTGACACTGTCAACATCTGACGAGACTGCCCCAACTACTACACCATGCTTGGGCAGAAAGCATCAACCTCTCCTGATACAGAAATCACACTGTACCAAGGGTCATATGCTCCAGGTACTATTCATGTACCTGGAGACATGGCCCTGGGGAAGAGTATGATTTCTCTTGGAAATACCTTGCAGGAACTCCGAAAGTATACAACAGCTACTGGATCTCTGGAGTTGCACACACCTGCACATCCCTTTCGGCCTGGAGATTGGGTGTATATAAAGTCATGGACTTCAGAACCTCTGACTGCAAAGTGGAAAGGACCGTTTCAAGTTATTCTAGCTACTCACACTGCTGTAAAGGTTTGGAACAAAGGACCGTGGATCCACTACTCTAGGCTAAAAAGGGCCCCTGCCCTTTGGAGTGTGGAACAGCAGTCACCTCTTAGACTAAAATTTAAGCTTCTTCCTGAGAACAGTTCGTGAGCAAATATATTTACTCTAATTTGGAGTATGGCATCTATACTATCTGGTGGTCATGTGTAACTTACCTTTGCCTAACCCAGAGCTATCTAGCTGATAGAAAGTAGAATACAGGATGTGAAACAATTAGCCCATGGTATTAAGGAAACACAAGGGCTGGATTGGTCATGGCTAACAAATTGGCTACCGAGCGTGACCTGGGTTAAACAAATCTTCATAGTTGTCATTCTTATTATTGTCATGATCTTGCTAGCTTGTCTATTAATACAGTGCATTCCTATGATTATAGGAATATATAAATATATAAAGTATTAACTTATTTGTGGGAGCAATCTCTGTAATCCTAAATTGTGTACTGGCCTGTGTAATGATACAGTTAACTGTGTCTCAATCTCAAATATAACCAAGTAGTGTAGGCTTTTGTCTATATGGAATAAAGACGAAGAGCCACAAGTAAAGGGGGAATTTGATACAGAATGTAAAACTTACTTACCCATTCTTTGAAAGGTTCAGCCTGATATCTGTAAACTATAACTCACAGCGAAAAGGTGCTAACTTGTCTAGAGACTTTTTGAACAAGCTCGTTAAGTCACACCCTGAAGAAATCCTCAGACATTAAGATAAGGGGAACTAAGAACATCAGCACCCAAGATAAGCACAGAGGAGCTAACTGAAAGCAGCACATATCACGACAGGCTGTGACAAACCGCTCAGCCAGCTAACTCGTGACCACGTAGGGAAGAAAGGCTCAGAGTTCATGGAAAAGGGCACTGAGAGACCCCTCGAAAACAACCACTGGGGACCCCCAAAGACCACCGCCTCAAATCACTGAGCATGCGTGACTGGGAGGAGAATATGTACCTAACTCATTATCGTAAGACTGCCTTTTATGAAGACATATATGTTCGTCCTGTATAGACTACATGCTTTTGGTTGTGCGGCGTGCATGTCAGGCGGAACTATCCCCCGTGCATCCAGCGCTGTGAATAAAGAATGCCTGCTTGCTGAAACTTCAAGATGAGCCTTAGAGAGTTTTCCACAAGCCCTAATTTTCGGTATGAAAACCACTGAAGTTGAACCACAGCGTGGTGGATATAAGGAGTTGTTGTCTCCGGTCCTCATCTCATGGGGAGCAAAACCAAGGGGAGCAAACTGACATACGTGGAAAAGACGTGTCATGCGGGAGCTTGTCATGGAACAAAGAAGTAAAGTAGGCCATATCCTCATAACCCTCCACCCTGTGCCAGAGAGCGTCTGAACTGCTAGGCTAGCCTTGGGTTCGCTTTTGTCTGCTCCGATGCGGCCCCGTGCCTTGCGTGTTCCTGGCTGCACAGGCTCTCCCCTGCAACACCAACCATCCAGGATACCTGATGGCTGCCGATTACGCCATTCTGCTGGGGAGTCTGAGCTCAGGGCTTAATTAGAGTCTAGAAACATCACCCACTTCCTTTCTTACGGCTTTATGCATCTTTATGCAAAATGTTTGTGGAAGCTCCGTGATCACATACCGCTTCATTAGCGCCACTCCTGCGGGAGAGACAGATAGGCTGGAGCACGTGTAGATGGAGGGCTACCAGTTCCTGGGATGACTTTCCAAGAGGGCAACTGTCCTCTAATTGCAGGCTGGCTTAGCCCACTGGTGCTGTAAGTTCACTTATTGTCAGTGGAAGGAAGGAAGGGAGCCCTCTAAGCACCTCTGAGGAAGTAGTCACCTCCTGCAGGTCTTCAGCAGAGCCTCTCACTGCCTGTACAGTGAAGCTGAGGCAATCAGATTTCCTCCTTCATCCCTTCCACGGCCCAGACACCTAAAATTCATTGAGGTAATAACGTCTCAGTGAGGTATCTAAAGTCAGTGGACGGGATTCCAGCTTGAATACTCTAGGCTTTGTGGTTAATGATTGCAAGAAAAAACCCAAAATGAGTAAGATGGTGACTCAAAGAAAAGGAAGTATCAATTAAAATTAGGATGCATTTTAAGACACTATTTGAAAAGAATCAAAGACCTATGGCCTTTTGTTAGTATTTTCATTTCTCCCCCACTTCATGTCCCAACAACCTTTAAGAAAAATGATTTAATATAGTGTTGAAACAATTTTTCCTCATACTTTCTGTGAGGCCGTACTCATGACTTGTGGAGGGTTGAAAACAATTTTAACATCTTCAAAAAAAGTAGTGGGACCAAGAAGACCATAATGTTAACCCATCTAATTCTTTGGATAGCATTGTCTGAAAAAAAGACAGAGTTTTTATTTCCATAGCTTGAATGTGCATCGATTGACTTTATTATACTAGAAAACCTGAGAAAGCATGGTATATTTTTATACAGATCGTGTAAATACACCATAGGCAAGTTTCAGAGTTTAACGTTGTAAAGGGCTCTCATTAACGCTGTAATTCCGAGAAAAGCATGTAAAGCAACATGAAGGAGTCGAGATTTGATTTTTACTGAGATAAGGTGAAAGAATAATTCACCTTCACCCAAATGTCGGTGTTTCTTATTTCATGTCTTTTTTATGTGATGTTCTACCACTTGGTGCATCATCGAGAACAACATATATTAAGAGTGAATCCTTCACTGATGCGATTTCATGATGTTCTGTTTATTATATATGTTTGCATAATTCCATGTGTTAATAAAAAAAAAAAATCACCAGACATCTATAAAATTAAATGGTTGGTTTTGTCTCGGAGCAACTACGCGCTATGCTTTTTACTTTATGCATATTGCTGAGAGCAGACAGAAAGTCAGTTCTGCTGAGCGATCTGATGCGGCATTGAAAAGGTGTGTTGTTAATTGTCTTTTTTCCTGAAAAAGTGTGTTTATTTTTTTTTTTTAAAGGGGAGGAGGAGATTGCATTTCAAATGCACTTCCAGAACTTTGCCTGGCTCCCCGTCATCCTGGAAGAGAAACCGCTACGTACGGATTTGAAACTGAATAGGCGGGTCAGCGTCTCCTCTTGGGGAAGGGCTGTTTGTATTTTGTTTTGGGTCGGTATTGAGGCTCAGCTGCCTTTACGAAACGCTGCCGGTTCGGTGAACGAACCCCCTATCCCCCACCGGTGCTAGGCGCTGCATTTCCTGCAGCCGAGAGCAGCCATCTACCCGAGGAACTGCTAGGTAGGACGCGCTCTTCTGTCCCAAGTACTCGGCGTCTTAAAAATAAGGCTGGGGGTTCAAAACCGACCAGAAGAAACTTCGGAGGCGGGCCGTGCGGTACGCTGCGTGCCGCTGTGAAGAAGGCGTCCGGGAGGCCGGTGTGAAATTTAGGCGCCCGATGGAGGCAGGCTTTGCGCGTAAAGCTGCCATGTGCAGCAACCGGTGTCCGCCAGAGCCCCCACCCCGAGAGGGTCGAGGGATGCCGGAG
>NW_009259877.1:155150-166541 GCF_000687185.1 Egretta garzetta | reverse complement strand
GCTGGGGCCGCAGGCCGTAGCCTCCCCGCCCCGGCCGCTCCGGGAGGGGAACGTACCCGCGCTCTGAAAGCTTAATCTTTGATACCGGCTGTCACCCTCTGACAGCCTTTGAGCTGACAAGAGGGTGACGCTTGTAGTTTTTTCCGAGGGACTTCAGCTTAGTCATTTGTTGGAGAAGTTATGTTTTTGCACTTCTCCGATTTGGGCCAGCGGCACGTTTAATACTGACTAGGGGAAACTTTGAGTTTTTGAGGAAAAAAAAAAAAAAAGATCTGAATTTCCTCTTTCTTCGCATTACTCTTGAAGACTTTAAAATGCTTCTGAGTTTATAAACTTGTAACAAACTGCGAGTCCAGGCGGACGTGTAGGGTGATCATCAGAGCCGAGAGTATGACTGCCTGCAAGTCAGTGCCTCTAACTTTCTCTGCTTAGCAGCAAGTGGGCCTCGGTGGCTCTGTTGATAGTTATAACCAGAGGAAAAAAACCCGTATCTATTGAGAGGGCATAGTGTTTCGTTAAGGAGACGAGGAAATTGTTTTAGAGAATATCTCAAGTACTGGGGAGGAGACGGGACAAGTACACCACACAGTAAGAGCGTATTTCTGCGCTTCATCACACGTGGCATCCCTTGGGTAGCATTTTGTCTACTTTTTATTCCTTCCCGATCCTTCTGCGATAGGCTGGGATTCTCCTTTCTCGTTCTCAAAAGGCAGAGATAAAACCCCCAAACAAACCAGAGAACCCCGGTGACAAAGAGGGCAGATGTGCCGACAGTTTGAAGTCATCTGAGCATTTTTCTAGCGTTAGTTTTTCTCAGCAGAGCAAAGCTGAGTATTTTGCCTAGGGTGCGTAACACTTTCCAAATCTTTTTTCGAACCACAGAGAAACAGCATGACAGAAATGTGACTCGACTGTTTTGTTGCAGTCTGTTCTTAGCTGCTATTAAAAAAAAAAAAAAAAAAAAGTGTTGAATTTGGAAATTCCGGAGGAAGGCAGTGAAGATCCAACCTGGGAAATGTCAGCTGCCGGAGTAGGACCAGGGCAGATCTGACAGACGTGGAAAGTTTTCTTTCAGCCCTAACTCGAGGTGGCTTCTTCCCAGGACAAGCAGTTTCCTCTGCAGAGAGTTGTTTGTGCCCGGTTGCCTCTTAGCAGCTACCTGCTGCCTCGCTTCGACTGGCTGTGTCCAGCATTGCTTAAAAAAAAGTGGATCAGCTTGTCAATGGGGACTTTTTTGCTCAGAGTAACCTCATTGCCATAATAACTTCAAAATAATGACTGCAGTGCAACAAAAAGTGAAAGTGTTGGTTAGAATGTGCCTAATTAAAGCTTGGATCAATAAACTGCACTTGCTGTAAGAAAACACCAAGTAACTTTTCCAGACAGTAATCTAGAAAGGTGCGTATGTTTAAAATTTCCTATGTCTTTTTTGAGGGGGTGTCTGTAACTCTCACAGGTGCAGGCGTTCCATTGTCAGGGTGCCTTCCCTGGGAGAGCCCGGAGGGGGGAAGCGGGGCTGGGAAGAGCAGGGCGACGGAGTCGGCCGTGCCTCCGATCCTGTCTCCCTGGCCCTGGTTCCCCCGCCGTCAGCGTTCCCACTCCTCGTGCAGCAGCGGTGCAGCTCTCCCGTGGAAGGTTTAAAAGAGAGGGATGCCCGGTCTCTCATCCTTGAGCGCTGCGGGCGAGCGAAGGGGTCTGATGTCAGTGCAGCCCTACTGCTTCCAGATCTCCCAAGAAAAGCTTCCTTCCCTGCACTTGCCGGGAAGAAGTGTTCAGGATTTCAATCCAAAGTAAACCAAGTTACTTTCGTTTTCCTTTACCCTAAGTTAGTCAAGAGTTGCATGCTCTTGGCACATGTGCCTGGCTTTTGAAAGTGACTGTCTGTTCTGTCACATCCTATTGGCCTTCACGTAATTTTTATAGATGGGGTTCAAACCAGTTTTTTGGAGGAAAGAGGGCAGTTTGAGTTCTGAAATCTAGATTCAGTGCAAAAGCTTGGTACTTGTTTTGAGTTGCAGACCGAAAAGAGAGATACTAATATTCACTACCAAAGTGAGCCTCCCCCCGCCCCCCCAGTACAGAGCAGGCAAGTTGGTCTGAAATTCCGATCTTGATGCTTAGGGAAGGGAAATGCAGAGCTGGGAGGATAAGCGGGGTGCAGCCAGTGATTGCTTCGCTAACTATAATCAGTGTGCAGAAGTAAAGGGGAATGTATGTTTAACTTCTGTTAAAATACTTTTTCAAGTATGAGAGAGATAGATAACTGCCGATACGTAGTGTAACCTGTGTTAGTGTTCAGTGGTCTAAACAATTAATGCTTCCATTAGAAATTACTGCTTGGACGTTTTCTTTACAGTGCTTAATCTTAATTAATTGAAAAAAAAAAAAAAAAAGCCGTGCATGACTAAAGATCTTGATATCAACAAAGCTTTTTGAAAACAAAAATCTAATCAGCGGATTGATAAAAGACAAAGTAATATGAATTATCACACCAGGATATTAACACTGAAAATATGGTCACACAAAGTCACCCGATAGTAAATATGGTTCATATAATAATAATAATAATAATAATGATAATCTCTTTTGGTATTTTAAAAGCTTCTCGAGGAATTTATTTGGCATCTTCCTCCTGCATTTTCCCCTTCCACTGTACAAGTTCCATTGAAGTTTGGTAGGGGAAGGGTAAATGCTGAATGTTTTGTCGTCTTGAAGTCTTTGTAGTTCAGTCTGGTAGCTGTGATGTTTAGCAAACTGGCTCTGAAGAAGGTGCTAATGTGGCTGAAGTTCAGAAGACCTTAAAGCTGGCTCCTGTTCTTCTAAAAGCGTTTGAAATTTCATACGTATTTTTAATTTGCCCCAATTTCTAGTTATTCCGTATCATCATTTGTACCAAGTTTCTTTGCAATTGACTGCGAAATATTAAATTGGGAATATGCATCTCTTCATTTTGATTCATGTATTGAGGGCTTTTACTTCTTGTGGGTAAAGCGTAATGATAGCCCGAGCGATTCCTGCTCAACGCTCTACGAGCTCTGGGCTGTAAAACACCCAGAGATGGGCAGAGAAGGAAGCAGCCAGGTAGGAAAGAGTGACGGCAGGCAAAAATAAAGTTGCATCTAACAATTAATCCCTCTCCCCCACGCACGCACCTGAGAGAGTTATTTAGGTAGTTTCAGAAGTGAAGAAACGCTCGTTTTATGGTTGCCCCTGCGCTGAATGAGGCAAGGGTTGTGCGACAACGATACCTACCGTGTAATTAGGGAGGGTGCCATCGCTGTGTGCGCACAAGGGGGCAGAGCTAAGGTTGCAGGGTGGCTGCACACCCCACATTTCCTCACATCCCTGTGCTTGGTTTCATAATCTGAGTGACTCTCATATGGGTTTTGAACCTATTTTCTTCACCACCGAGAAACCGAGCCCTGCCTGGTGCAAGGGTAGCACCGCTGCCCTCCGCAGGGTGCGTCGTCGCTGGCGTTTCAGTATTTTGGCTCAAGCTCTGCCCTGGAGAGGGGAGTCGTGTGTTTGTGTTAGGTGTGAGGTGGCAGCGACAGCCCGCCCTGGGGAGAGCGGGGATGAGGTGCTAGGGCCAGGAAACCTGGGCCCTTCCTCCTCCTCTGGCAGCTGAGTCTGCTGCGAGGCCAGCAGAGGATCCTGCCTGCAGGCTCCTAAAAGCCTCGGCCCCGATGTTGGCTGGTGGTGTTGGCCAGCTGCACGGAGGAGGGAAGGAAAACAGCAGCTTCTCCGAAGGTGCACTCCGCTTCAGTGTGGGTGGGAATTCAAGGGAGAAAGGAAAAGGCACGTTTGTAGCCTGAAGGCTTCTGTGTGCGGAAAGGTTTTCAGCAAACCAAAGTGGCACTAGTTTTTTATCGTGGGAAGTTCGGCAAGCTAAAAGAGAGCATTTCCATCAGCTGCCCTTGTGACAAGCTGCGGCGCTTCTCAAAGGCCATGAGGTGCTTCGTGTCCAATGGATTTCATTCTGCAAGGTGCTGATGCCTTCAGTTTGGCTGAGAATTGAAGCTACCCTGGCTTTTGCCAAGCCTAGGCTATGAAGACTTTTTTTCACTGAAAGAGGAAAAATTTACCTCCTCTTACAGCAAAATGAGAGGTGTGGGGTTTGGTTTGGTTTTTCTTACAGCTAGTTACGCTGTATAACCCTTGAGGAGAGGCAGGGATGGTTAGCAGTCTATATTCGAGCTATTATGGCAGCTGAAGTGTGGTTTACAGCATTATAATAAAGGCTGTGTTATGCTGGCATATCCTTAACTGTGGCAACACTACCCTGTGCCACTATCGCCAAGTGCCAGATCCATCTCAAACTGATGGCAAAGCTGTAACATGCGTAGGAGTGAAGGGTGGGGTGAATCCGTAACACTCCCCTGCTCTAAAATAACTTGTATTTTATCAGTCTGTGATGAACTTTTTATGATTCAAGGTGTGTCATACTAATTTTAAATATTAAAGACGCATCAACTTTTTTTATTTCAGTGCCTTCCTCCTCCTGTTCAGGAACTGCCACATAACTGCAAAGGAAACTGTAAGATTTAATGAAATACTGGGAGCCTCTATACCTCCTCAAGACACCATGTTATGGATTGAAATGGAGGGATCTAAAAGCAGTAATAATACATACTGATATGACATATCTTGTCAATGCACAGCCTGATGCTGTGGCAGGGTTACATCATTATACATTACACCACTTTGTCTTTCAAAATCATCACTTTTTGTGGGATTGCGTACCTTGGTGCTGTTGATATGCACATCTTTGGAATTAGGCAGCATTACCATGTTGAATCGATAGATTATCCTGGCAACTTAGAAGGCACTGAATGAATCACAGTAGAGGGCATGCTAGTAGTCAGAACATTTCCCTCCCTTCCCCCCCCCGACCCTGGCCAGGAAAAGAAAAAAAGTCTACACTACCCAGAAGTAAATCTTCAGAACAAATCCAATAAAATCTTGCCCTTCATCTCTCATTCTGCTTCTAAACCAACAGCTGTGTTTAAATAAATGTGTTTAGTCTTGGTAAACCTGTCTTTGGTTTTTCATTCAAGACATGCAGAAAGTGCTGCAAAAATACCAGCTATAGTTCAGAGGGAAAACTTCTTTTCTCGGGAATGCTCATCACCAGCAGAAAGCACACTGGAGAGGCTTGCACACGTACATTTGGGGGGGGGATTTTCCCGTGCAGCAGTATGGGAAAGTCAGATTGTTTCTTCCTCCCCCAGCCAGCCTGTCTGAGCACCCGGGGATTTCTGGGCTTGGGCGCAGGTGCAGCTCCTGGCGAGCAGAGAAGGAGCAATGCCATTGCTTTCAGGCTGGCTGCAGGGATGCTCCTGATGTTTCTCTCCTGCTCTCTTCCCCTGGATTTCTATGGAGGAGATTGAATCCGTATTTAACTGATGGCTTCCTTCTCCTTCTGGATCCTGGCCGGGCCGGATCCTGGCCAAGGGCTTGCTGCTGTTGGGGTGGCTCGGCTGGTGGTGTGGAAGAAATGGAGAAGTGTCGGCCTGCAGTCGTGCTGTGCTGTGGCTTGGCTTTTCGGTGTAGCAAAATCAGCTCTGGCGGGGGCCGGCTGCCAGTGCTGGCACAGGGACGCGGTAGGCCTCAAGTTGTACTGGCACGTGACTGTTTGCACAAGAAGCGTTTTCCTGCGCAGATACTTAGGTTCAGATTGCCAAGTCTTGCCTTATTGCCAAGCTCACCTCTAGAGTGTCATCCTCTCCCGACTTCTGTAGCCTTTTGAAGAAAATACAGCAAAATTATTTTGCAGCTGATGTGAATAATAATGTTTATTAGTGCTTCCCTGCCTGCTTTTCCTGTAATTATAATGCACTGTTATTCCAGGAACCACGATTGTGAACGGGTAGTTCAGGAGATGGCTTTGATTTCAGAAAGAGAAGGACAGAAAAGGTGCAGAGGCATATAGGTTCAAGCTCCTTTTCCCTTTATTTCAGTCCGAAACCATCTTTGCATTTCAGAGGAGCAGATTAATGCCATAATTTGCATCACAGATTTTTTTTTTTTGTTACATTGTTTTTTTAAAGCAAATGCTGGAACAGTTAGATGGAGCTGACAAAACTTCTTTCAAAACAAACAAACAATGAAACCTTTGCTCCTTCAGTATCAGGTTTCAATTGAAATAAATGTTAACGGTGAAGTTCAGTAACTCTTAAGCAAGAGGATGCTGGTCTTGCCCTAACTATAATTTAAGAGGCAGGAAAATGCTGTAGCAGGTGACCGGTTTGTGTGACAGTAATGTATCAACCCTGTGGTGGTGGTTACGCTTTCTCTACCCAAAATTATGTAATTCCAGAAACAAGATTTACTCAGGTCTTCTAGCTCAGTTTCACAGCAGAATGTGATCCATTAAACCCCTTTTTAATTTTTGACATTCCGATGGGCTTCTTGTAGGACACACTTCCTGCAAATCTCATCTTTAAATTTGCAAATGTAATTAGTAAGGTAGGTTTCTTGATACGTTCGCAGAAATGCTGATTTCACATAGTTAAGTGTGGTCAAACTTGTGCTTTCTCATTGTATCTTTATCTTACTGCCTTTATCAGGTACTCATTAATGAGTGAAGGATCAAAAGGTGGGACGGTGGCCAAGAAGCAATGGAGAATAAAAGTTTAGAAGGTTCCCCATCAGACCTAAAGTTAGTGGCTCACCCGAGAGCAAAGAGTAAAGTGTGGAAGTACTTTGGGTTTGATACCAATGCAGAAGGATGCATATTACAGTGGAAGAAGATCTACTGCCGTATTTGCATGGCACAGATCGCCTATTCAGGAAACACGTCCAACCTTTCCTACCACCTTGAGAAAAATCACCCCGACGAATTCTGTGAATTTGTGAAAAGTAACACTGAGCAAATGAGGGAAGCCTTTGCCACTGCGTTTTCAAAGATCAAGCCGGAGTCATCGCAGCAAGTTGTTCAAGATAGCCTCATCATGAAGACCTACCAGAACTACGAAAACAGAAAGCATCAGGAACTGACGTCTGCAGTCATCAGCTTAATTTGCGAGGGCATGTATCCGGCCTCTATCGTCGACGAACCCACCTTCAAGGCCCTCTTGAGAACTGCAGACCCCAGGTATGAACTTCCGAGCCGGAAGTACTTCTGCACAAAAGCTATTCCTGAAAAGTACAGTGCCGTTAGAGAAATTGTGCTGAAAGAGCTCACCGAGGTGCTGTGGTGTGGCATATCCACAGACATGTGGAGGAGCGAAAACCAGAACAGGTCGTACGTAACCGTCGCGGTTCATTTTCTCAGCAGCAGCCCTGCCAACTGCCTGGCGGTGAACTCACGGTGTTTAAAAACATTTGAAGTACCGGAGGATAATACCGCAGAGACTATTACGCGAGTCCTTTATGAAACGTTCATTGAGTGGGGGATCAATACAAAAGTCTTTGGTGCTACAACAGATTACAGTAAAGACATCGTGAAAGCTTGCTCTCTCCTAGATATTCCCGTGCAGATGCCTTGTTTGGGGCACACTTTTAACGCAGGAATACAACAAGCTTTTCAGCTCCCCAAGCTCTGCAGCCTTCTTGCCAGGTGCCGAAAACTGGTGGAGTATTTCCAGCAGTCTACGGTCGCGATGTACATGCTGAGCGAGAAGCAGAAGCAGCAGAACATCCTCCACTGCATGCTGGTAAGCGACCGTGTTTCCTGGTGGGGAAGCACGCTCGCTATGCTGCAGCGCCTCAAGGAGCAGCAGTTTGTCATTGCGGCTGTTCTCGTGGAGGACAGCAACAACCACCACCTCATGCTGGAAGCCAGTGAGTGGAATACAATCGAAGGGCTGGTGGAGCTGCTGCAGCCTTTCAAGCAGGTTGCAGAGATGATGTCTGCTTCAAAGTACCCGACGATCAGTATGGTGAAGCCACTTCTCCACATGCTTCTGAATACTACCCTGAACATCAAAGAGAACGATTTGAAAGAAATCAGCATGGCGAAGGAGGTGATCGCTAAAGAGCTGTCAACCACCTACCAGCACACGCCCGAGATAGACATGTTTCTCAACGTTGCAACTTTCTTGGATCCCCGCTACAAAAAACTGCCTTTTCTTTCAGCCTTTGAGCGGCAGCAGGTTGAAAACAGAGTGGTGGAAGAAGCAAAAAGCCTGCTGGAGAAAGTAAAAGAAAATACCTTTCGGACTGAAGAGAAATTCTTCACCGTTTCAGAAGAGCCCCCTGTGAAAAAAATCATCATCTCCTCTACTCCTCCTCCTACCAGTGTCATCAACAACATGCTCGCAGAGATCTTTTGCCAGACGGGAGGCGTGGAAGACCAGGAGGAATGGCACGCTCAGATCGTTGAGGAGTTGAGCAACTTCAAGTCGCAAAAGGTCCTCGGTTTGAATGAAGACCCGCTGAAGTGGTGGTCAGACAGACTAGCGCTGTTCCCAGTTTTACCAAAGGTCCTTCAAAAATACTGGTGTATTTTGGCCACAAGGGTCTTCCCTGAACGCCTTTTTGGTTCTTCTGCTAACGTTGTAAGTGCAAAGAGAAACCGGTTAGCCCCGGCTCATGTGGATGAGCAGATCTTTTTGTACGAAAACAGTCGGAATGGGTCTGAGGCAGAACCAGAGGATGAAGACGAAGGAGAGTGGGGTTTGGAACAGGAACAGATTTTTAATTTAAATGACTCGGTAAATGTAAACAACAATTTCTTTAATATCCGAGACAGTGGGTTTGTTTAACAGGACTGCTGCGGTACGTTTAATAACAAAGAAAAAAAGGTATTTGTCTTAAGTTACCAAAAATACTTCTGTTTTATGCTATGAATGCTGTAAATATTGAACAGTTGTAACAAACTTGATTTAGCTTCCATTGTCTATGTTTTTCCCACTGTCTTAAAACATGAATGACTTGTGATTAAACAGCACTGAAATGAATGAGGAAATAAATTCTACAAAGAACGTGATTTCTGTCTGTGGCCCAGATTTCAGAAAGCACTTACCCATGTGCTTCCTTTCCACGTGCTTCAGTGGGAGACAAGCACATGCTTCTGTGCTTTCTATCATAAAAATATTTTCCTGAATTAGGACCCTGAGCAAGGGCGTTTTTAAGATTTATGCCTCTGTTTGTAAATCCTGTGTGACTCAGGATGTTAGCTTTAAATTTTGGATTTTAAATCATTATTTTTAAAATCCATAAATCTGAGCAGTGAATATTTTTAGAGTATATTGATGCTATGGAATGAAAAAAGATCTTGAGCCTGATTTTCTTTTTCACTACCTCATGTCTTAGGCCTGGTCTATGCTAGAAAAGTTCAGCTGGTGTAATTCTGTCAATTAGGGGACTGATGTATTATTATTTTAACTGATACTGTGCTGGCGTAGGCTGTAGTGTGGATGCAATTATACTGGGATAAGTTATTTTCCTTTCCAGTGCGGTGTAAATGGTATAAACACTTCTGAACTGGTATTGCTGTGTCCACATCAGTCCGGTTTTACCATTTAACTGCAGCAGGCTAAATGGCAAAAACTACTTTTTTGTGTGTGTGTGCGTCTGTGTGTCTAGGCAAGCCCTGATTGTAGTCTCTTGTGCTTTTACAAAGTGGTAACGAAGTGTGCGGGGTCGGGGCGGCGTTGTGTTACCTCCCGCTTTGTGCCGCTGTTACGGATGGTGCCCCGTGGTGGGAAGCAGGGAAAGGCATCAGGGCGGGAGGGAAGGAGGGAGGGAAGGAAAGGGCAGGGAGATGTGTACGGGCCACGGGTCTAACAGTCTGTCTGCATTATAAAATCCTTAACCTCTTAATTTAAATGGGGACTTTGCCCAGGGTAGCTAGAAAATGTTTTTGGCGAGGGAAAAAAAAAAAAAAAGCTTTAATATTATGTAAATATATTTAAAAGAAGGGGACCCCTCCGTTTCCCCACATGTATTTAGCAAGTCTTTAAGATTGTTTCTTACTACGTTAGCACTTAAAAATTGGTTGTTTTTTTTTTCTCGTGTCTCTTTCTGATTCAGTTAGCAGAGTGGACTTTAGTCCGGTCCAATCTAATGTTTGAGTACTGTTTCCAATTAGTTGTTGTGTATTGTAATTGCTCCCTTTGTGTCTCTCCACCTAAGTGTTTTAAGCCCTTTTGAGATCTTGGCAAACAAGAAACAAAGCAAGAAAACCAACCCAAACCCCCCATCTCTTACGAAATACTGCAGGTCATAAACAAGATTAGAGTTCACGCCTGGCACGGAGTGGGATGGCAGCCAGCATTTTTCCCTGAGGCGCGGAGGAGGACTCTTGGCATTGTCCGGTTATAGTCAAGGTTTGCTTGGGGTTTTATTTTTGTTACTGGTGTCTCGCCCCCCCACCCCCCCGGCTTTAGGCTACGACTATGTCGAGCACAGCCTTTCTGGAGAGAGGTCTGTTGAAGACTGGCCGTTACTGTTCTGGAGGAAGAAAGTTGGGTTTTTTCATCACGGTGCTACCCATGGACATTTGGTTGTGGAAAGGGCCCCGCCAGGAGGAACATGCGAAAATGAGAATCACGGTGGAATTGGATCTACTGCCAGACTGCTTGTTTATATTTTGGCTCAATAGTTTTTGCAAGTTTGAGGCCTCTGTGTTCTTTGTAGGTAGAGGGAAGGGGTGGGCGGGCCGGGAGGAAGGACAGAGGATAGAGTGAAGGACCAGTGGAGTGAACTGCCTGGCACGTTTAAGCCTGGGAAAAATGCCTTTAACAGGTGGTGTGGCCCATGTCTGGCTGTCAGTAAGCCTGGGATTTCACTCTCCAGCCCCCTGAAAATTAATTTTCACTTCCACAAAATACACGCACAGCGCACCCTGTTGAATGTTGCTACTCTCCGCGTCCACTGAAGAGGTGTACGCGATTGCCCACGGTGCAAAACACAGGCTTGGCCTAAACTCCTCCAGGTATGTAGGCTGTCTGTGTGGGTAACGAAATCAAACCGTGGAAGGGAGCGAGATACAGCAGGTCCTTTTTTGATGTTACCTGAGGCCCTGTGACACCCTGTCAGGAAGACACCCTCTTGGTTTTTAAGTCTGTTGAGTGCCAGCTGGTGTCGGTCGCATCCCCTTGCACCACCTCCGCCTGCCTCCGCCGCCACTAGCCCTCGAGGAGCTGCGCCGGTGCTAGTGCAAGGCGTGTGGATCCTCTCTTACATGAGCGTAATTCAAAGCCGTGCCCTCGCAACCGAGGCAGAGCCCAGAGCATCGCTCCCCCGCTCTGCCTTCAGCCTACCCCTCTTGGCAGCATCCGTCTCCTGTCTCCCTCTTCGTCCTTCTAGGGCTAAACGTATGCAGCGACGCTTACAAGCGGTTTTACTGAGATCGGTGCAATGCACTGCTCTCTTCCTTCCAGCTTCTTTTTATTTTTTGGTATCCAAAATAAAACTGTAGTTGGTTCAATTGATGTGTCTCGG
>NW_009259877.1:132993-155134 GCF_000687185.1 Egretta garzetta | reverse complement strand
AGGGAAAAAAAAAAAAAGAACAAAGCCATTGTTAGTCTTACCCATTGTCTGTGAGATTTTTATTTAATGTTCTAAGCCTGGAATACTGTTAAATAAACCAGAAAAATAAGTTAGTTACTAGATTATTTGTCTGATGTGTGTTCATATCTGCAGCACTTTATGACTTTGAACTCTCCCGCAACAAGGGGAGGTTATATTCTAAGGTTTTGAAGCTATGCATTTATTTTCCTTTTGATCCTGTAAGTTATTTAAAAAAAAATGCTGTACAAATCTTTTGGATTAAAAAAAAAAAAAAAGAAGATGAAAAATGTCAGAAGTTTATAGACGGTTTCTCTCACTTAAATACGTGTGGTGTTTTTCATTGAACGACATAATTTTCTGTTGTTTCGTTGGGTGGAGAACCAAAGTTGCAGAGCTGTTTTAAATATTGCTACAACATGAATTAAACTATGGTGGTGTTGCCAAGGGTGGGCCCAGAACATGTTTCCAAATTACACTATTAAGTCAGATTTATGTTCGTGTTTCTTGACAGCTAATTTGAATCCACAGCCTAATGTTTCCTTTTCCCTTCAGTACAGCTGAGGCATCTTTTTGGAGGGGCAATAGAGGAACTTCAGCTTTTGAGTGCTTTCGTGCTGGAAAAGTGAATTTTTAAACAGGCTCTCAAAGTACGTACTTTATGTCAAAAGAAGAATTGCCTTTTGCCGCCAGCTAAGTTATTTCAAATTCAGGAATAAAATTTGGTGGGCTAGGCAAGGTTTCTTAGGGTTAACAACGTAACTCAGGGGAGTTTTGTGTGACTGACCAGCCTTTGCACGCATTTCGCCTCTCTCTGCCGTCAGGGATTACTGTGAAGACGAAAGGAAACCCCCGAACCAAACTGAAGTTGAGAAGGTGAATTTTTCCAGCAAACCATGTTTGAGGTGCCTCGGTTTATTGCGGAGGGAACAAAATTCTGGATTATTTGTGGAAAGGGTGTCTTATTTTTAAGTTTCTATCGCAGCAGTGTATTGGATTAATTTGGAGGGTTTTCTTTAATTAATGTCCAGTTAGCTTTACAGGAGCATTTGTATGCTGGCGGGAATATTAAAAGTAACATTAATTGGTTATTTGTAATATTTTATAAGACTTCTGAAAACTTAAAAGCGACACGTTAAGTAGTTCATGATTTTGTCCTTTTCATGTGATGGCTTATAAAGAAGGGGCTGCCTGAGGACGTCGTTTCTGAGGGAGGGGAAGCATACAGATTTGAACACAGAAGCAGCGTGTTTTACGTATTGCATGACAACTGGGAAAGGAAGCTTTATGCTGGAAAAATTGCATTTCAGTCTCTGCACGCTGTACTCCTTTTGGTGGTCTCTGTTTGAGCGTCCTCAGCGGATGGCATCTTTCTGCAGGTCTGGGCATCCCGGTTCTGGTGGTGCAGTGCTATCTAGCCTAGGCTGTCACCTTGGCTACGCTGAGAAGACTCGCTTGCTTTGGCTCCTGGCCTGTTAACGTTTTGTGGCTTTTTTGGTTTGGGGTTTTTTTTTTTTTTTCCACCAGGCCAAGACTAGACGATCTGTCTTGCCATATTTCCTCCGAATTACTAGTCTTCTGCTAAAGCCGAGATAGACAGAAATTGGTTTTGCTTTTTTAATGACATTATTTGGTGTGTAGAGAGAACTTAAAGACACAGTGTAATTTTACATCTGCCTTAAAAGCACATCAGTAACGCACGTCTAATGGCTTGATATTTGAACTGGAATTTCAAAACATCCCTACAGTTGCTGTGTAATGCTGTCATTTTTACATACAAAAGCATTTCCTTTAGGTTGAACAATAAAAATCAATTAAATAGATTTTTACTGCTTCTACGGTCATTTTCAGTGCCCCTGCAGTTGGGTTAAAATGCCACAAGGAAATTGAGTTTACTATTAAAAAAAAAAAACCAAAATGCTGTCTTTTGGCTTCCCTTGTGTTTTAAAAACTGTTTTAGTGAGAAAATTTGATTTATATCTTTTTAAAAATGCAAAGGCTGTTGCAGAAACTGTTTTCAAATGAGAGTCCCTCAGACTCTGAAATGTTAATATTATGATTTTTGAGCATTTATATTGGCATTTCCCTTGCTGCCAGAAGAAAAGGTCAGCGTTCACACAAGTGATGCTGCCATCTGCAGTGCTTTGAAGTGGTGATCACATCTATCTTTTTTTTTTTTTTTTTTCCAAAGATGTTGAAAAGACTATTACTTGCTGCACGCGCATGCTGCTCCCCTGCATTACCATTAGTACTTATTTCCAGTGACTTTAATTCGCAAGCTCCTACTTTATCTGTCTTGTGCTCCTCTGCCCCATCTCCTCTCCCTGGCCCTGCCTGGGCAGAGCCCTGGGTGGGAGCAGCAGGGAGGAGAAGCCCCGCTCCCCGGTGCGTTTTTCTTCTCTTAGAGAGACTGTTCACTGAGAGCAGGTTAACTCGGTTTAAAACGGCTTTAAACTAGGTCCTTATTCCCGTCCGCTGGGGCTACAGCGCCTGTGCCGTGCTGCAAAAAGGCAGAGCTGGCGATTCCCTCCCCTCCCCGGCGATGCACACTTGAACGCATTGCTCAGTTGGACCAAAACCGGCTGCGTCGGTGGGAAGATGCTGCGGAATTGGGCTTAACGCAGCTGGGAAAATATGCTTGGAGTCAAAGGCATAATAAGCAATAGCAGTCCTTATTGCTTGTCAGGGTAGAAACAGGGTCTGTGCTGCTCTGGTTGGTTGGGGTTTTAAGGTAAAAATAACGTGATACTGGTTTGTGCTCTAGGCTGAAGCTGGGCCTGGGAAATTTTGTGATTATACAAATATTAATGTGTTTAGTGCTGACGTAGAAAAGAGTGTTCTGTGGCATTCAAATAAAGATTTTATAGGGAGGCTACAGCCACAGTTCCTATTTAATAGGTATTTTGGGGGTAACGTTTATAGTGGTTCTACTGTTACAAATAGCGTGGCCAGAGGTACGCATGCGTTCAGCTGTCGGAAGCGGTAGGGCGGTCCTGTTTTTAAGTATACCAGAGACAGGAGGTGATACTTTTATTTGAAATAAATAAGCAATGTCTTTATTTAAGCGCTTTTAGGTAGAAGACTAATTAAAATGCACCTGTAAATGTTTGTGATAGTATAATAATTTTATTTGTAGAGAATGAATCCCTTTGGTTTACTTAGTACACAGAAAGTATGACTGTATTTGTCCATAACTGCATGTGCACGATGTCATGTTCAACAGTGATTCCCCAAGCAACACAGAATACTGTTATTTTTAAAAAGGCAATTTCTCTGATTACATACGATTTTCTGAATATGTCATTGTCCCCAAATGCTTGCAGTCAGGAATGAGAAAGTTATCTTTTATTTCTCCAACAGATGCCGCTTTGCTTTTCAATTTTAGACATTTTGTGTCTCTGTGTACCACCCTGTCCTTATAGACTCCGTGACTGAAAGGGTTTCATTCTCTTTTTTTCTTTTTTAACGTACTTTTTTCTCATGAGTCATCAGTGAGGTTTACAGTGATAGGAATTGAGAATCATAACAAGAAAAACGACAAGTCAGCATCAGGAGAGCTTGTGCCAGAAACATCCAGTCCCATGTCATGAACGCTGTGCTCCAGGGGAAACCTTCATCTTCTCAAATGTGGTTTTCCAATGTGTGTGTGTGTGAGAAAAATAAAGTGCTTTTGCAAACTATGCACAGTTCTGTTTTCTGGGTGACAGTCCAGTTTGCTGTGAGTTTGCACACTGGGATCCAGTGGGAGGTTTGGCCCCCAAATTTAGGTTTCTTGAGCACACAGCAAAACTTATATGGCTAGAAGGAATTTAATAACAGATTTGAAAAAAATCAATTGCTTCATTGACGAGAACTAATAGGAAGAGGGTCCATCTTGGAAAAACGCTGAAATTGTAACAGGAGTCTGCAATTCCTGTCTGAAGTCCTGACAGCATTTTAAAATACTAAATAACTAACCTTTCCGTAATCTGATGTTTCAGAACTGGGTAAAACAAGTATTTTACATGCTTCTTGGTGTTCCCATGCTGCCGGCGGTGAGCTCTGTTAGCATCAAACCCCTGTGCTCGCAAATGGCCAGGGAGGAGTTTTCAGTAATAAGATAGCGGAGAAGAAGGGAAGAACAAGCTCTTACTGTATCCTGGCCTCCAGCATGGGAAACCTGGGCTGAAATGGCTGTTTCTGAACGATATTTTGACACGGCCTCTCTCATTTGCCCACAGACACACATTCACATGCAATCCAAGAACTTGCCACTGATCCTAAATCTGGCAGGTCCCAAGGGAGCGAGCGCTGTGGTGATAAAGAGCCAGTCTTGTGGATGAGTGGAGCCTTCTGTGTGTGGTATGTACCTTTCCTTGCCTCTTCATTTTAAGCCCCGATTTATTTACTGCCTATGCAAGGTAGCGCGTACGTTAGTGCTGGTCTTTGCTGTGTTAGACATTAGGAAAAATTTCTTCACAGAAAGGGTTGTCAGGCACTGGAATGGGCTGCCCAGGGAAGTGGTCGAGTCCCCATCCCTGGAGGTATTTAACAGATGGGCAGACGAGGTGCTTAGGGACATGGTTTAGTGGTGGGATGGCAGGGTTAGGTTAACAGTTGGATTTGATGATCTTAAAGGTCTTTTCTAACCTAAACGATTCTATGATTCTGTGATCCTATGATTTGCTGTGTGGCTCTTAAAGCCTAAGAACAGGTGAATGTTATCTGTGTGCTTTCAAGACGTGGTGACCATAGGCAGAAGTTCACCTGTGCTGCGTGTGGTTTGCTGGCTGGTTTGCATCAACAGCGGGTTGAGGATGGTACTTACCCCATGGTGCTGCGAATGCGAGATGGCATTGCTGCTAGATTTCTCCATGCCTGGTCAGAGAAATGAGGTGAGAAAAGAGCCACCTTGAGCACGTTGTATCTGAAAGTATGATGCAATCCCCAGGTGAGCTGGAAGCACTCACATAAACTAGTTCTTTTGTAGTCTTGCAAACAGAGCAACCACCTCATTCATGCCCTGCCCGCTCCACCCCACCTCCCCTTCATTACTTTGGCTGATGTTCACGAAGATTTCACAGTTCTTTTTGGAGAGATAAATTCACAAATAGCATAAGAAACTATTTGTCAGTTGTTAAGAGCATTGCCTATGCTTTTTGTGCCTTTTTTGGCAATGCGTATTAGAGCTGATGGAAGATAAAATTCTTTTTTTCTTTACCCAGAGATGGGATGCGCGAATGCCTGAAGCAGGTTGCCGTATGCAGAGACTGGTAGACTCTTCCTGCAGTGATGGGGTTCGGCTCGGTCTGCGACGTTGGTCTGTTGGCTGCGCTTCTGGCCTGTCTCTAGGCTGTTGAGGAAAGTTGCTGTGCTCTGCAGAGGGAAAATGGATTCCTCCGCAGTGTTTTCCCTGTGTTTTTGTGTTGCTGGGGCTGCTTTCTGGTCTGCAGGTGCCCGAAGGAAGGCAATGGGCCAGGGCTTTTCCCCTGGTCCTGCTCCTCCCCTGGTCTGGCCCTGGGGGGAGGATTGTGCAGATGATGACACCGCTGGGTGTTAAGTTTGCAAACGTCAAGATGACAAAATTATTAATTAATTTTATATTCATTTTTAGGTTAAGATTTAAATGATACAAGATGTGGCCTAAAAAGGAGCCTTCAGACCCTCTGCATTGAGTCCTTGAGTTGGGTGTCCAAATACAGATTTAGGGATTGAGCCCCTAGAAGCGATCCATCTTGCATACTCTGCCTCCAGAACCACTAGAAATGCTGGCATCATAAGTGTATCTCTCTAAATACATTTTAAATAGTAGTATTTTGAGGTGGCCTGCTTTTTTAGATACAAATCACAAGTTTTTATTTTCCATGTATCCACTTTGTCTTCAGGTATGCTTCAAATGTTCCTATCCCATGGGATCTCCCTGTCTAAAGTGAGTTACACAAACACTTGAGGTCCTAGGTGTAGGGAGACTTCAGAAGTAAGGGAAATACTTTCCCCCATGACTTGTAAGCTGGAAGTCTTAATTATTCTGTTGTTGAGGGAGGCAGTTGCAACTGTGTTTTACCAAAACATGGGAGAACATGACATGTAAATAACTACATTTTATTAGGTAAAATTCTGAGAGTAAAAGGCTTGAGTTTGAGCACCCCCTTTTCTGTCCTGTTACCTACCTGGTAGCAATATGGAAGAGGATCCATGGTATTTCAGTGAGTGTACAAGTGATGGAACAACCTTCTTTTATCTAGGCATTAACTCTGCTTGCTGGGATGTTTCAGTTTAGATGATTTAGTCTTAATAAGCGTAAAATCAACGGTTTCGGCAGATGTATATGAGCATTTCTATTGCTTGGTCCTTCCTTCCTTGATAAACAGGAACTTTCACTCCTTGTTGATGTAAAACAAAGGAAAGAAGGCAAATGGGCGTCTGATGTTACAGGTGGAAGGTTGGGTGTTTGCGTCGCGCTTGTGCAGCTGAAGCACCGATGGATTTCGGAGGCGGGTGGTGGATGGTGGTTGTGCCAGTAGGGCGCTTGGGTCTAAAGATGGGCAGATGGTATCTTGCAAAGAATACATTGCCTTTGCTTTCAGGTCAGCATTATGCCAATAAATGTGATCCTTCACCCTGAGCATTAGCTCAGGGTTGTGCACTTAAGAACTTTTTTTGGGGCTGTTGGAAGTAGGATTGGCTTGCTTCGGTGATAGAGCAAACTCTGTTAGCATTAGAGATGCTGCAACTCAAGAAAATGAGCTGTAAAATGTAATTGTTCCTTTACATCATAAAAAGAGTGTTCAATAGAATTCCACTCAGTCACGCATCACTTGAAGGCACCAAAGGTTGTAGAAATGCAGCTGAGGAACGTAAAGCTTTACTGCTGGGGCCGCTGGGTGGGTGGAGGTCTTTAGTCATGCAGGACCTCGTGTGGGCTCCACCATGAGGCTGCCTGCGTGGGACAAGTTGCACAACCAGAAATTTTATTTGGCTTAGAGTGAGCACTGAAGCAGCCACATAAAGTTTTGCAAGACCGGAAGGCAGGAGGAAGTAGCCACGGACCCCATGACGTTATTTTCAGAGATATTTGTGTAGTAGAGTTGTAATGTGTGGGTTTGCTTAGTCCATGCAGATACTGTCCCACCACGAATGCTTTGCCTGGGGCTCCCTCGCTCAGTGCTGGAGTAATGTTGAAGTTCCATGGGCACTGATGTAAAATTCTTGATTCAATTCAGTGATGGTAGAGCTTGTAGTGCACTCAACAAATAGAATCTTAGGAAATATTTTGATACCTGTGTCACTAAGGTTATGTGGTTTTGCCTTACCTTGCAGACAGGGCAAGATGCAAGATTTGGGCAGTTACGGAGTAGAAATGTCATAATTATGTATACATACATGCAGCCCCCTCTTGGTGTTTTCAGCAACTGTCGCCTGCCAGTTTCAAGCTTCCCATCCTTGCAGTTTCTAAATTACAGATGTCATTACAGACACAGTGATATGGACTTTGTGGCTTTATACATAGTATGTGAATTACTGCATTAGAGCTGCAGACGTGGTGGAATATAGCAAGGTTTAAATGGGGTTATCACCAGCCAGGAAATAAAATATATGACAGCTATTATTCCTGAAGCCAATAACCAAAAAACCAGTGATATTTTGCTTCATATCGGGATTGCTTTTAAGAAAAAAGAAAGTTTTGTAATAAAATTAGGACGTTTGTTTTCCTTTCACCGCATTTGTGCTCTGCTAGGAGAGGTTTGATGCTTCACGGAAAATTCATTGGGCAAGAAAACTACATCCCCCATCCTACCCAAAACACCCTCCAAGTTGTGTAAGGCCGAGTAAGAGCGCTTGGCTCTGATATGCTTCTGCTTTTTGTAGTGTGACTATTTTCTGCCGGAGTGTGATTTCTGAGACACGGAGGTTTCGCCGTCTGAGGGAACATCGAACCATGACTGCTAACATTGCTCAATATTTTACATGAGCCTGGAGAAAAAAAATAAAGAGAAACTTTAACCTAAAAAACGCACTGAAATTGTTTCTGAAGGAGGACCTTGAGGGAACAGTTAAAACCTTTTTTTTCCTTTTTTCTTGTTGACACATTGGTAACGTGGCGATATAACTAAAACGCCCTCCAACTCTATGAGGAAATACTCATCTCCTATCAACTCTGCGCGGAGTTATCTTCTGTGACGTTACCTTCGCCGGTGTGAGGAAACAAAGTCACGCCAGGTGTAAAGCAAAGCTCGGTCACTCCTGACCTCGGATCTCACCCCAGCATTTCTCACACAGACGAACCAGGGGCTGAAGTTAATGAGCCTTAGGAGCGTTCAATGAATTTAGCTTTAAGTTTTTAATCCGACACGGTGTGTCTAAGTGGAACGGTGCGGGCAAGGGTTTGGTTGCCACCTCCGGCTGCCCGGGCGCAGTGTGCCACAGCGGGAGGTGGGCGATGCTCCATGTTAGCAATTGGTACCGAAAGAACTGATATTAGGGCCCGTACGCCAAGCGCTTTACAAAGCCAACCCAAAAGATGCGCTCTTCCCTAGGCGGGTTATTTTTAAAACTGAAACAGTTCTGTATAGCAGCATCTTAACAAACATGTCAACCTGTCCTGGCTAAGGAAATTAGGGATGAACTGGCGTCAGATGTCATTCTTTAAAAAAAGTTCAGTGATACCATTGCAAATGGCTTATAAAGGATGTAACAGCCTACATATTGCCCAGAATGAAAGCGACTTTCTAAATATAAATAAAACATTACCGGCACTACATTTTTGCAAGCCAGGACTGACACAGCGAAAAGATGAGTTTGTAATTTTTTTACTGAATGTATCCCAGTGAACAGAGTGCCTGTAGAGCAGTAAGCTCTGGAGTTTTGGCAATTGGATATAACCTGGATAATGGGAAATGAAACGCTTGTGCTATGAAATGCTTCTTACAGCAGTTATACAAGGGCTTCTTGGGCATATTTTTCCAAAATAACATCTTTTTAATGGATAAAGCTGTCCAGTGTGAACATAGGTATCACCTAATCTGCCTGTTGGAGTGCTTTCATGCTAATTAATGCCACCACCTATATGCCAGTCTTACTTGTGCATTCATAACTGGAGTCGCTGCATTGCACATTGTGCCATTTTAACATTAAATGGTCTGCTGAAAATTAGTAGGAAGAAGGTCAAGAAATGCAAAATCCATGTTCTCTCGATGATGCTGTACCTCCTAATTATATGGTACCGATATTTAAAGAGCAGCTAACTCGAGTCAGAAGCAGGTTTCAAGAGCTGCAGATGCTGCCACCAGTAGTGCCTGGTAGGCGCCAGCAGAGTTCTTTGCACTTGGTTGTAGGCATGCAACTTCAGTCCTCCTGTAGTTTCTCAGGGGTTCGTTTTTGCAGCTCATCTTTTAAGGTCATTAGGTGTAATCATCCAGCACTGCAGGGAGGAAAGGCATATTGGAAGATACGGATAAATGAGCGTAAAACAACAGAATAGGTGGGCAGCGATGTAGCCTGGATTTCAGCTTGAGCATGGCCGTTAGGGTTATACTGCAGCAGCATGTGGTCTGACTTGTTTATGCACTCATTTAATGACCTTTATTGGGATTTTCTTCTGTTAAGCGTGGCTTATCTTCTATCCATCCCTTCCACCTCCATTTTTCAAGTGATTAAAAAAACCTTATTTTCTCAATTTTTACTCAGTAGAACCAGCCATAAAATGTTCCAGTCAGACACAGGTGAAAGCCGTGATTTTTTTTTTTTCAGTCTTCCAATCCAGTTTCCAAAGAATTCTTTTCATTCCTTAAAAGAAAAGCATATACATACCCACATATGTATACAGAAAATGGTTGTCATTCAGCGATGAGGTTCCATTCGTTCAGTTCAAATTCTTCCAAGTTGCTACCCTCTGCTGCAAAGGACCAAGTCTCAGCAGAAGAAGGACATGGAGCTGTTGGAGCGGGTCCAGAGGAGGGATACAAAAATGATCCGAGGGCTGGAGCACCTCTCCTATGAGGACAGGCTGAGAGAGTTGGGCTTGTTCAGCCTGGAGAAGAGAAGGCTGTGGGGAGACCTGATTGCGGCCTTTCAGTACTTAAAGGGGGCCTATAGGAAAGAGGGGGGAAATCTTTTTAGTAGGGCCGGTTGTGACAGGACAGGGGGTAATGATTTTAAACTAAACCAGGGTAGGTTTAGACTGGATATAAGGAAGAAATTCTTTACAATGATGGTGGTGAAACACTGAAACGGGTTGCCCAGAGAGGTGGTGGAGGCCCCATCCCTGGAAACATTCAAGACCAGGTTGGATGGGGCTCTGAGCAACCTGATCTAGTTAGCGGTGTCCCTGCTCACTGCAGGGGGGTTGGACTGGGTGACCTCTAAAGGTCCCTTTCAACCCAAAACATTCTATGATTCTGTGATTCTAAGATCTTCACAAGCATGGTCCAGCTGACAGCCAGCGCGTGGTTTCGCCGAGGGCCGCGGGGACGGGGATGGAGGCTGGCAGGGGCGGGGCGCGTGGGGGCCCCCCCATGGCGGCTCGGCACGGCCCTTCTGCCGGCAGCGTCTCTGCAGGTGCAATCTGTTGCGTGCAAATGCATCGGGGGCTGTGTCAAAACGGCTGTGCAGTGTGCTCCTCCAGCTTGGCCAGTGGCGGTTTGGAGGGGGAGATGCCAAGACCTCTCCTTTCTGCTGGTCCCTGGCACGCGCAACAGCGGAAGGAGTGGGGAAACAAATGCAAGGCTGGAAAAATGCAGGAGCATGGGTGATGTGGTCCTGGTGAGTTGCTCTGGGTGCCCCTCTTGGTAATGACATGGCTCCTGTCTGCCGCGGGTTTGGCTGTAACTGCTGCTTTTTCACCTGAACGCTTTTTCTTCCCCAGGCTAAACCTGCATGGGGCTGGCTTTGCCAGTGCGGGGTAGATAGGGGTGTAGCGCCCTGCTGGGTGACGCGCTCCCTTGTAAGGTACCACGCATGGTAGCAGAGCGACACTTGCAGAAGAACAGCTTATTCAGTAGAACGACGGCTTTCTGTTTCTCCAGGCGAAATAGGGAATACCAGTAACCGCATCTGGAGCAGAGCATGGGCTTTTGCTGGTACGGCAGTGCTGGCCACAAGCTGCACCAGGGCATGGATGCGTTAGCCAGATGCTGGAGTGTACCTTGGGAGGGAGGTGGTAACCGTGGCCAAAATGAAGGTGGTGTTAACCCTCAGTGCTGCCGGATTTTCTGTATGGAAAGTTGCAGAGCTTCAAATGCAATAAATTAGATGTTGCTATGAGGACTCTAGTAGCTGCTGGTGCAGCTTGCTGCACCAGGGAGGGTGGTGGTGGGGCACCACCTCCACGACAGGAGTGGCTCGCTTTGCTTTCCCTGCAAAGAGCTGCACACCTTTTGCCTTCTCTATCACCAGTAATTTCTTCTGAGAGAGGACCTAACTCGTGGTGAAGCCCCCCTGGGGCCCAAGGGTGAGTGGGCTGCCTGTTCGGTACCGTGTGTTACAGGGGGCTGATGGAGATGTAAGGCTGGAGTCTGGAATAGCAACTGTATTTTAGGGTCATGTCTTTCAAATCACGAAGAAGTCAGCGTGCAGCGTAAGTTGTGTGTTTGAAACACAGGCCTTGCTTGCTTGTGGAAAAAGCCCTAGAGAGAGAAATATTGGAAACAGCAGAGAGCTGCCGAACAAGCCAGTGCAAGCTCTTAGGCTTTTATTCCTCAAGCTCTTTCCTCCCCTCCTTGATACGTTTAAATTGCTAAATTCCTTTATGCTTCTCAAAAAAAAAAAAAAGCTTCATTCAAATGATTTTAATTATTTAGCATCAAACAGAAGTTAAACGTAGGTGTAACTTTTTGCTGTTTCATGTGAGGCGTAATAGGAGGGCTGTAGATAGGTAACCGCCGTCCATCGGCTTGGCAAGGTCCGTCCTTTGGGAGGTGGCTCCAGGTATGCACTGGAAGTTGCTTATCAGCTTGGCACGATGAAAATGGGACTATAAGACCTGTCATAATGAACGAAGTGTCTTTTTCTCAAAGAAAGACAAAGGAATCGTACCTTGAAAGTGTATTTCACACCAGGTAGGTGGCCAGGCAATTGGAGCTAGAACCTCTGGTCAGGCGTGGAGCCTGTTTGTGCTAGCACTGATGCCTGAAAAGTGCTGGTGTTTCTGTCTGAGGTCCTTAGAAGGACTGGCAGGGTGCACTGTGGTGTATCAGCCTGTTTGAACCACTGGTGAGACCAGATAGTTGGGGAGTGAGGTCATAGCCTGGCCGCGCAGAAGGGCCGACACGGTCTCTGCAGCCTTTGCCTCCCTTCTTAGAAGGAGGGCGGTTGGGAGGTGTCGGTCAATGAAGAGGCATGTTCCTGTATGAAATGAGCTCTTCCCTTAAAATTTTGGAAAGCTATTTATAGGAGGTAATTAAATGTAGGAACAAAAATAGGACGTTTGTGTCATACTCCCAGAGCATTATCAATAATGGAACTCATTTTGTGAGCCGTTGCTTTTCTTCAGAGGAGGGTGTGGTACTCTCTAATGGAAATATTAATAGCAGATAATGACACTGTGGAACGATGGCCTCTTATACGAAGACATACTTCGAGAGCTTTTAATCTGTGTGGTAACTCTGCGTATTAAAAATCTTTGACAATTTCGTTGAAGAGCAATTATAAAGCATGCACAGTAGCTGCTCTTTTAAGTTAACTAATTCCCTGAGTCTCGTGAATCTGCGTTAGATTAATGACCTATAAAATTTCATTCTAAAATAAGTTTTTGACTGAG
This sequence comes from Egretta garzetta, assembly GCF_000687185.1. NCBI lineage: Eukaryota > Metazoa > Chordata > Aves > Pelecaniformes > Ardeidae > Egretta > Egretta garzetta. Next base: position 142,380 of record NW_009259877.1, on the reverse strand, counting down.
GAATAAAAATGTCTGATTTTTTTAAAAAAAAATCATTCAAAACAATTAGCTGTCTCTATTGCAAAGCAGCTACCTTCCTTACGAAAATTTTGGTGCATATTTTATGAGGAACAATAAAGATGAAAATTGAAAGAAAATGTGCGAGTATGAGATCACTTCAGCATGTGTTAAGAAAAGAGTCTGAAAAGAAATCAGTCTTCTCCTAGAAAAGGAGTGTTGTGAGAGAACTAGGAAATTACATATAGCGCAGTTGAGACCTTTCTGTGCTTGCACTTTCATACTCCATTTGAAACCCCTGACCTGCTCGTGTTATCAAAGAGGAGAAAAACGAATAAAATTCCATCTTTGGAAAACAAATGTTGTAGCTGTCTTGAAGGCAAAACATGTGCATGCCCTTTGTACTTTCTCATTCCAAGTTAGAACTGATTTTTAAGCAGTTTTGCGTGTAGGAAACAGGTCTGTCCAGAGGCTCAGGGGGCTTCAGTGGAACTCCCATCTTTAAAAAAATAGAAGGCAATGAAGAACCCCCACAAAGCTATCTTCTGTCACAAATTTGTGCTTCTGCGCAGCCCCACGAGGGTCTGCCTCCCTGGGCACGCTCCTGGCCCATGCAAGCGAGGTCAGCCGTGCTTTCCCTGGAGCCATTGCTTTGAGCACGCATGCCCAGGGGCAAGCGGGCACCCATGTGAGCGATGCTCTGCGGGCAGCTTTTGCCACTGTCCGAGCTCTTCACCAGGCACCGGCAAGACGAGGAAATAAATGTATTAGCCAGGGGCCGGTTTGAAGGACGTGGAACTAGGGCAGAGAGGGAGAGGAAGGGGTGTTGAGTTTTCCGTCTTTTTTTATTGAGCCAGTAGCACCTGGGGGTTGTCTCACATTAATGTCGATGCTGTAATGGCTTCTGATCATTAGTCGTTTCTGAAGATGTTAATAGTATGGAAATGTGCTTTTTAACATTTTGTATTTTAACATTTTGTATTTTAATTAATTGCAGGCATTTCAGGGTAGCTTTAAGTATCGATTGGTTTATGTGCTGCGCTTCCTGTTAACTAGATTTTTCCCAATAATCTCTAATCACCTCGTACCTCTCTTCCTGATTCTAATTACTGGAGCTTTGTATATGATAACAAGCACTTCAGTTCACGAGTGATTGCAGAGTTTTCTGAAGTGAAGTACTCCAGAAACTTTCAATTACCTTTTAAGTTCTGTATACCACCTCGTGACTTCTGCTTGCTTATTTACGTTTGATGGAAACACTGTCACGCTGAAGCCACGGGAAGCAAAGGGGACCGTTTAAGTGGCAGCAGAGCATTTTGTCGTCTGGAAGAGGCAGATCTGAATGTGACCTTCAGCTGGATACTCTTAAGCTTGATTGGGATATGGAAATTACATTCTCTGCCTCTGGGAAGAGAGGAGATAGATATAGTTAAAACGACTCTTAATGACCTTGCCAACTTCCCACCCCCCCCAGCCCCAGAATCTAAGGGAATGTACAAAGAATCAAATTTTTCAATGTATTGGTTGCCCAGCTGTATCTCTCCATCTGTGCTCTGAGCAAGAAGTGATGGAATGATTAATTCAATCTTTTAATAGTGTGTGGTCAGAATAAGATGTGTTGGAATTCACAAGCAGTGAAAGTAGAAGCTGTAAAGATGATATGGGGGGTTGTGATACGATATCCTGTACTGTCTAGGAATATGATAATACCTCGTCTTGAAAATTAAAATATTTGGTCTTTTGAAAAATATAGATCATAGTGCAAAGTATAAATTGTTTTCTGTTGGGTTTTTAATTCCTATGGTAAGATGCTAAAAAGCAGGTAGCAGTGTTTCGCTTTTGGTTTGGATTTCCAGTTTGACCATAAGTAAGTAGATCAATCTTTCCAGTTTGACCATAAGTAAGGAGATCACTCTTTGTTTCAGCTTCTGCATATGAAAGTGCTGATGAATATCTGAGTTTCAGCATTTTCTGAGCTTTGGGTACTATAAATATTCTCCAGACTTGAAGGTTTGTGACAGAACCTTTTGTCCATGCAAGGTGTAGAAGCTTGCCGGCTTGGGTTGATTTCTGTATTATTTGGGATCAAATAAAGAGTAGCAGCTGGGTGTTTTTCTCCCTGAGGTCTCTTTGTTGTGAAACAACCAGCCCAGCATTTACAGTCTTCTGAAATGAGGTTTCTGCATTGCGGCCAGTTGTGACATTTACTCAGCTCGTGATGGAGTAACAGACACGTTACTCTCTGCTGATACTTTTTTCTTTAGCATTTCAGGCTTGCTGTCATCACCCTGGTTTTTAGATCAAAACTATAACCAAAATGCTAATTTTTCCACATTTAGACATGAAAATTTTAAACCTTAGGCATTCTGTGCCACATTTCATGCAGATAACTGTTTGTCAAGTTTTCTGGGATAGCTGGGACGTGGTCTTTCAGAGAGAAGACATTTTCTGACATTACTTACATTATGCTTTATTTTCTATTTATGGCTTCTTACAAATTGATCACTGGATTTCTGAGCAGGGTATGGAGAAATATTACATTTATTGGGGACTTCTGTGGGAGGGAAGAGTGTCTTTAAATGGCAAATATTTGGTGAAACTGAAACTTTCTGCTGTTACTCTGGGAAGGCTTTTGTATGCTTGGGGTATGACTGAGAGCAAGGACTTCAAATGGTTTCTTGCATCCCGAGGGATGTAAGCTCCATTCGGAGATGGAGCTGCATCTGCTTGTTAGCTGTTTGTAGAAGCTTGGAGCCTGGGCAATCTTTGGTTCCTGATACAGAAAGAAAAAAAAAAAAAATTCTAATGTCTCTAACTTTTGTAGGATGGGAAAATTCATTCTGCAGGTACTAGACTATGCAGAGCTATTTCCATTACCCCTATTTAAATCTCCTGGGATGAGCTCCTCTTTTTCATCTCTTATTTCACAACAGGAAAAAAATATAATTACAAGATGACATGACTTGAAGAGGACTGGGAAGTTTTACATAAAATGACATTGCCTGAGGTATTGCACAGTTACATTTGCCCAGAGGGAGGGAGTATGGGAGTAAGTATCAGTAAATCTGTTCAAAAGATAACCAGATGCTTTTTCTTGATTTAAAGATACACCTGTATGTAACTTCCCTATCTTTAGTGTGACTGGAGTGAAAGAGAAGAAAGGCAAGGAATAAGATTTAATAGGTAAATATATAAAAGGAATGAAAGATAAGCAGGGCAGAGAATACACGGCAAATGGAAATATGTCCTTCTCTATTCTTGTGATAGTATTTTCCCATGTAAGAAATGATACAGGTAAATGGATCCTTTAAATATATGCATATGTAGGGAATGGTTGCTTTCTTCTTGGAGCTAGGGTTGTGTGTCTTCTCCAGGTATTTTTAACAAATCCAGTAATCTTTCACATGCAGGCTGTGGCTGTCCAGTATACTGTAAGGAATTATCGGGACTTCTTCATATTATTGCAACAACCCTCTTGCCCTTATTTCACAAAACCCCATGTTACATTTTTGTGAAGTGCCTTTTATGAGCGAAGCCGGGGCTGCTCACGAATCGATCGCCTCGGCTGAGCCCAGTTAGTGCTGTGCCCATCAGCAGTGTCCCACATGCCTCGGATCGGGCTGTACGGCAGCAAAGCCCTCTCTCCTCGTCCAAGTGAAGGCGGCGTTTGATGGCCTCATCCGAATCCCTAGTTGGCGTCTGTCCCCAAGACAAAATGATTGCATAGTGGAGCAAAATATGCCATGTGTGGTGTAACGCCGGTGGGCAGTCCTGTGCCAAATACTCTTGCACAAGCTTGTCAATATGTAGTATCAGCCTTTATCTGAAATATCCTTGCTCCTTGAGACTAGTGTTTCTCCAGTGCAAAGCTGGCTCAAGCCAGGAATAGCAAGGATGTTTGAGATAAGGACTAGCGTGTGATGGCAGAAGTTGCTTGATGCCTACCTGGAACTTGCAGAGTCGTGATTTCACTAATGTAACTTATGCTTGTTGCTAGGGCAACTTTTCCATCTCCTACTTCTTTCTCTTTGTCTTTCTTTCTCCCTCCATCTCCTCCCAGGGATCGAGTGCTCTCCTATTCCTACTCATTCAGTTGGGAACTTTACTCCCAGAGTGGATTGTGGGCAAACCTGGATTCCTGATGAATTTTTAGCAGATTTTAATAGTGCGCTGTGGTATTTCCCAACTGTCTGATTTGTATAATGGTGTGTTCAATCAAACCTCTTATCTTTAGATGAGTTTTGGCTAAAGGAACAAAGTACCCAAGAATGGCAAACATGGCCAGAAGTGAGTTTAGGACTCAGGAACTGCACCCTCCCCTCTACTTTGGCTTTCTTTTACCTTAGGGCAGCTTCATATTTGTTGAGATCAAATTTCCTAATATCTCTCCATCAAAATCAGCCTGAACTTGTATTGTAAAAAGATCAGATATATGCTTCATCAAACTGTTCTTCAATGCAGTCTTGTTTCCCATTGTCTTAGAGAAACCCAATTCAGAAATGGCAAGAAAACTTCCCAGCTTAACCATCCTCTTTAGTTTTCTCCATTCCCAGCCTCTTCCTTCTTGGGGAGGCAACATTCAGCTTTTTTTTCCATGTGATCAATGAGCCTGACGCAGAAGGTCTGCATAGGGTTTATTGGAGGAAAACATTCCTCACAGTCAGAGCAAAGACAGCTTAAATCAGTTTAGAAAATTACCATCAATATTGTTTTTGAAAACTGCAATTATCTTTTTCTCTGTGCAGCGCTTCTGACAAGTCTAGCAGCATCACAAAGTCCAGGATCAATATTACTGAGGGTCCTGTTTGACAAATAAAGCAAAAGCACTCAGGCTGTAGTCGAAAGATGTGTGAAAATGCAGATTCCCTTGGCTCTCATAGCCAGGCAGGACTTCCTCACTTGCAAACACTCTGGTCATACGCTCTAGAATGCATGGCACTGAAAAGACATGTGCTAGTGCAGGCGAAATATTTTTCAGGTGACTTTGGCAATAGCTGTAGCTTACCTTTCTACCAGTCTGTGGTTACAGCACCTTGACTTACACCATCTTCCCTGCACCAAACCACAGCTGATTTGCATCTGTAAGTATCAGGAGGCCAAGCTGCCTATGCGGGTCTCCTTGCTGGACCTTTTTTTGCCCTGAGGACAATACACCATGTGGAGATTTATGATTGAGGTGTATTAAATTGCTTAGAGATGCATCTCTGTCAGCTAAATGCTTGGAAATAGCAGGGAAGTTGAAGAGAGGGGAAAGGGTGTTGAAGCACTCAAAAGTGACCTCTTGACAAAAAAGCTTTCTTTTTCCTGTGTCTTTGAGAGTCTAATACTCCTTCTTACCCTTCTGCACCCTGCCTTCCACACACACTTCTCCCTTTATCTACGTTTATCCTGCCTTTCCAAGAATCCCTAGAAGAAATGCAGATAGGTGTGTCATGCAAATGAAATTTTTAGTGCAGCTTTCCACCCCCTTTCCCATTGTTGCTAGAGAGATCTCTTATCACAGGACTTGGATTTTTGAGAGCCAAAAGCTGTTGCTCTGAAAAGCTGCTTTACTTAGGGTATCATTATTTTTCTTTAGCAAAAAAAAAATAAAAATATTTCTTTCAATCCTGTAATGCTGGTGTCATAACTCGCTTCTTTCTACTGTGCCTGTTGATCTTGCATCTGTTTTTGATACGTGGTTTTCTTTTACTATGGTTAGGTCTTGCTGTGGATGCTGGTGCTCCAATCTTCTGATACTGAACTCTGATAATACTTGTTGCTATCTAATACCTTCCCAATGCTCCCCAATGTGTTCATGAGATAAAAAATAAGAGGGAGGAGGAGCTATTCTGCTTATTAATCCTTTGTAGTACAGCTTTCCCACGTGTTAAATGAGATGTGCGGGGACGAGTCCTGGAGTTGGTTTTGGGAACTTCTATCTCTGGCTTGTTAACTTGCCTGCAAATGTTACCACTCTGTCCCTACAGGCAATCTGGCCATTTGTCTGGGCTTGCTGGATACCCGGTGCCTTGGCTTGAATTACGGCACTGGTTGGGTTCCCAGGTGTCCAGGCAGCCCAGACAAATTGCTGCCCGCTGGTCCTGCGACTGCCTGTGCTGCATATTTGCGGGAGCTTTGCCCAGTGTGGAAATGTCCACTTCAAAGAGCATGGGCTGCACGTGTGTTCCCATGTGGGCTATCCCAGCCTGAGGTATGGGGCATGGAGCTTTTATGGATTTCCAGCAATAGTAAGTGTGAGTTATTGTTTGCACGCAGCATTTTAGGACTTGGTCTTAGGGATGCCAGGGGTTTTGCAGTTGTTTTGTGAGTGGTTTACAATCCATCTTCCCTATTGGTGGCTGTGTGGGAAGCTTCTTAAATTAGGTCTTCCGCTGGCTCCTGAAATTCTTACAGCCATCTGGCTGCTGCTCTTTCACTAATAGCACCTTGAGATACTATGCGTTTGTAGGGTAAGGGACACATTTCCATTATTTGGTTTCTCCTGCTGTTCTGGTTCTTCAACACCTTTCCCTTCCCATGAGTAACTCCAGGGCCAGCCTGTCTCCGGTACCTCCACTTCCTTGTGATTCCTGACTTTCGCTTCTGCAGAAGTGAGACAAAAAGCTCGGAGGCTTGTCACTTAGCTGGTGCAAAATTCCAGTTGCGCTTGGAAACAGATGCTATCCCTGGGCAAATAAATCACCATTACACAATGCATCCATCGCTTCGAGCTATGTTGGACCTGTTGGTCATGTGCCAGTGGATCTGCCTGTACGCATGACAGTTGTTCCTGAGCGGAAAGTCTGATGGCTTGCAACTGCTGAAACCAGCAGGATACCTTTTCACGGAAGGACTAGTCAGTCTGGTTGCCACCTACCTGGTTTCCAGCCTTAAAAGCCTTCAATCTTGATTGCATATTGATGTTCCTTAGGAAAGTGATAGGAAGCAGCAGAGGCAGAAAAGATTTTGGTGTGCAAATTCGGGAAGACCATTTGCATTTGAAAGATCATCTGCCCAGGTTTAGGACAGGCTTAGGACACAGAACTTTCCTGCTGGTGAAAGCTGGTGTCGTACAAGGGAAAAAAAAAAAGAAGATTGTTTAGTTTATTCCTCAGGACTTGAGTACCTGAAATTGTCCTGTGTTATGATAGTCCTGGAATGATTTTTTGTCTGGACCTCATTTACTTGGTTTCTGCCAAGACAGAAGTTTTCGGAGATGTTACTGTAAGGCTCAAACAAAAGACTATTGCTGAAAGCTGCGTGGATTCCCCAGTGGTCTACTGATTGCCTCTCAGAGTAGCAAATTAATTATTTTTCTACATCTGCTTTGAAAGGGATTTTAATAGCTATAATCTCATCACCGCCACTGTGTGAATCAGGGAAAATCAGGCAAAGTATTTTGGGATAGGAAAAACTGCTCAGTAATTTGGTGGTAGACTGAACTATATGAATTCTTTAGCCAAGTAGAAGAACTCGATTGTGCCTTGTCCCGTGGTGTTAGATGAGGACCGACAATTACAGTTTGTTCTCATTTTCTCACTCGGTTTTGCCATACAGGAACAGCTCCAAACTTGGCACTTGTTATTCTGTCATCAAACTAAATATTCGTTATGGGTTCTTGTCTTTTTTTTTCCTTTTTTTTTTTTTCATCTGTGATTCTGCCAGTTACCTTCAGTTATAATATTTACATGTAAATTAGTTATAGGAGGAAAGAAAAAAAACCTGTGAGGATTTGTCTGCAGGGGTCTCTTCAGCACCAATGCCACCCAAGTCCCTGTGCCAAGTGCCCAGTTCCAGAGGCGCAGGCAGGTCCCAGCGTGGCACCTCTCGGGTGGCCCCTCTGACCAGCTCTTTGGTGCCTTCAGCAGTGCTCGTCTTTCTTGCCCGATAAGGACTGGAGACTGATTCAGACAATCTAAATTCTGCCTTTGGCCTTCAGTGTCTTAAAAAGAGGGTTTAGTGAAGAGATGAATATAAAGATGTTATATTTTAATGTCACATGATTCATAATGTTCCACAGTGGAGATGGTGGATTAATAGGGTAGGAGATGGAACTTCGTAAATATTTGATGCGATTTGCTTTTAATAAACTTTTAATACTTTTTTCTTCTTTTTTTTTTTTCCTCAAACAGGCAATGTTTTAAAGATTACAGAATACCAAACTGAGCAACTTTTAAGGGGAGCTCTTCTTCTGGGGTTTGCATCGTCTATGTTCACATAGTACATCTGCAAAGAAGAAAGTTTAATGCCTCTGTTTTGATTTGGCCACTTCAGTTATCCCCGTCCCTACCCCTGAGTTGAGATTTTGCTGGCAGGAACTGGTCATTGATATGGAAGTGGTCATTGCTACGGTTCTGCAGTCTGTTTTATTTCTTTGTGGTCTTGGCAGTTGCAGAGATGTCTTGACAGCCCGCTTTAAAAGTCCCTTGCAAATGAGTGTTTTTAAAAATTACAGAATTGCCTTAAATTCTTCGTAGTATCGACTGTGTGTGAGGATTCTCTGTGCATGGAAGTTATTTCAGATTAAGGAGAAGTATATTTAAAAGGGCAATAATTATTTTAAAATAGCTTCATATCTGGACATACTTATTACAGAATAAACCTGCCTTATTTTTCTGCTTTAGCTTAATCGACTTGCGAAGTAGACAGGCTTATTTCTCCCAAATAGGTTGGGATGCAGGCAGAACCTTCGGCCTGGGAGAAGCCTCTCTCAGACTTTGGTGTGATAAAGCAGCATTTAAGGACTGCTGGCTGGGCCCTTTGAACACCAAGGGAAACTATCAACTACTGCTTGGTCAGGGGATTTCATTAGCGCCAGGGCTGTACGGTTCTCATGTCCCACGGTGGTGAGATCACTGGCATTACGCCTCTGTAATTGAGATCAGTATCTACCTACTTACCAGGAGCAGAGGCAGCGAGGGAGCTGGGGTGTTTTAAATGAGGTGCAAGAAGCGCCAGAAGGAACCTGCTCTGCGTGGCAAAGCCGGTGGGTCTCCACTGCCTCCTGCCCGGGGAGCTCCCAGCCTCCGGCCACGCTTGGCTCAACCTTTCACACAAAATAAACCAGTACCTGCTGGAAAACCAGGCTGAGCCCAGGTCTGCTTTGGAAGGCTGATACTGGGTTTCATCGTGGAAGAGGTGTTTTCCCACTGAAAAGGCGGGCATTTTGCAAACCCTGCCCGGCAGCGGAGCCCTCGTGGGAGCAGGGCACCGGCAGGCTGCCGTTCGCTGTAGCTGCCAATGGCTTACGCACGCAGCTTGGATTTCATCTCGATTGCTTTTATTGATGTAAGAACCAGCAGCCTCTCATTTTCAGGGAGATTCATTTTACGTTGAGGTATCTGTCTTCATGGAATCAGTACAGCTTTTCTGCAGATTAAAATTAAGGTTAATAAAATAAAATTAATA
>NW_009259877.1:129875-132978 GCF_000687185.1 Egretta garzetta | reverse complement strand
GGGGGGTGGGGTGTTTCCACCCCCCCCCCAAAATGTGTTTCAGTTTTTGTGTTTCCCATTTCGGATGAAGTGAGCTGATATACTGAGATGTGACATGCACTGCTGTGTCTATTCAAAACCATGCTCTGTGGAAGCTGTACGCTGTAGCTGTTGTAAATAAAACAGATTCTGGCCATTCATCCATGTGTCTGCAGCCCTCATTTCTGCCTCCCTGGGTGCTTTCTTAGGTCCTTGGAGCTCTCTGTAATATAGGATCTCACTGAATGCACCTCTGCAGTGGAGTCTGTCTGTCTGTCCCACTCTTCGTCGCAGGTTGGTAACGTACCTGACCTGAGTGGCTGTTGGGACCAAAAATTGTCCTTTTCCTTTGCAGCCCTCATGGATACTTTAAAAGAAAATCACTTAATGGACTTCAGCTCACGATTTTGCCATCTAGCTGGCGTTTTGTTTGCAAGTACACACACGCTTGCCAGGTGCAGAATTCACCCCTGTAGCTATCGTGGCCAGAAGCGGCCTTTCCTGCTTTCACACCAAGGCGATGCCAGTGCTCCTTGTGTGGATTTAAAGCTGTTCGGCCCCTCACAAGCAGCCTCAGAATGGGCTTCACAGCGTGGGCTGGGCTGGATGACGGGGTATTTGCTTTGTAAGAGCTCCCTTTTCAGGGTCTTGAACTTTTTGAGCTAACCAACCTGAACCAGGGTGTAAGAAGTTGGGTGTTGGTGTGGTAAGGTTGTACGAAGCCTTTTTTCTCACTGAACTGCTGGAGTTACTTGTTGGTGAAACTAAAGAAGCGTCCCGGAGAAACCAGACCTGTGAATCTCTGCCAGAGACGGCTTTGAGAAGGGCCTTTTCCCGAGTTTCTCTCCTCAGCATCCCATCAGTTCTGGGGCCGTTTTTGTTTATTTTTCTTGTAATTTCTGCCTTTGCTGCTTGTTTCAGATTTGTTTGCCATCTTGCAAAGAGTTTTGCCCTGTTGCTAGTTGAGAGATCTGTCTCCTCTCAGCACACCTTTGGTACAAGACAACATGTTCGTGTTTTCATGTGGGCTAAAATGCCACCCAGGTTGAACACTGGGCACATGCTGCTCCTCCTTTTAAGGATGCAGATAATCCAGACAGTGGTTTTTACTCCATGGCTGAAAGGATTTGACATTATATGCCCTTGCCAAATTTCAAATGTATCCGGTCATGCTGAGGCACAAGGGCTGTTCACATAGAGGTGACAACTTGTATCACACTGAGAACATTTATTTTTCTTCCTCTTTAAAATCTTCATCTCCTGTCTGCAGTTTCAAAAACTGCAAAACGATTTTTTTTTCTTTTTTTTTTTTTTCCCTTCTGCTTCCCTGACAGAGAACAGACCAGGAAAACATCATCTAAAAAGGCCAAGTCTGGTAAAGTAAGAAGCAATTAAAAAAGACTACCTGGAGTGGAAGATTTTCCCAGGCATTTAATATCAGGTCTAGCTTTAATTTCTAGGCTTAACTATTGAAAAAAAAGGTGTGCATTTTACTTAGAGTTTGTTATGATAAATAGTTTTGGTGGAAATTGCAGGACTCCTTATATAACTAACTGGAACCCTTAGCAGAGTTGTATTTAGCTCGAATTATATATATTAGGACACATGCATGTGTGGATATGACTGTAATAAGAATTAACTTTCAAACAGTTCTCACTCTGCATGGATGGGAAGAACCACGTCATTACCTGAAGAGAACAGAAATTCACGTGAATCGTACTGGAAGGAACTATGTATTTTAGAAAAGGTGAAATCTGGGTCCTTTTTGAAGTTGCTGTGAAGAAAGCACTAGCTCTGTGTTTCATAACCGTATAAAATATGAGCTTGTGTTGTACAACAAAGCAATCCCCTAAAAACCTAGAAATCAAAATATAAAGTCCTTTGATAGATGAAAGTCAGCATCTTTTTAACATTTGTTATCTATAACATTGCCTACGGACACTGTACCATGGCAACATGAAATACTCAGTGCCATTTTCCCTGTACAAATACCTAGCAGCTTCTTCTAAAAAGGAAACAGAAATTTACCTCGGTTGCCTGAAGACCACATGGTGCTTCACACGAAAGATTCCCCCCCTCCATCAAAAAATTATATTTGATATTTGACCTAATTCATGCCTCTTGTGAGCAGTTTAATGAAAATGCCTTTGCTCCCCTTTGGCGGGAGGGCTTCCTGCATCCTGAAGGGGTGCGTTTGGGCAACTTGTGGCTGGCGCGAGAGCTCGCGGGCGGGATGGCGGCCGCCCCGCTGGGGCCATCCTGGCCACTTCTCAGCTCCCTCAGTGGGCGAAGGGCTGCTTGGGGACGCAGGAGGCACGGGCCGTAGGTCTGAGCAGCCCCTAGCAGGGGGGTTTTGGGGAGCCTGCCCTACCTGCTGGGCTGTGTGTTGCCCTGGGTTAACCAGGCTTGTTGGGGCAGAGGCGGCGTGGGGCCGGCTGCGGGCAATGGGGACACTTGCTTCTGCGGGAGAGGGCTGGGGTGGGTAGGAAAAGCAGATGCAAAAGAATTCATGCAAAAAAATTGCCCCCTTATTCCTTTGGGGGCCAGGACCCTGTGATTTTCAACAAGGGAGCGTAGGTAATGCAGGTAAATTAGGATGATCGACTCCTGCCCTTGGGATGCTTCGTCTTTGACTGAGCTGTTTGCTGTTTCCCCCGTGTAGAGGCCCGTCCTTCGTCATTCAAGAAGTTTGCAGGTTATCATGCTGCCGACTGAATTTTTTTCCTGTACTCATGAAGTAAACCATCCCTGAGCTGACTTTTAATAGTGTCACCTTGTGCCGTAACAAAGTAAAGGTGAAAATTTTAAAGGGAAGATACCTGCAGGATTACAAAATGCATGCAAATGGAAATGAGAAACTTTCTGAACTGGGTGTTTGTCTTTCGTGCCTTCAACTTCGGTCTTCCGTGAACTGTTAATACTGGAAAATTATAGTGCAGTAAATAATGACGGGTGCTCTGTAGTTTTTATTTCCGTACAGAGTTTGCTTTTGAGATTGTTTACTGGCCCGGCTTGAGTGGTCTGTCAAGTGTACGCCTCTTCAAAATACATCTTGACTTCTTCATTGTGTTATTATTGGGAACTA
>NW_009259877.1:126881-129840 GCF_000687185.1 Egretta garzetta | reverse complement strand
AAAATGGAAAGGTTGCTATAGTGACTGGAGGTGCTAAAGGAATTGGTTACCAAACTGTGAAGCATTTGGCAAGACTTGGCATGCACGTTATAATAGGTAAAGTCATTATTTTCTTAATCTAGCATTTGTTCCTGAAAGTAATTTTTTTTCTTTTAAGGAGTGTTTTCTTTCCGGTGCAAGAAAGTGTATGGCAGGGGAAGGAAGGAGAGGGGAGGAGCCAGGGTTTTGCTAGCATTTGGCATAAATAAAGTTTTGGTTTGTGTTTTGCTTTGCAAGATTTTAAAGAAAAATAGGTGGGATTTTTTTATGCAAAACATGGGAGACTTGGGCTACCTTACATAAGAAGTAAACAATAAGGTCATGAAAATGATTTAAAAATATAGGTAATGCAAAAATCTTTTATTATCTGGTTACTGAGGATGGGCTATGCTTCAACTTCAGGGTGCACGTGTTCATGAAGAGGAAAACTAATTCCTTGAAGGAATAGTCCAGTGTGTAGCGGGGGTGATCTGTGTTAGAAGGGCAGAGGAAGTCCTTATGTTCTGAGCCATGTAAAAATAGCACATTTGCTTCTTAGTTTGTCACTGTAGGTGGCCTTTGTAGGCAAGACAGGAAAATAAATACCCTGAGAGGTTGATTCGTGTCAGTCTGAGATAGGTCGGACAACTCACCTGCTGGAGGTGCCTGTTTCTCTCCACTGATAATAAAGAGTTTATAAGGTGTCTATGTTAGATTGAGATGTCTTTTAGACATCTGAAGTTAGAATAGGTGAATTTCTGTGGGAACTCCAAAAATACCCTGGGCACAGAATTTCATCTCGCTACTGCAGACAATATTAGTGATGCTTTTTTCCTGTTTTCTAAAGCTTTCTTTCTACATATATATACACACTAATGTATCTACTAAATCAGTATGTAACATCATGAATACTTATGTTTAAAATGCTACATTTTGCTCCCTTCATCTTTCTTTCGCTAGATTTTTACCTAAACCACTGAAACTTTTACACCATAAGGTCACTGAAGGTTGGTATTTCATAATAAACCAAGCAAGCTGGTGATGCCATTTTATTTAGCTTTTATACAGAATGTGCTCTCTCTGAGGTTTTATATACGCATCTTTAAAAAAAAAACCCAAAACACACCAAACAATAAACAAGGGCATAGTAGCCATGTATTTTTAGTCTAGTGCAGTCAGTAACACTAATGGAGTTGCCCTGGAATCGTACAGATGTAACGCGGAATACCACTTACTCATACATGTTTTAATAGATGTGTCAAAACCAAGCATCTGCAAAAATGCAAATAGATGCTAGATGTAGCTAATGTAGCTAGATGTAGCTAATGATGCCAGCATTAATATTTCACTAAAGAAGTCTCTGTTCATGTTTAAGGTGGACTGCAAAAATGTCCTCAGTGGGAAAACAAAAAGGCCAATTTTCTTCTTTTTGCATAGGGTCATGGATGCATAGAATATCGCTACTTTTTTGAAACTTATTTTATACCATTTAATGTTTAGGGTATTTTGTGTAAGAAAATTCAGGAAAAGTAATGGTGTAGGTGAGAAGCCACATCCGTGATGTTGTCCTCCGGGTGTCAGAGGGCATGGCCATCTGCTGGCAAGTCCTCTGTGCTGTGGCCTTGGTATAAACAATACAGGCATGGTATCCTGGAGACATGTCCTTTATTTTCAATACGGGGCCTTTTTTTAGCTTTTTGCTCTGCTCTTTCTTCTCATGCTTACAGACACACGTTTCCATTCGCTCTTCATTTGTACCAACCTTAATATTTGCATTACGAATCTCTACAAATGTAAATTAATGAAATTAATTATAGGAAGCATTTGATGAGTAAGATTTTCAACTGATTCAGTTCTTTCAGGCAAACTCTGACCTAAACGCTGAGCCCGGTGAGTCACAGCCATCTTCTTTGCCTGTGAAATTCTTCAGAGCAAAGGAGCCCCATCAGTAGAGTGGGTAGTCTCAGGCTTTGTTCCAGCTACGAGATTAAAACAGTCTCAGAAACACATTAAACGCAATGACCTTCCATCCTTGTTGCTAACTGTTGGCCCTGAATGTCCAGAGTATGCTTAAAATACCTGCTGGCACATTGGCACGCATTAGCACATTCAGCTTCAGGCCACGCAAGCAAAGATTTAAGCCTCAAATAAGACAGCGAGTGTGCTCAAGCTTTCTACTCTAGAAATGTTTTCACCCTATGTCTGCATATAGGCATGAACTTATGTGAAAAAAGTGTGGACGTTAGGTGAATTTGGGCTTGCAAGGGAGACTCGTGTGTAGCTGACAGTCGTTCTTGCCCGTTCACTGAATGCTTCTTTCCCATTACAGAGACAAAGTAATGGGAATATTTAGCAATAAAGACTGATATCCCTGCAGTGGGCAAACAAGTCAAACCTGAAGGTCTGATGTGAAGATGATTCACCACTTGTGATGGATGTGATTTTGACTTCATTTGAGATTTTAGAGGAGTTGAAGTAGCGTTTGTAAAGTTAAAGTTACTTAATGTTTGAAGTAAATGTTTGAAGTAACTTACTTTTAAATCCAGTCTACCACTGGAGTGAGGAAATAATAAGTAGAAAGCCTCTTACCCTGTGGAACATGGATAGGCACCGTATGGAAGGTGCTCACTCAGAGCATTTTCGGTGAGCGGTTGCACCGAGCTTGCACAGCTGCTTCCTTTTGGGTCCCAGCACTGGTGCACAAGGCTCCTTTCTCCCTCTGATGGTCTCCCTCCGCGGATGCTGCTCGCCCTGCCCTCAGCCTCTCGCTGGGGAAGAAGTTGGCGTGAATGCTGAAATGATGAAAGTCATTTTCTACAGGTTTGTTTGATAGATTTCGTTGAGACTATTTGCCAGGCTGCGGTAGGATTACTTGCAGCGAGCAGGGCCTTTCCTTCAGGAAAATCTCATGACAGACAGCACAGCCCTGGGAGGGAAAGCT
>NW_009259877.1:124972-126514 GCF_000687185.1 Egretta garzetta | reverse complement strand
AGCTGCTGCCAGTGGTGTCTTCAGAGCCCAGCCACACCAGGAGCTCCTGCTCCCTCCGATACAATTTACTACTTCATACATAAGCTTGCAATTTCGTTTTTGGAGAGGGAAGGTAAATGACACACCGTTTTGGGTGCCTATTGACTGGTGTTGGAGATGGTGTTTTGTGTGCACTTACAAACAAATATGCTCTTAACAATAAAGGCATTGAAAATCAAGACGTCCCGGTCATTTTTATGAGCCCCCCCAGTCATAAAACCCAATAGGTTCAGCTGTGGTTCACAATGTTGGCCACGGTTTTGTGAGTCTGAATTTAGACTGATTAGAAGTGTAAACGCTTCACATTCCTTCCATCCTTCATCACGGTTTTAATTTTAAGAGGATTCTGTGAGTGCATGTTAAAATTGTTGACTTTAAAAAATAGAGCTTCAGTTTGATTTTTCCTTTTTTTCTGAGTACATTAATAAAAGAAGGCTGGGAAAAAACGTGTGATAATATATAACATAGAAGCTTTGATAATTCTGTCTGACAATGGTGAATGAACATCAAAATATTTCCAGCTTGATGACGTTACACATATGCTGCTTGGTATAAAACACCAGGTTCAGGACAGTGTAATCAATCTTTAGTGTCTGCGTATATCAGTGTCACAATTTTCTAAGGCAGGCTCACATTCTAAAGGAAACAGTCTCATTATATTTATATACATGTATATATATTCAAGTGACTTATTTGAGCCATGCCATTTTGGCACAAATAAATGTAGTTCCATCACCAGACTCAGCACTTCTGTGTGACCTCTGTAAGCCCTGCAGGGGACCAAGCAAGAGAGATTTCTGTCATCTCTTTCATTCACTTTAGTTTCCAATTTTCAAGCTGGTCTCTCTGCACTATAAATCAGATAATTCTTGTATTGTGTAATACTACAAAGTGACTTTAGAAGGATAATTAAACCCTATCAAGATAGTGCAATTGTTCATTTTCAGAGACGGTTTGATTTAATTTCAATTACTGAAAATTTATATGGGGTACTTTAATAGTCTTTTCTCAGTATACATAGATGTATGAGATGCTTGAGTTATTTTTTCTAGAAAAGTATTTATATTCCTACTTTTAGCCAGGTTCTGGTAGGCCTGAATGACTTGTAGAGTTAGTCAGGAAGCATCAAAATGTTATCAGCCTTTTAAAAGTGGCTGAGAGTTTCCTTTTTCTGGCATGAACACTAAGAAAATGCATGTGGATTGCTTTATAATTGTCGTTCAGTTCAGTTTTTAACATACTAGTACACTGTAATCAGAATTATGAAAAACTCTACTTACAGCACTGTCTGTTATCTATATACCACCCGGGTGTACACAGCCACACACGCCTTCCAAGTCAGTCAGAATTTTGTCAAACCTTTAGTCCCTAATTTCTCTTTGAGGACTGCCTCTGTCCTGGCTTTAAAAAGACTTTTTCTTTTTTTTAAAAAAATGTATTTGTTTAAGTTTATTAATTTTGAACATTTCAGCTGTAAAATTTATGGGGTTTTTTGATCATTGG
>NW_009259877.1:94065-124951 GCF_000687185.1 Egretta garzetta | reverse complement strand
ATATTTGAAACTGCTATTAAAATAGTGAAAAGACACTTAGAGCACGAGAATTCTCTTTGGGGCAGTAATCTCAAGTAGAAGTGTAACTCAACCAACTGTGCAGGTGTACTGCATAGTAAAATACTTTGATTAACTGAGCTCAACCGTCATGTGGATGAGAGAGAGTTCGATTGATACGGTTTGTTTGGGCTTCTAGAAATCTAAAAGCAAAATTCCTTAGGGCTCTTAAGGACACTACGCAGCCCAAAGGATAAGTACAAATGTCATTGCATTCATACAATAACATTGCATGTTATGACAGAACATAAGCATAAACGTTTATTTTCTTAGTAGAGAGGGTGTTACCACTGAAGTTCAACAGGGAGAGGTGTTAGAACCCATGCTTTCAACGTAGAATTTTAGAGGAGGAGCAAATAGTGAAGTGACAAGTCTTCCAAATTGTGTTAGATTATGCAGGGTAATAAAGACCAGGGACGTGTGTGAGGAATTCCAGGAAGACCATGGAAGCTGAGTGTTAAAAGGCACGTGCAATTCAGTGTAGAACAACACAGAGTGTTGGACATGGGGAAAAGTGGGGGACATGGGGAAAAATCTTACCTCCTGAAAAAGAAATGATGGGTTCTATGTTGGTGATCATCGCTTTGGAGGAAGACCTTGAGGCTTCATTGACCGTTCTATGAAAACTCAGTGCTCAGTAGCTTGCAAAAGACAAAAAAAAATATTAGAAATCGTTAGAAAAGGAACAAACAAACAGACAGTGTGAGTTCCTCACTGTATAAATCCTACATGTGCCAGCACCTTGAATGTCATGTTGAGTTCTGGTCTGCTCATTTCAAAAAAGTATAGCATAGAGATTAAAATGGTTTACAGGAAAAAAGCTTATCACAGGTATGGAGAAGCATCCTTATGAGGAACGACCACATGGGCTTGGAGTCTTCCATCTGAAAATGTGGTCTGTAACAGGCAACCACTGTTCACTCTCTCTTCTAAAAGAAGTGTGTAAAATGAATGGCTAAAAAGATGCAGTCCTTATGAATAGTATGGAGATTATTACAGACTCAGTATAAATACAGTACCGCCCATCAGAAAATAAATTAAAACAGTCTAAGTCAAGCTGCTGTGATTAAAAACAAAATCCCTGGAAGTATTTCTGGACTAGTATCTTCTGCAAAGGCCCTTAAATCATCCTTAGTATAGGAGAAATGTAAGGTGGGCAAATGTGGCTGTTGGGCAGTTTTAGAAAGGATGCTGTGCATAGTCCAGTGAGTGTGATTTTTATATTGAAAAAGTGTTTGACATTGTAAAAAATACAGATTTAAATATGTGATGGTAAAATTTGGAAGAGTTAGTGCAGTTTTTCTAGACATTCATTTAATTTATTCATAGAGCATTTATTAAATGCTTTGAAGAATTCAACAACCGTGTGAATTAATTTAATCTTGATTTTCAAAAGCTTTTGGCAAGGTTCATGCCAAAAGATTTTAAAGTGGCTAGCTTGTCTTGAGATAAGAGAAAGATCTCTCGTAGATTAGTAGCTGATTAGGAGACAGAAAACAACATTTAGGAATTATTTGTCAGCTTTGGGATGGAGCAAAGGGACTCTGGATCCCATAGGCATATATTCAGTACATTTATAAAAAATAGATACAGAAAAAAGGGTGAACAGTGAGATGATGCATTTTGCACAAATATGTTTAGAATAGTCAAATTAATTTGACTATTGATAACCAAGGGATTTGAGCATCTGACATGCAAGGAGAAGCTGAGAGAGCTGGGGCTGTTCAGCCTGGAGAGGAGAAGGCTCAGTGGGACCTTCTCCATGTGTATAAATACCTGAGGGGGACAAGAAAGAAGATGGAGCCCAGGTCTCCTCAGTGGTGCCTGTGACAGGACAAGAGGCAACGGGCGCAAACCAAAAAGCAGGACATTCCATTTAAGCATAAGAAAACCCTTTTTTTTTTTTACATTGAGAGTGGCCAAACAGTCTTCTCAGAGAGATTGTAGGGTCTCCATCCTTGGAGATACTCAAAACCTGACCAGACATGGTCCTGGGCGACCAGCTGTAGCAGGGTGTGGGACTGGATGGTCTCCAGAGGTGTCTTCCAGCCTCAGCCATCCTGTGAAATCTTAACTACCATGAAGAACATAGAAGAATCTCACAATGGTGAATGGCTGGCTTATGAAGGGATGGATAAATACTGAGTGTCATTAAATGCAAATACTGCATGTGAGGAAAAAACCCCCACCTATATATTTGCAAGAATGGGATCTAAATTTACTACTACTACTCAAAATAAAAATAAAAAATTGTGATTTACTGTTGAAAGCTCTCTGCAGAACATCTCAAATATTCAATGGCACTCAAAAAGACAAATAAAATCTTATTACTTAGAAGGAAAGAAGATGAAAACAGCACGGGAAGTGTCTTTCTTCCTTTGTAGAAATCATTGATTCATCCTGTTGTGGATACTCAAAAGGAGTCTGGTAAAACTGGAAAAAATGAGAGAGGGATGGTGAGGAGGATGGGAAGGCTCTGTGCTAATGAACAAAGGTTCTTCCACTTGCAAACAGCTGACTGAGGTGTGATGTCATGCGATTATGAATGGTATAGAGAAAGCGAATGAGAAGTGGTTATTCTCCGTCTTATTGTACACAAAGTAGACAACATCCAACAACAACAACAACAACAAAACCCAAAACCAGCACTGAAGCACAACCTTTTTAATGTAATTAAGCGTGTCACTAAATCACAGAGCTTGTTGTCCCAGAACCCTTTGCTGGCCAAGTGCTTGAACGAATTGAAAGTGCAAGTAGATGAAGTAGTGGAGGTGGGTTTGTTGAGAGGCTGGGTGTGACCTTGGATTCACTTCTTGCTACTGGGAGGGTGTATCAGAAAACATGACTCCTAGGCTTAATGCTGTCACTTATACTTCTTCCTTAAGCACTTGCTATGGGTTTTTTTTTGGAAACTGGGCACTTCTCTTGATGTTTGATAAACAGGATCATTCTTAACTCGTTGGAACAGCTGGGTTGCTGAAACCTAGGGCAAGAATGGTGATTTGTTTTCTCTCTGCAAACCGACATCTTCCTCCTTACTCAGTTTTGCTTCTTTTCTCAAAGGAACAGTTACAACGATATTTTTGCCTTTCGTGTCAAGTAGGCGTGTATTTAATTGTGCCTGCTGCATAATGAACTGAAGGACAAAGGATGTGTGAGGCCTCCAGACGTAAGGAAACTTTGTATCACTTTCTCTATGTTTTTTAATACCAGGTCATGTCCTTATACCTGGCTCTATTGAATAACAAATTCATGACTTGGATGTTTTATGGGTGAGACCCAAGATCTATATTCCTTTTCCCTAAACAACATTTTTTTTTAATTGAAGATGTTATCAATTTCTTTAAAAAACACTCATATTGTACTGAGTTTGAATTTCTCATCCTCCGAGCTTTCTGGAGGAAGTCATTCCTCTCTCTTAAGCACACGCTATTTGTTGTGCAGTGCCATGCACACTCACGAAATCTTAATCCTTGTAACACCAGCTGATAGGACATTGTTTTCCTCTTGAGGCTTTGTGTGCCCTTGCAAGCCCTGTCTTCAGGCTGGCACTCCAATGAAATCAGTTCCCCTTCAACCATAATGAGGATTAATCTACTCTGAGGAGGCAACTTAATTCAAATTTCCACTTGGTGGAATTTTATATTCTGTTGCACAGAGGCACCTAACCATCACCCTCTGCAACTCCTTAATCAGGTGGTATACGTTTATACAGAATTTATTACCATACCACCAAGCTTCTCCTGGTAATACACATGCGCATTAGAGTTCATAGGCACCACTTCCAAACTGGGGTTACTTGAAGCGATCGGGGAGGAGTGAGGAGGGCCACGGGGCAGGCTGCGAACCCTGGAGAGTTGTTCATCGTTTCAGGGATTAACTGATACATAATTATGGCTGAATAAGACAAGGGATGAGCGTTTATCTCAGGTAGACAGGTTCCCCAGGCACTGGTGAATGAGGGGGTCGCACTTGCCAGAGGCCGGGGTGCGTGGGGAGGGCTGGGAGGCGAAGCGCCGGCACGGCTGCCCTGCCCCCGTTGGTGCATGGGGTGGCTCTTGGGCTACAGGCTGGAGGGGTCAGATGCATCTCTGGACCACCACATCCTGGGTGGTTTGCATTTTCTCTGTATTCCTGTCAAAAAGTTGTTATTTGTGTTCTCTTGCTGAAAGCCGGGAAATTCTCCCCCGCTAACCTTGGTAAGTGAGGGCTTTTCCAATTTGTGGTTTATTCTCTCCAGGCAACCTTAAGCTTTACAGGCTGTGTTGTTGTTCATACACTATTTTAAATTTCTTTATAATGCCCTGCAGTATGTTGCCTTGAAACGTCAAGATTGCAAATGCCTATGTTTGCAAAACACCAATTGGGAAAGATCTTGCTTTTTTATCAGGATCAGTTTTGTACATAAATCATGAGCACAAGTAGCAATTATTCTTTTGGAGAGATTTTCACGTTCAAAGAAATTAAAAATATTGTATAAAGAATACCTATAGACGTATCAGGACCTCTTAACTAGCGATAGTGTAAATGTTTCTGAGCTGTGCTGGGTTTCTATGGGCTGTGTTTTTGCCATCCTTATTCAGGCTCTGTGACAATTCTATTGAAATCCTTGAAATAACTTCCAGATTTAGGTTCTACCTAAGGGATTATGATGACAGAGCCTGACCTTTAGGCTAAGATTCAAAGCCTGTTGCTGCTGATAAGAATTTTTCTATGTGCTTCTGTGATGGCTTTAGATCAACGTGCTTTGACTTGTGGCGTTTGTGTAGATGAATGTTGAAGAGAGTCAATTTTTTTGACTGAAAGTTGTATTTAAATCTATTTTCCATCTTTTTTTTTGCTTTTTCAACGTGAGTGTCAGTATTGTACTAAGAATTAGAATTTTTCATGCCATTAAAATGACATTTTATACAGGTGCATCCATTCAGACTTGAATTTATTTTTATGTTATTAGTTTTATTTTCAGAATTGATTGTAGCCAGTGTTGTTATTGAATCAGTCTCACTGGAATTTTTCACAATTCTGTGGGGACTAAGTAGGAGAAAAACATCAGATAGGCCACCGAACAGCTTGCATAAATAGTTCCTGAGACAACTATATCTATTTTGAGTTCCCAACAGACACTTTAAATTAGTATGAAAAGCAAGATTATTATGGGTTTGGGTACTTTGATGATCTAAGCTCTCAAGACATTGAATCCCTTTTTCTCAAAGCTTTTGTTCAGATTCCCTCACTGCATAAAATGCATGGTCTGTCTTCTCTTTCTTACCCTTCCTTTCCAAACCACTTGAATCCAGAGTAGGCAGATCTTACACTACAGGTGCTATAGCGCTTAAAATGGATAAATTCTGGCAGAGATAAATTCTGGCATGTCGAATGTATGAAAATTATGGTGAATCACTGGCAAAAGGTCCAGCCAGAGGATTCTCCTGCGTATCACAGTTTTTTAAATGAATCACTACAAATGTGCTTCTGAGGATCTAAACCAGCTGATGATGGTAAGAATTTGACCTTCATATACTAAGCTGTCCCCCTCATTTGTTTCGAGCGTTGTACTCCTGTTCAGTACATTTGAAGGTTGTGCCCTTTAGTGACCCATCTTCATCAGCAGGATACAAATTATTTTAGATTTTTCCCAAACTAAAGCTGGTTGTGTTAGCGTAGTGACCTAAAAAAGTATTTTTTGGATTTTGAATAATTAATGTAGCACTTAAACGGAGGTTGTTCTTTTTCATGCCTACCACTCACTTTGCTTAGAGGCTTCCAGAAGGATGCGCTAGGAGAGCTGCAGTGCCACAGTGCAACGTCCCTTTGCTCTCCCACCCATCCTCAGCAAGGGGATGCTGATCTCCATAAGCTAACTCAGAAGTGTAGATTACTCTCCCAGCCTTACGGTATCTTTCTGGTGTATGTGTCTTCGAACTTTTTGTAAGGATTTTGGTAATTTGTTCAGTGTCTTGATTCTTTCTTACAGGATTTTCTTTGAAAGAAGTGTTTCAAAAGCCTCTATTACAAGTAGCAGCTTTCACTGAGGCTATTTCAATTTTGCAATACTCCAGCCTCCAGAATCTGGTTTTCAAACTCTCTGTTGAATCAGGCTGGAAACAGACATTTGAAGTGACTGTTTAGCAAAATAATTATTTTTTTTCCCAGTGGTCTAGAGTGAAAAATATGCAAATATGAATAAAATGAGTTCATTTGGAAGGCACTGAGCTTTAATGAATAACCATTTATATAACAGCAAAATAAAGCAAATTAAAATTTGTTGTGAACACAAGCTCTTTTAAAAGAACAAATTAAGTGAACATACTGAGAGTTAAATCAAGACACTGGAGGCTTTAATAAGCCTGTTCTCTGCGTGAGGAGTCTGAATGAAAGAGGAATCAAATAAGACCTTCACAAAATTGGCACCAAAGTATTTTTGGTTCTAGCCTAACTCTATATCTGGTGCAATAACACACTGAGTTTGAAATCTTACTTTAGCACATCACTTGAGGTGAAACAGTGAGGAAAATTGATCCCTTGCCCATAACCCCTGTGCACAGATTTCCCCAGAAATGGCAATTTCACTGGAGGGTTTATTTGTTGTCGCTGCCTCTGTGTCTACAAATTAGCATCAAGCTGAATGTTTCTGTTCTGTACAAGGCTGGATGGTTTTAAAGGGGAAAAAAAAACACGCAACAGCAAGAAGAAAATACTGCAAATGTCTGCTTCATATTTTTTTTCTTTTCTTTCTTTCTTGGGTCAGTCTGAGCAATATAATTCCATAGTTAATGGAATTTATAGAGAACAGTTATAGACCAGTATGACTCCAGGTTTTATGTGAGAATTATTTTCTCTCCTGTATCTGCAATGCTAAATGTCTTTATTTTGGCTGCATTTATGCAAATACTGAGTCTTCTTGCATATCATGAAAACAAAGATGTGTTGCAAATCATTGTTTTTTACTGCAGAAGCACAGCAAAAACTCTGTCCTCAAAAGTGCATTAGCCTGCCTCCTCAAAGTGGTCAGGTTGTCCCCAAAATCTCCATTCGGTGCTCTGACCCTTCAGCTGGTGCAACCTGTAGATAACACGTGATCTATCTCAGAGGTCTTACTCCCACTTTTTGAACACATTCCTTGTGAGATCAAATGAATCCAGTTTAATAGCACTGTAAAGCATGTTCTAACATCTTAAAGTAAATACGAGCACTTACCGACTAATGTGAGCAGGAGGTTGAACCAGATGACCTCCTGAGGTGCCTTCCAACTTATTCTGTGACACTGTGATTCTTCCCTTGTCTTTGATAGAGCTGATTCACTATTAATTTAAAAAAAAAAAAAAAAAGAGAGAGAGAGAAAAAAAAGTGGAAAACCTGAAACTTCTGCTGCATAGCTAACAAGTGAGTGAGAGGACAGGACACTTGTAGAGGGTCACAAGATAAAGCCTGGATAGAAACCAAAGCAGAGGAAAAGAAGGCAGCAACTTCATTAAGTTCGTAAGAGATATCACTATTTATATTCTGTTTCGATAATAAACAATAGGTATATTGATGTGTCATGCTATGGAAAGTGTTTGTGGATGGATAAATGGAATGTTAAACTTCATTTAAAAATTTTAACTTGTTGCAAGTGCAATATTTTGCTTGTGCTTGTGTTTTTTCCTTTCATACAAGTTATTGTAAAAAACCACGCCAAACACAGATGTCAGACAATTATTAACTGTCCACCTAACCTGAATGGCACAAAAGGCATTTATATGATGCTTAATGACATTTTATGTTAGCGCTTGTAAAACTTTCCCTGAGCATTTGGGTCAGGGTAGCAGGGCCTTTCCTCCAACTGTGGAAGTCTTCGTTTTGGAAAAAGAGCGAGGGGAGGTCAGCTCTAACCTGTAGCAAAGCTTTTGTAGAATCCGGATGCAATGTAATTCACTTGGCTGACAGATTCACATCTCAGTTCTGCTGGTCCAGCCAGCGGATAGTCCTGTCTTGCATGAATAGATGAGATGATAAACAAGCAGAACTCGTGTGAACAGCAGTGCATTTGTACAGCCCTCTTCGAAACCCCCTGCTGCCTGACAGCATTGAATCGCCTAAAACTTCATACTGTTTTTACACTGTGGTTAGCCCTTCATAGTGGCATGCTTATATTCACCATCCTTTGAGTCGGTTGCATTGCTAATTTTCCTTTTTCTGCGTTGTAACAGCTGGAAACAGCGAGAGTGAGGGCCAAGAAGTGGTGAGAAAAATACAAGAAGAAACTTTGGCTGGAAAAGGTACTGTACTATGTCCTTTTCTTTAAGGAACTCTCTATTCCTGTTGTTTGGTTGGCATCTTCTTTTATCTAAGGTCCCCTTGTATATTCTTAAACTTTTTTAGTTTGGGGAAACTAATTCTTAAAGTACATTTGACACAGGGGAAAACTGAGTAGGATGGGTTTTTAAAATGCTTTCAGTTTTGTTTGACCTCTTTACTGTGTGTCATAGCAAAAGGGCTGGCCGCAAGTTACAGTCTGCCTGCGCGTGTGTATGGGCACATTGGTGGGCAGAAAATCAGAATACTAGTCATTTCTACTAAGGGGAGGATGACAGCAGGTAAGAGTGGGTGGGTGTGTTCTTTTTCATTGCTGGCCTTGCCTCTCATGGTGTGTATAGTCCCATAAAGAAGGTGATTTTTTTAAAAGAGGTTTCTAAGAGAACAGGGCTGCCCAATTGTGTTATTTGACGTGTAGCGAGAGCTTATAATCCTTCACAAAATAAAACTGTGTTCTTAAAGATAAGTGGATCTTTAATATCAAGCCAAAATTCCTATGTTTTTGAGGTTCTTCTGGTTTCATTGTTTGATGTGATGAGCAGTCGTGCTGGGGGAGGCATAAGGAGAGCATAGCTTGATAACTATGAGAAAAGGCGTATTGCGCACTATCATCTGCTGTGTGATTATAATTTGCAATTTATGACGGAGGTTAGTGCATCTAATATTTCCATCTCTTGGATTCACTGGGTGTAGTTCCTAGTAGTGTATGATGATTCACTGCTGCCACTTTGATGTATCATTTCTTGGCAAAATAATAGGGCAGTGCTGGTACTCCACCCTATTTAGGATCTTCATGGCTTCTGCTGAGATCTGATTCTGTTTTTGTGCCTCTAATAATTACTGTTATGATGATCAAAATACGTTAATTATTGTGTTAAAAAAACCTTTCATTAAGATTTATCTTTTGACTTAAATAAATGTGCACCCATCATAGCCTCAGGATACATGTATGCTAGTTAAAAGCATCATAAATTAAGGCATAGTCAGAAGGATCATGAAAGGAAAAAGGTAATTATCACATCGTTTAAATCTTTTGCTGGAAGTTTCTGTACAGAGACCAAAACCATTTGGAATTAATTATATCACGTGACCTGCGTAACACTGCATAAACCAGGTTCTGCCTTATTTTCTCACATGTGTGATCACAGACTTTTCTAGCACCCCAGTCTTTCTTGATTTTTCTGAACTAAGCTTTAGCTTTCACTTATAAACTTTCAGTTATAAAGATACAGCTGTCTGTCTGAGAAAGCTGAAATTGTATCTGAAGTTGTTCCTCATTGTAATTATAATGACTGAGGCTTTAGTAATCTCAGGTCCTGATAGATTTGGCCTAAAACCAAACTGGCAGAGTATCACCTTTTCAGAATTTCTCACTGATGTAAGGATATATTGGGGGGTTGGACTAGATGACCTCTAGGGGTCCCTTCCAACCCAAAACATTCTATGATTCTGTGATTCTATTTCTATTTGCAAATGCATTATCCTGTACAAAGGGCTTGTGCAAGTCTGTGCTGCAGTCCTGCGCTACTGCTTATCGATGAAATCGCATTTTGCTTTGTAATGGGATGTGTGCGCAGATACTGTGAATAGGAGTAAGCTGTGCAAATGTATCAGCTTTTCAAAAGCTATTTAGCCTTTTTTTTTTAACATTTTCTGTGGTCTATATGAAAACACTGCTTACAGAAACTGTTCCCATCTGGAATATTGGACTCCTGAAGGAGAACTGCTCAAACCAGTATTGCTGGGCAGCCAGCGTTATCCAGGATTGGGACAATATAGTTGTCCTTCTCTTACCATGGACAAACTGTACAAGGAAGTGCCATTGGTTTGCTATCCAGATCTCAGATCTCTAATAGCAAGGAAAATCTTCTTGCTGATTAGCAGGTTAGACAGAAAAAGGGAGCAAGAGACCTTGTCCTCTCCTTGTTGCCTGGCTGAGCCATACATAGTACAAACGTCCCCGGAGACAGCTCTGGGAAAAGGCCAGGCTTGTTGGATGCATGCAATTACAGTGTTTTTAAGGCGATAGCATCCTTCTTTGTCTTGGCCCACTGTCTGTCTGGGGCTCTGTCTGCTATCTAAGGGTAGCAGTTTTGCTTGACATAATTTACATTTCCTTCAGGGATAAGTGAGATTCAAAGCATGTGCATAATGGTTCCTGTGAAGCAGCTGATGAGCAATAACGTGTTAACAGTTTCAATGGAGGATAAAGGATAATAATAAAAAGGCTATGCACACAGGTGACGCTTTTTTGCAGCAGCACAGCAAGACATGAAGAAAAGGCTGATAATATTTCCAAATACAGGGAGGCAGGAAGCCTGGTTTCCCATGCTGGAGGCATTCAGAACAGAGCCAATGCCAAAAGATGGTGGAGTATTGGAGAGGTAGGCGGTTGCGGCCATTCCCCTGCAAGGCAGCAATGCTAAAGGACACAGAAAATCTAAGTGATGTGTCACATCGACCTCTTCCTACCACCCATCCTCTCCCATGGTGCCGCACCAGAAACCTCCTTGGTTCCAGGCTAAGTGCCCTCCCCAGTTTTGGGCCTCTGTGCTGAGTTACCTATGGCTAAGTGTAAAGAGTGAGGAAGGAGGTGGGCAGCTGAGTGGGAGAGAATAAGGTACAGGCCCTTGGGGCTTGATAGACCCGATTCATTTGACCATCAGAACCTCCTCCATGATAAAGCAATCAAAGCCCTCAGATATCCAGAACAGACCAGAAGTGCTGCATTGTCATTAAAATTATCACATGGGCACTATTTCCAAAAGACCAAGGGCAACAGATTGCTACGCTCTGAATCATAAAGCTGGGAGAAGCCAGAATGATGTGGGCATTTATCTTGCTTCCATTTGTTAAATTGAGAACTTGTGTTGTTAATAGTAGCAATTATATGGCTGGGAAAATTGTTGATGGCTAGGGATTGCCACGGAGATATTCTAATTGTGTAAGTCTCTGTAATTTACGCACAGGGTGTGTCCGTGTCAGCGCGTTCAGTCGTTAGATCAGGAGCGCGCTTTCCAGGCAACGCTCAACTGCTGCCCGCTTGCTGGGCACGGGCTTGCATCAAGGGGGGCACCGCGGGTCTCCCAACCTGGATCCTCTTTGGGTAGAACTGGCCTGAGAGGCGAGCGGCAGCAGTAACACAGAGCGTCACTGCACGGGAGCAAACTTAGAGCTTGTCCAACTAGAGAGTCCCAGCGACCTGTAGAAGTGCCTCTGTCAGGTCCCCAGCGCAAAATGAACTCTAGGGATTGACTTCTATTGATCCAAACCACTTGTTAATGTAGCCGTAGCCGTAGTTACCGGGCCTGAACAAACTGCATTGAGTTATGGAACTGGGAAGTTTCTGTGCTAACCTCAGCTTTCAATGATACTAGAAAAAAATCCTTCCATGTACCTAATAGACTGCGTCTCCTGACTCAGTTACCCTCAGTTTACATCTCTGCAAATGAAAGCTGGTTTTAGCCTGATGATTACAAACATACAAATGTTGGAAACTAATATATAAACATGAATGAAAGCTTCATTCATTCCAGCATAGGTTCATGAATGCCAATGGAATCAGCAATTAGCAAAAGTTTATGCATAAATATCACTTAGCACAGTACTAAGGAAAGGCTCTCACAACTGCCGTGTAGGAGCTGGAGTGGCAACAACACTCAAAGGAGAGAAAAATTAAAAGTTAGTGAAAAAACAGGGTGTAAAAGTCATATTAAGCGCAGACCTCTTCAAAAGGAGAAGCCTGTGTTTAATCTCACCCAACATTTTTGCGGCAATTCAAATAAAACCACAATTATAAAACTACGCCCTAAATTTGTGTCATTTGCAGTCTGACCCACATCAAGACAGCGTGGGCCAAGCAGTAGGAGGAATGATACCGCCTTAAAAACACTGCGGTTCGCGTGCATTCAACAAGCCAAGCCTGGCTTTTTCCCAGAGCTTTCTCTCGGGATGTCTGTACTATATATGGCTCGGCCAGGGAATAAGGAGATGACAAGGTCTCTTGCTCCCTTTTGCAGTATAACCTGCTAATGAGCAAGGAGATTTTTCTTGCTATCAGAGATCTGAGATCGAAGAGTTTACCCGAAAGAAGCAGGGCTAATCTAGCCAATAGGTACCAAGCCTAACTGCAGAATAACTCATGGGTGGTTACTCCACTGACGCTTGCTCTATGTCAGGTACCAATTTTAACAAAAGAGTCCACATTTTTCCGCTCTGTACCAGACTGTTTGTCATTGGCTTTCCCCGCAGGCTCGAGAAAGCCAGCTGCAGAGAGTTCCTAACTTCCCAAACTTTTGGATTTGTTTTTGCCCAAGAGTCAGCGGTGGTGTTGCCACCACATGGGCCAGAGTTGTGTAAGGCAGTTCAGCAAAGACTGATGCCTTGTTAAAACATGCAAAAATATCACCCAGGACTCTTTTTTTGACATGGTATGTCAAAGATGTTGTTATGGAAGTGATCATCCAACCGATCAAAAACAGTAGAAAATATTTGTGGTTGAGCCGTATTTTCTAGAAGTGTGAATAAGCATATGTGAGTTTATGCTTGCTTGTGCCAGATTTGCTTTTCATGGTGTAGTTTTGAGGTGTAAAAGCGTAACATCCTGAGCTTGTGGCAAGACCTGACGTGGCTACTTTGTCCCTTCTACCACATCCTGCCATTGGCATATCCTTTCTCTACCACTGCTGATGCTGAAAGACCTGTAGGATTGCTGTAAAGAGTTTCCTAGCAATTACAGTGCAGTTTCCATCTATGTGGTTTTTTTTTTTTTCATACTGGTGTATTATCTCCAGTACTTAGCTTTGGCAGGTCAAGGACTGCCCTCAGTTAGAGCTGCACAACTGAATGCCAGGCTCACGAAGACAGGGTGGTGGTATGAGTGAGGGGTAAAGAAGTCTTGATCTGACGGTACACCAACTTTGCCGGACCCTGCGTGGAACTGCGGAGCTCTTCTGCTTTGTCACTTGATGACAAAGGTGGTATAAGAACCTTGCCTAAACATTAAGATTTCTTTTCTTTCTGTAGCCTCATCTATGGTTATATGAAGTATATTCAAGCCCTATGAAAATATTTGAATCTTGAAAAACATTGGATATGATAAACTTAATCTAAGTCTGTAAGAACTGGATCCTTCACATGCTCCAGGTATGGAAGATCCCTTTCTAGAGTCCAAGAAAGTACTGCAGGGGCTAATACAGTTTCTCTGTGGTCATAGCACTTACCCCGTAAAGTTGGTGACTTGTTGCTCCGTATTAAGCAGGGGAGATTTTAATTCACAAAAAGGTATCTTCAGAGCCCTCTGATAAAATCATTTAGGTGAATAGTTTGCAAGTCAATTGTTCTGCTTTTCTGTTTGTTTTACATAATACTTTGGTGCAAAACCATGGTTAAATTCATTAGGCCTGCTTGCTCATGTCTTTTATGTTCTTCTTTTGACTTGCAGTTACAATATTTTTCTTCTCAGTGCTTACAGACATTTAAAACAATAGAGAATCCCCTATTTTTTGTGTTTCTTAAAACACCTTAGAAATTGAGTCACCACGTTAACAGGCTGGCAATTCAGGCATTAAGGGCAATATGAATATGGTTCACAGAGCTAAAGATGAGCTGCAGATCTGGATAGTGAGATGGAGAGAAAGACTTTCAAATACAAAACGTATTCATAATGCAAGCACAAGCTCTGCCTGTTAGTTTCCTAAATTCCCATTTCCATTGGAAATGTGAAACATATTTCATTAATAGGCTCTGCCACTAGGAAATATGATTTTCTCTTATTTAAATTATTTCTAATTGAAACTTAGAGACAAAGAAGTGCACAGGTGTAGCTGTAGGCAAAATAACAAAGTCCTTTCAGGTGTCTTGAAATGTTTTTCTGACTGTAAATCACCGAAGCTTTGTGTGACTAATGGGACCAGAGCTCCGAGGTTAGGATTTTGCTGATTGTGCTGCCCTACTGAAGGCAAACCAGAGAAAGGAATTTCAAAATGAAATTGCCTCTGCAAGGCCTGAAAAAGCTCCTATTTCACCCTTTTATGTGATTTTGATCCTCTTTTATGTACCTGTAGAGCCATGATGTCAAGCAGTGGCTGGATAGAGGTGCTCCTGGGTTTGACACCTCCCATAGTACGCCATTATTTTTTCCGGCTTGAGCAGTAGTTGCAGGCATGTTGCATGAGCTATTTCCAGACCTTGTCTGTTCTCAAGAAAATTGCCAGCGAATACTGAAAGAGAAAGCCAAGAAAAAGGCAATTTGTTTTCTCTCTGGAATGCTTTCACATCTCTCTTCCAAGATCTACTTCATCTAGTCCTAGCTTCCACAGGTTACATGTAGGGCTGTAGAAGTAAATTTGCTTAGAACAAGTAGAATATTTTCTGTGCAAATGCTATCAGCTTCTGCGCTAGGGATCCAGCTGCCGGGAGCACGGAGAACCCGTGGCCTGAAGTAAACATGGGAAAAGCAGAGCCTATATTTGAAGCACTTAGGGGCTGTGTGCGTAACCTTCCAGACGTGAGCTGCCCGTGAACCAACAGACTGTGGACAACCTGAACGTGTGGGCAGTGCTGGTCCTTCCTTTGCCAGCTCCTGCCTCACAGCCGTAGGGCGAGGATCCAGAGGGAGCACAGCCACAGAGGAGTCCCTGCGCCTCCGAGGGGCCAACGCTAGTGCGTGCATGCTTAACTTGTATTTCAAGGGCCATTGTTTCAATGGCAAAGAATCAAAGCTCTGAAGAGATGTCCCAATTCTTAAATGAGTTATGAGCCAGGCTCTTCCCAGTGGTGCCCAGTGACAGGACCAGAGGCAAAGGGCACAAACTGAAATGCAAGAAACCGTATTTAAAAATAGGAAAACTCTTTTCTTCTTTTTTATCATAAGAGTTATTGGATATCAGCACAGGTTGCCCAGCGAGTTTGTAGAGTGTCCATCCTGGGAGATACTTAAAAGCCATCTGGATACGGACCTGGGCAACCAGCTCCATGTGGCCTCTTGAACAGGGTCTGGGGCTGGACAATCTCCAGAGCTGCCTTCCAGCCTCAGCCACCCTGTAACTCTGTGAGTCCATGAAATTCTAGTGACCAAAACTGCATGAAACCCTGTCTGCTTCATTTGTCCAGCCCTGACTACAAATGCTGTGACATACACAGATTCCTGGACTGCAAGGTCTTCAAGGAATTGTATCACTGTTCATGCAGTGCCCATAATAAGACTCTAGGGCACAAATAGTGGTAACAACAGGAATAATTTGACCGTAATGCAGTCTTAGGAAATGGGTATTTGAGAATAACTTTGAAGCAGTGTAAAAAAACCCCATCTGTGCGGGTAAAAACCCTGTTCTGTGGAAACAGAGGGAAGCGGTGTAGGAACACTGAGGCTGAGAGCAATAATCTGTGTGAAGAAGCCAGGAAATACTGCCCATGACTCTGGAGCAGCTTGCCCTTCTTGTTATTTTTTTCTATGCAGAGCATAGACCAATATATTTTATTTTAAGACCTGAATTTTAAAATCTAAGTTTCAAATAAAATGTGTTCAAGATTTCATGATGCATGACATCTCTGCCACATTTTCACAATCTGAATGGAAATTAGCAAGATCACGTGCACTTTGAAATCCTTCTCAGCCTATTTAAAGGTTTACAGGAAATGTGTAATGCCAGATCATTTTTTATAGTCTTTTCTGGTACTTGGTGCTAGAAAATCTTGCTTGTAAGAAGAAAAAGAAATACTCCTAGGGAGGCCGATAAACTCTTGGTTTAAACATCACAGCTAACATGAGAATCATTAGATGTCTAATAATCATGTCTGGGTTTAGATTTTTCCTCTTCTATCGAGGTAATGTTTCTGGACAAGGTGATGTGAACTATTACCGGCACCTGATTAATTTCCCCAAGATAACAGTCAGCTATGTTTTAGCCCTTATTTAGTCTCAACATTACATCTGCCACTGGCTTCTCTTACCAAGATTACTGTTGACTTCAGGCTGCTCGGAAAGAGTAGCTCTTTACAACCGATGTGACTTGAGGAGACAAAATAAATCAAATCATCTTTCCAACATTTAGATTGACCTAGTTGAAAAATAATCCTTGCCAGTGTTTTACCTCCCAAGCAATGGAAAATGTGTGGGCCTGTGGTGGGAGAGAGATCTCCGTGGCTCTGGGCAGGATTTGCTCTTGCTCTGTGTTTCCTTTCATTCTGCTCCACTCTCACTCATGCTCACGCACTTGTGCTTTTTTTGAGTAATTTACAGCTACTAAACATCCTGGAACACGGATTTCATGTAAGTAGTACGGTGTCTGTACTTCCTTCTCTTTAGGAATTTGATGGCATATCAGGGGGAAAAAAAGATGTATGCATTGGAGGTGAGGAAAGGAAAACACAAGGAAAAAAGCAGTTTCTCCTGTTCAAAACTTTGTCATGGCAGTTGTGGGCTTTTGAACTGGAGGTTTATGAAAAGGTAATTTTCTAGCCTAAAATCTTGCAGGCTTTCTCCTAGCTTATATTTTACTCTTGGAAGTCAGTCCATGCAAAAATCCCATGGCCCTAATTGAAACAGTTTTTCATGCAGACAGAATATTACTAGAGATGTGTCTGTTTTAATGGGAGTGTTTATTGGTGAAAGAGAGAGAGAAACATTTTTGCGCTCACATCTATAAAATAAAGCTGGGAAAGTGCCCCTGCCTGTGGAAGGGATTAACTCAAAATGTGGTAGTTTCTGTTCTGGTTAATCCAGATGAAAGGCTTTTCATCCCAATTGGTTTTGGGTTTCTTATGTCCCAGACTACTATACTATCAAAGACAAACTTTGTTCTAGAATCTAGACCATAAATCTTCTTGAATGAATAAGCTGCTGCTTATCAATGCTTTGTGCTGATTTGCAAATGCATGCTGTAAGGGAATTTCTTTTTTTTTTTAAGAGAATTTCGCAAAGATTTTGTTTAAGACAGGGTTTTGTTTAAAAATTGCCACAAAATGGAAATGTCTGAGGGGAAACACTTCTTCCGTGTGAGTCTGAGCCTTCTTTCCATCAGTCTGGTATTTTTTTTCTTTGAGATGATGCAAAATTAATTGCAGGCTAAGTGAAGTCTTCAAATGGGATTTCCTTCAAGACTTTGTTTCTGAATGCAGAAGGCAAAGCACATCTCCAGTGCCATGAAGGCCTTATGGTTTGAAACTATAGGCCATAGATAATAGAGGGAGACGTCAAAAAATGTTCTTCTTTGGTGTAGAACTAGCGCATGTCTTACAGGGCTGACATAGTGAGCAGTTCTCCTGAGAATCTTACTCAGGCTTTTCCTCCAGTTAAGATGATCTCAGATGGCTGGCTGAAGACTGCTATCTTAGAAGATATATGCAATGATTCTTTAGTCTGGAATCATAATCCTGTAGTTACCTTGACAACTACCGGTGATACACAACTACATCATGTTTGCCTCTCCAGATGCCCTTTCAGCCGGTCCTACAGAATATAGATTTTTCTTCTTCTTTTTTTTTTTTTTTTTTTTTTTTTATTTGCTTGAATCGTGTCTCTGGAAACATGCTATTCAGAAAGCAGCATCCTTTTCTGTGTGTCCTCCCAGGAGGATAAAATAGTATATTTGCCTTTGCTTGCAAGAGAGAAAACTTATGAGAGTGTTCACATATTATCCAATTAACTGCCAAACGGTGACTTTTTATATAAATCTGAAATTGACATTGGTGTGTCGTGTTAACCAACCTGGGTATATGTAGAGATCAACTCTGAATAAATTTTGAATTTCAAGTAATGAAAGTGACGTCACCGAATTCTGTCTGTCCCCTCCTCAAGTGGCGCGGGTGAGCAGAGCATACGGTGTCCCCTGCATGATGCCAGAGGAAGGGCATCAGAGAACAGCAGTTTGCATTTGCCATGAGGGGCAGAGCAGAGCTGCGCAGACTTTTTCTTCACCTCAGAGCAGTCAAAAGCAGAGAATTTAGGCCCATGTTTGCATTTATTGGTGGCGATTTGGGCCCCACGGTGCGTTAGGGACCCAGTAACCCTGCTGGCTCCCACTGGCTATTACGGCAGGGTATGTGTGTGGAGATGGGCAGGACAACGTAGCTGCGGCAGCTTTGGGGAGATGGCTGGAGCTGAGCTGAGAGGTCCTTCACCCCCTCTGAGCCCTGAGGTCTGCCTCCTGCCTCCCCACGGGCAGGCTGTCCAGGTGGCAGCCCGGGGTCTCAGCCTTGTGCCGTGGGGACACAGCCCTTAGTGGGTATCTGCGGTAGAGGTCGTACCTAGTCATTTCTCTGTTTAGATGAAGGAGAACTCATCAGGTGGTGCAAATTGCTGGCGCCAAAGTTAACTTCATGAGGGTAGGCCAGAAATACTGTTCTTAGGATGTGTGAAAATCTAGCACCTATGTCCTTAGTCTCTTAAATGTAATTTTACCTTCTTTTCTGAAGATAATATTTTGAAATAAAGCCATGCAAAGTGTTTGCAGGGGGGTTATTTTCAGAAGCTGGATGCAAAAGGGCTAATCCCTCACTTCAGCCAGAAGAGTTCTACTTACCAGCCCCAAGTTTAGGGATTCGTAAGGCAGCGGAATGAGGCCAGGACGGGGAATTTAATTGATTTCCATCAGCCCACGGTAAGAAGCACGTGCCGTGGGGAGTCTGGGTCCAGTGCAGCACGGTGGTGCACGGGTGACAGTTGTGTAAGGAGTGGGTTGGAGCTGAGAGGAAAGAGAGCGGTTGTGGGTCTGTCCCTGTCTGCTGTCTGTCCTGTGCAGCCCGGCGGGGGGTGGACCTGAGCAGTGCTCGCCCTCCTGCCTGGCTTCACGGACCCTTCCCACAAGCTGCCATCGCAACTGCCCAGAGAGACCTTTTACAACGCACCATCTTCCTCTGTAGTCACAGGGGATAAGAATTAGTGCTATTTTCCCTTCAATTTCTTTTTAGCACCAGGTGAGATTATATGTAACTGATGACATAAGGAGAACTCAGTCTTAGAGGGACTGTATAAATTTACGCTGTCAGCAGTGACTTATTCTCTGACTTGAAAAATACATTTATTATTGATCCTTTTTATTTTTAAAACAATATGACAATTACCTTGTTTTGCAGATTCATTTCAGATTTTGCAGATTAATTTCAGGTAATCATTTTTCTATATCGTTTACTCTTTGAGTTAAATAAAAATCAGCACCCCACTGCAATGGATGCTGTAAAATATATATGTATGTGTTCAAAGAGCAGCTGAACTGGACAGGCAAAATGGGAGACAATAGGGGGAAAAAAGGAAAAGAGAGGACGGAATGATGGGAGAAAAAATCACAACATAAACACCATGTTGCGTATTCCATTCTCTTTTTGATTGGCCATATTTTTTTAATTTAGCTTTAAGTTTAATCCAGAATAGATCGTTAAGACACTAACACTCAAGTTAATAAGCCAAACAAAGCTGAGAGATACTAAAGAGAGAGAGGAAAGGGAGGCTAAGGAGAAAAACAACACAAGGAGCAGAAAGGGATGAAGAAGCACATGAGGACAGAGAGAAAGAAGAACCTGGAAAGAGGCTACAGCCACATAAGTTTTAAGGAGCGTAAGATTATATCCAAAAAATACGATGTGCAGGGGCTGCCTGGTTGTTTGCCGTATATGCTAAGCAGCCGTTGAGTAGATGCGTCCCTGAGGAAAGAACTGGAGTCACTCCGTATTTCAGGATTTCGTTGCTGGGAGTTGCTCTCGTTGCAGTAACACGGTAGAGAAACTCCCCGAGAGTCACGTCCCGGCTGGCAGTGACGCAGCTCTCACAGCCACGGCTGCTTACACGGCATGAGCTGTGCTAGCGCCGTGCACACGAGGCTGACGCTTTGCTTTCGGTCTCGTTTACATCCCCCGGGCAGCATGTAAGAGGGTATTGGCTTTGTTCTAGCCCTCAGCTTATGTATTTCCCCCTACCTTTCCATAAAGGAAAATTGCATGTCTTCCCTTCCATTCTGTCTACTTAACTTCCCTCATCTTCTCTGAAGGTCTTCCAAAGTGTTCAGGTTCAGCATCCCTGCCATCATTGTATTTCCATCACTGTCTCTCTCCCCTCCCTTTCTCTTTTCCTCTCCCCCTTTCCCTCCCTTCCTTACTCTCTCCTCCTCCACCCCTGTCTGTCTGTCTCTCTCTTTTTTATTTTTTTAAGGAATGGGAAATACAGCTTTGTAACACACATCTTGCTGGTTCATATTCTGTTTAAGATGGTATTCGTGTTCTCATAGCAATTGCTTTACATTTTCTGGTTAACATACTGCAAGCAAGCAGTAAGTATCGATGGGAACAGCCTGTACTTTTATTGTGCCTTTTCATTTTCAATTTTAAAAATGATCCTGGGTTAATGGTGCTTGCATAGTCAGAAAAATTGGATATTTTTTAAAGGAACAGTGTGATTTGCTATTCTGCACATTTCATCCAGTACGCTAAGTTTTATTTAGTTTCTCTGTTTCTGAGATGGAGACGTGAATCTACTGCCCAACTGGGAAAAACAAGCTCCTTCATTGATTTTTGTATAGGATTGGATGGTTGGATTGCATGGTATCTTTTCTCTGGCAGCTATTGTGTTAAATTAATTTCAAAGCTGTCAAATTAAAAAACACAAAGTAAGACTGACATGTTATGTCCAGTGGGTGTTTGTGTCCTAGGAAGAGGTATCATGCTAGCCTTGGGAAAAGCCTAAAAGATAACTTCCATGATTATTCAACTGAAAACCAGAAAAGGAATGACTGAATCATTAAGCTAATTTTCTCTGAGTGGGATGAAATAACTCCTGATGGGTTTTTCTCTCTTCCTGCCCTCTTTGTCCCAGTGTCTCCCTGGCTTCTCCATTCTCACTGGACTGTCCCTCCATCCTTTCCCCAAACCTTTGTTCTCAAGTCCCAACTGTGTGTGATTCTGTTTCTAGCTTCCTTTTTTTGTATTTCAGAACTGCAAATTCTGAGTTTGACTGCCAAGGGCAAGGCAGAAATAGGTGTCAGTGGGTAGACACAGCAATTCAAAGGTATGAACTTCACCTCAAGTTATCCATCTGTGTCTTTTCATCACTGCCTCCAGCCAGTTGCTTGGCAATGTGGATCCCTTTTGCCTTTGATACGAGAGCTCTTTGCTCATCCCTTGCTGTCCGTCTGGACCGGCACTGACACAGTCAGGCATCGTCTCCTTCTCTAGGTTCGCAAGGAGAGCCCTTGGGTAATGCTGCACGAAAGCAGTGGTGGGAAGGCAGGCTTGGCTGGAGGGCCTCGTGTTTTGAAGCCCCCGAGCCCTGCATGTGCTGGCTGTGCTCGGAGGAGCATCTCTCTGCACGAATCACCGTGTGAGAGTGTGCACCTGCCCTCTGCCAGCTGCCGAGGACATGCAGATGGACAGCAGTGCCTACTCCAAGTGCAGCCGGGTCACTTCACCAACAGCTGATGATGAAGGCCATCAGCTTAGGTAGAGGGTCTCCCAGCTCTCAGAAA
This sequence comes from Egretta garzetta, assembly GCF_000687185.1. Classification (NCBI taxonomy): domain Eukaryota; kingdom Metazoa; phylum Chordata; class Aves; order Pelecaniformes; family Ardeidae; genus Egretta; species Egretta garzetta. The sequence goes on along the minus strand of NW_009259877.1, from coordinate 103,145 downwards.
GGCTGAAGCATCTTAAAATAGCAGAGGACTGGCAGGAGAGGACACAAGCCTTGCTTGAGAGAGAAGGACCTCCAAAGGCTGTTTTGTGGCTCCGTGCCATGGCATGGAGACAGAGGTTCCCCCTGCTACCCAGGGACTGGAGGCTCACCCCCTCAATGTATTTTGTAAAATCAGAACCTGAAAGGGCATTACAGATCAACACTACTGAAGTTTTGAAGCCCTGTTCATTCTTTCCCCCCTCCCCTCTTCTGTGGCAGGTGCTGCTGTATGCATTTGAAGTGCTTCTATCACAGCATATATTGACCCAGTTGTCAAGCACTATAAAAATCTGGGAACTTCTTTTGGAGGTTTTATGTTCATGCTGAACACAAACTGCAAGTGGTAGAAACCTGTGAAACCACACTGGAGCTTTAGGAAGACAGAATAAAAAAACCCTCCTTAATGTTATGGTTCCTTTCTTGACTTTTTTTTTTTAGTTGACCTGTATCCCTCCCTGCTAGGGACCAAGCAACTCAAAAGCACCTCCTTAAAAAGTGAGCATTAAAGGAAGGTAAATATAATAATACGACCAGAGCAGAACTTGGTATTTACTCAGGACTGAGAAGAAATGTCAAGGATTCTGCACCTAACAGTTTGTATGATTGCCTTCAATAAACGTGAATCACAAAGCTACTTGATTATTGCATCTAAATATTTCTAACACTTTTTCTGGGAGTATTATAGCTTTCTAAATAATGGGGTTTGGGCCTGTAATTCTGTCTCCTCTTGGAAACAACAGTAAACTTTCCCTTGACTTGAATGCAATCAGGGATTCTACCTCATAATTTTGAACAGTACAATATATTTATGTTTCTTTCAGTGTACTGGCTTAATTAGAGGCTTGCCCCAGATTTATCAGTGAAGTGACAATGCCAACAATTCACCTAGCCCACGAAGGTCAGAATTTTGATCCCAATGGCCATCAGTTTGTGCTGGGAGGCACTGAGTCTCATGGCCCTTCAAATCTGAATCACAGTAGGTGTGCACGTAGGTGCTGTTCCCATCCATGTATGCACTTAGTATTAAAAAAAAGCACAAACTAAATTTTTCTTCAGTCAGTAGGAACTGTAATTCAGCTACACATTTTAAAATGCATACATTGTAATATTTTTTTCAATTAATTTAATTGCAAGGATTTTTTTGAGGCTTCTAAACCCCTATTTGGCCTGTATAGCACTGAATAGTGGTGTGATTTCTGTATATGCTAGGGTTCATATATGCTAATCAGTCTGCTTAGAAAACACTGTGTCGCACTGGGGTCCAGTTTGCAGCAAGAGTAGCCCGTAAAGGTTGGCCATTAGCTGAATTCGGTTGCCTTTCATCTACACCTGACAAAGAGTCTGACAAAGAGCTGGAGTCTCTGTATCTTGCATTCCCAGGGCAATGAGTCTGAACCAGGCTTTTCTGTATTGTGAATAAATTCAAGCCAAAAATAGTCTCTGTAACTGCTGTTATCTTTTACGCATGGTAGTTACAAACAACAAGTCAAAGATCTTGGTTGCTTTATACCCCCACACACCCAATTGCAGGCATTTTGCAGTCCTTCCTTTAATGAGCTTCTTATTTTGAAGAGGTCACGCTCATCCAGAACGTTGTTTATTTTTCTCTGCTCTGGTGCAACACCTTACACTTACCTGCAATCATTCCTCTGTTAAGTGTTGCCTAATTGCGTACTTTTGCTTGGTCTTTCAGGAAATTCCTAATAATCCTCCCAAATCTTGGTTAAGCTAAATTCAGCCTGTTTTACAGAAAATTCGTAACACCTGGCCCCCCTACCACTTGTTTGGGTACAAAGTAAATGAGCTGCTACGTTTCTCTTGAGCATGCTCAGAATTGGCAGCAGGCAGAGGCAACGACTCTGCTCCTGATGAACAGGGCCATTCGTCAGCCCTTGGGCTCAGGTGCATAGGAGAGGGCTCTCCTTGAGACCCAAACCAGCCTGACACTGAAAACCCCAGGCTGTTTTATTTTTTCTAGTAGTGTGCATGCAGAACAGCAAATGCTCAAATAAAACAACCAAGGACGATTTGGAAATGGCCAGTGCCTTTGCCTCAAATCAACCCCGTCTTATCATAACAGTTGTACTGAGCTTTGTGGAACTGAAGAATGAAGCTTGCGGGTTGCAAAAGCAAGGCGCTGAAGGCACCCAGAGGGCAGCACACTAGGATGCAAGCTGCTGCTGTGTAGCATTTTTGGACAGAGGGTATTTTATTCAGGAGCTCTCCTGTGTATTACCTACCTTGGTGAGTGGGTGTCAAGTCCACTGAGAAGGTGGGAGAGCAAGTGGTTAGAAACAAAGCAATGGGAATGCCGTGTTGACTGATCAGAAGCCTTGTCTGGAAGGTGAAGCTAATTTTAAGTGAATGCAGTAAGGAAGTATGTTGGAAAAAGGTGGATAAGATAGGATAATTTTTTTTCCTTTTTGCTGGAGTAAGAGGAGGAGTCAGGGAAACGTGAGTTGCCAGCAAGATCTGAAAGGCTTTGTAAAGGGATTTGCGAATGCTGTGACGTGTCTTTAGCCTAGATATGTTGAACTGAAAGGGGTGCAGATACTGGCATGAGCACAGAATGCTAGATAAATGCAAATGTTTTGAGTTGCTCTTTCATGGGACATGTAATTTTTATCTCGCAAGGGAGACTTTTGAGAAGCAGATCCAAGCCTTGAGAAGCAGTAATGGTGGAAGAGCTGGCAATAGCTGAAGGATGACTGGGATGCCAACTGCAGCTGGAGTGCTGCTGGCTATGTTGGACACATTAACTGTATAAACACAGATCCTTCACCTTTTTTTTAGTATGATAAATAATCAGTCGCTTGTGTTGAATCTCCATATTCAGTCTCAAGAGTGATTTAAATTGTTGACTAAAAGGTCACTTCAGCATCCTGGTGCATTTTGTGAAAGTCCCAGAAAGCAGAGGAGAAGGGTGGATGTGGTACAAAAACAGTTTCTAAAGATGAGCAAAGGTTGGATTTTTAATTACAGTCAGTTCAGCCTCTAAATTCATGAGTGTGCTTTGCACTTTTTTTTTTAAATGTACAATTTATTGTTACAGTAAAGATCTAAAAGCTTCATTTTATTAAGTGTTTCAGGGAGAACTATAAATCAAGATTTATTTTGGCTAGAAATGAATCTTTTGTTATGTAAGCCAAAAGTAAAGATTCCTGAAGTGAATAATATTTTGTTTCTTCAGTAACAAGTCAATAACAGCTTGTCTTTGGGAATTTCAGCCTTTCCAAATTCAATTTCAGCAGTCTTATGTATTTACTTACCTGTTTTAATTAAGAACTGGCAGGAATAAAAGAAAAAAAATCACTTGTTTCTGAGGTGATATGATCTTAATTGAGAATGCCTGGCTCTCACATTGTCATTGATCACTTATTTTTGTGAATTATATCGAGGCATGCATAAGGAATATGTAATACTCCCCCATGGCAATATCTAACAGAAGGAGCTGAGAGAGCCCAGGTGTTTTAACACGGTGGTTTGAAAAAGCTCCAAAAATAGTATGTGGTTTTGGAATCCTTGGAGGAGGCAGGGGACACCTTTCCAAACACCTGGACTCCTTGATCCACCTGTAGGATAAGCGCTCCTGCCTAAGACGTTGCAGCATGTTAATCATCTTTGCCATGCTTGAACAATGCCCGTTTCTTCGCAGTGTAGCTTCAGAACAAAGGCGCGATGCTTCTATGCGGGCCCCGTGCCCCAGAAAACGTATTCTTCCCTGCCTTGTTTCCTTCAGGTTTGAAGAAAGACTTTGAGTGGCAGGGATCTGGAGGAAATAGGAAATAAGAGGCTTTAACATGCTTTAGAGCTTCAACGTCCTTATGTATGCTGCCTCCAACGCCACACACGGAGGGAGAAGTACGGATACTTACCTGAGCAATGGTTTGATTTTTAGCTCAAATGTAGTTTCTAAGTAGAGCCTTTGAAACTGTGCAGTAGCAGATCAGACATAAGCTGTGAGATGTTAAAATAATATAATGACAGAAGTGGGGATTTAGCTACGTTTTTGTGCTTTCCCACTCATCAATACCTAATGTGTAGGGATAAATTGTGACAGGATATTGAGCAACGTAGAGACAAGTGGCATAAGTTACCAACAGGTACAGGTGTGTAGGAGGGGAAAAATGGGCACCAGCAAAGAGTGGGAAAAAATGCAGTTGTGTATTGAAAATTTCAATAGTTTCATAATAAATGCATGACTTGAGCTGTTTCTTTCCACTTTCATGTAAACCATAAGCAAAGTAAATTTTAAGGGTATTTAAGTAAAAAAGAAATCATCCAATGTACTGAAAAAGTTGAACCTGATGAGATATAAAATAAAGTGGTCAGCAGACCTTTCAGCAGATCTTTATGGGAAGAGTAAAAGAAGCGCCAAAACTATGCCTGATGCAACTTAGGAAGTTATTACATGCATTTTTTAATTGGTTGGTTGTTACCACTATTAAAAATTTGCCTGCTGTTGCCAGAGCTAACTTCAGCTTTTTGAAATGCCAAACTTCCATTTTTGAATCATGTTGTTCTTTTCTCTCTCAGATCAAAGGGTCTTGGACCTATTTAGAAATATTTAGACTGTATTAGACTCAGTTAAAGTGCCTGTTATGTAGTACCAGCCCACGTCATGAGTTTGCATGATATATCCACATGGTCTTTTTGAGGCTGAGAAATACAATCTGTCCCAATTGCTTTTGGAGAGCTATGTGTAAACTAGCTGACCTAGGAGGTGCTTCTGACTGGTGGCATCCTCACCCCGTACCAAGGTGAGACAGAGGCAGACATCAATGCTGACCATCGCCTTTGTTTTTGCAGGGAGGAAATTTGGATACTCTGGAAGGCTAAGTTCTACTAAGTTCTGGCTAATTAGGGAAATCTACAGCATCCTCCAGTCAAATTACTTGAATTGGAAGGGGTCATCAAGTCCAATCCATTAGGAACACGGGTAGTTTTTTAATTATTTAACAGGAAACAGGGTAGGATAAAATATGGTTAATATAATTTGCACGAAGTATTATAGAGATCCTTGATTGAGATCCTGAAATTTTAAGTTGGTGCTCAAAGGGGAAAAAATTGTATTTCCGTGTTCTGACAGTTGGAGATTTCTGGAGCTAGCAAGGTGGTTCTATAGGGAGATACATATTCCAGAGGTTTGTACAAGGTATCTCATCCACCCTTCTGCATCAAAACCTCAGTCTCATCTGGTGTAAAGGCTGTAAACAAGATCTTCCAGGTATTTTTGTTCCCAAGACATCAGGAGACAAATAGCATGGATCTCCTCCCCAGGCTCTACCCCATTCACTTAGCAACAGATCCTTTTGCGAGGCAGGAACTCAAGCATACTTCATGCAATTTTTATTCCTTGAAAGAAGTGAGGCCTTTCATTACTCAGCATGATATCTCCTTGATGAGAAACAGTCCTTTGGGATAGCTAATGCTGGGCACGCTGTGGTTCAGTCTGTCTAACCTCATCTACGCTATTGCTTAAACTGAGTGACTGAGAAAGCCTTTGTGGACTGTGTTGAGTAACTTGCGGTCTTCTCACTTGCTGACATGTCTCTGAGGCACAGCTTGGACAGTTAGCAGCTCTAAACCGCTGGTGGCTGGGAGCTGATGGGAAGTGCTGTGGGAAGCAGCAGGAACTGCTGGGCCGGACGAGCCCGTCTTCTGCTCGCTTTGGGCAGTGACCCACCGTGCTGAAAGCAGCTCCTCTGTGTCGCCGGGTCTCGCCTGCATTTACTGCAGCTGACTCTTAGATGAGGCTCACCCAGACCCGGTCCTGGGGAATTGGAGTGCCCTTTGGCAGGCCACGGAGAAATAAGGAAACTGGCATGGAATATGGTGCTGCTGGTGAGGGTGAGGCTGGGGGCTTGAACTTGGGCTCTTCTGCTCCTGTCCACTGCTCCCTGGCACCGCCTGACTCCCCTAGCTGGCCTCAGCCATTTGAGAGTTGGTTGGGTCCTCCACACTCTTCACCCAAACACCTTCACCAGTGACAGGAGAGACTGGCAGATCTAACAGGCACTTTTTTTGACCTCAGACACCTGTTTTACAGAGGGCAGCATAAATGACTAGCTGGAGCTAGGCACCTAACATCAAGGCAGCTGTAGTTAACTGAGATCACCTCCCTTCTTTCTGTTCCTTTGCTGCCATGCATAATTCATTCATTTACAGGCAAGAAAAGTGTTTGTTGGAATTAGTAAAACAATAGTTTAAAGGCTCCCAGGAAGATATATATTGAAGCATTTCAATCCGCTGCAAAACAATTTGTGTCTGTTTGTAGTAAAAGAACATTTATATTCTTCTTTTTTTTTCTCATGAGATAAGGGAGAGAGTAATTTAACAAATAATACACCTACCGCTTCTAGAGAAACTCAGGAGAGATGTATGTTCTGGTGGCTGGCCTCAGTCCAGCAAAGCCATTAGCCATGGGTAACTCTAACAGGAAAAAATCTGCTTAGCTCCCCCTCCTTATGCTTTTTAAGGCATTCATCCTGTGTGTTGACCCATTTAGCCCATTGGGCTGGAATATTTGAGGACCCACAAGGAAAACGCCACCATCTGGTTCAAGGTTATGTTTATCTGCCCCCTCTGCCTCAACCCAAAACCAGCCAGGCAAACTTTTTCCCATCCCCAAAACCAAAGAGTTTTCCTATTCTACAGTTTCTGTGTGTTACATGCCTGTCCTTTATCCTCCAGGCCCGGGTAAAATTTGTAGGGACCCAGATGTGTCAGCAAGGATGTAAGCCCAACCTAAACATAGCCATCGTTTGCCACAAGAGAGAGAGTAGGTTTCTCTGGTGGTAACACTGCTGGGTTGTCCAGGGCGCGAGCGTTATTTATCACAGGCACAGAAGGGCAGGCTCAACCTTTGTAATGGTAAGATTTTATTTCTTTTTTTAGTTTCTCTTTTACTTCAGGGGTGGGGGGAATTTGGATCATTGAAAGAAACAGTACAGGGCATGAAATCAATTGTGCTATTTATAGAGTAAATGGTTTAGATAAGGACGCATCAGAATTCTTCTATAGCTTTGCCAGTTTTAAATCTCTGATACAGGAACACATCAGTGGGTTCTGGGATTTTTTTTTCCTGAATGTAGTGGAATTTTGCAGTGCTTTTTATACTTCTCTGTGTTTCTGGTGAACACTTTTAGCTCCCCATGGGACTTCTGAAATGAGCCAGTGGAGAATCTTTTCTTTTCTTTGTGGTGGTGTTTGGTGTAAATGTGCCAGGGTACATGATCTGGGAGTTAAGACCTGCGTTGAAGGTCCGAAATTTTACATTTGTTGGTTGTGTCTCAAGGCCAAGCATGAACAACTGATTTATTTTCTTCTTTTCAGTTTCTTCATGTGTGTATTGTTGTTTAGGCTACAGACATAGTAAAATCTTTGGGCTCCCAAAGTGCTTTCTCGTTGTGCCAAAGCGTGGCTATTCATCAGTGAGGTACTTCTTTACGTAGGACTTTGGAGAAGTGCTTGTAGGTAAGCTGCAGAGGAAAGGCAAAAATTTCAAGAGTTACTTCTGTGGTTGATCTGTTTGTCTACCCGTAAGTTTTGTCTGTCCTACAGGGATCTGCACAGTGCTGTGTCTGTACTTGCTGGCGAGGTGCCTGTGAGCAGCACCGGAGTCACGCAGATGCTCCACACCTTGCTCACTCCCTGTTCCATGCAGATGCTCCGAGCTCACAGCGGTGCCACCTGCCCCTTCTGTGAGTGGAGGACCCTTTGCAGAAATGTTCCTTCCTATGTAAAGGTCGCAGTCTGCCACCACCACGAACACTGCCTTCGTCTGCAAATAGTTCAGCTGAAGCCATCTTTAAGCCAGACAGAAAAATAAATTGCTCACAGTGGAAAGAGCTGTTCAGCATGATCCAGATTGCCTCAGTGTAGCCCCTCGGGACTATTCGTGCAGTGAGACACTCTTCACTGTGAATAGGAGTGACAAAATCTGGCCCAGAGTTAGTTCCCCAAAAATGTAAATATAGAAACTGCCACAGAAATACGTGCGGGGGCACAGAAGTCATTTTTCCACCCATGATCTTTCCCAGTGAGGTCTCTCTCTCGGAGAGTGACTGCAGCAGTCCGGACCTTCACTGGCACTGTGGGTTGACAAGGGGAAACATTGCTGATCCAGCTCAGAGAAGCAGGCAATTTGATTCTATAAAATTACATTTGGTAAAGCTTTTGTGAGTTTGTGTCAGGCATATCTGAATCACTTGTACCTGAAACGCTCTCAGTCATGAGAGGAAGAGGGGTTCACGTGAGGATGAGAAACTGTATAGACATACAGAGTAACCTTTGATGAAGTGCACAAGCCATAGAAAGGGAACCTGTCAGCAGCAACGTGCAGTAATCTGGAAGTACTGACTGCCAGTTTTGTTGTATTTCATAGAGATTGCAAAACACTGAAACCGAAAAAACACAAGTTTGCGTTACTACATGGATGCCCAACACCTGGTCCCTGGTGTGGTAGGAGGATCCAGACTTTTGTCCAAGGGGCATTTCCTTGGCAGGCTGGTTTCACCCTCCCCAGCTCTGCTGATAGCATATTGCGTATTCTCAGGCAAGTCACTTCCCTGATTGCACTTCTCTCCATGCTCCGTAAACACTGGTGAGCAGGCGGGGGAAATCAGGCTGAGGTTTTCTGCGAGTGGAGAATTGGGTTCCCTTGGCATGATGCTTGAGACCATTGGCTCAGCCTCAAAAACCAGGTGCTCTCATCCCGACTACATGAATTAGCCACAGTAACCCTTGCAAGTGGAGCAGTGAGGAACAAAACTGCTGGTCAGATATGGGCATGCGGTGCTGCTTTTAGCAAGATCAGTGCATTTCTCTAATAGCTTCATTGTGTTACGCTCCTTTGCCAGGGCTTATTTCACCTTTCATTTGTGCACTGTGTCCATGCAGTGCACAGAGGCTCCATCTTCATTTTTGCCTGCAATAAAATTTCTTTCTTTAGAAATACCTCTAGTGTTGGGGGAGAGAGATATAATTTTTTGTGTCGTTGATGATAACCTCACATAACTCTTCAATTCTTTTTCCCCTCTT
>NW_009259877.1:61396-93995 GCF_000687185.1 Egretta garzetta | reverse complement strand
AACAATTTTCCATGTTCGGTAAGTGCAATCCATTGTGAAAAGATCCTTTAAGCCCAACTTTTTTTTTCTTTGTTTTTGTTTTTTTTTTTTTTTTGCTTTCCAAAGCCAGATCCCAGATGTCGAATAGCAGCAGCAGCTGGCTGCATGGCAGATCCCTTAGGCTGCAGCTGGGTGAGCACTCCTGGACTTATTCTAGCTGTGTCATATAGATGGTCTGCAGATTATTTCTCCGAGCTGTCATGCTCTTCAAATGCCTCTAGCTTCATTCTTTCCTTCTCTTATTCTGGCAATACATGGAGCCTGAAAATTCAGCCTTGGAGAAACCTCTCATGTATTGTGTACAAGGTCTGTGGATCAAAAGGATGGCCTATGTGTGCATTATTCCTTTTACATAACTAAATGATTCAATTAATAAATAATACCAAATATTCCCAATACAGTATTAAATTAGGGATGACACTGTCCTTGAATGCTCTGTATCTATGACAATAGCATTCGTGTATGAAGATGAAAGGAGAAACTTTAATTCAAGAAGTCTGATCTCTCTCTTTAAAATTATGTCCAAATTGCTTGAACAGTACTTTTCTCTTCATAAAGTCAATGTGAGTAGACTGATTGAATGTGAATGACAGAATATAGCTTCAGATTTCAACAAAAGAGACAAGCTGAAATAAATTTTCAGCAGAAGAGTGCATGCACAATATACTGTATTATCTACAAAGGAGAGTTAAAAGCAAATTAAAATCTCTTACTTGCCTTGCTGGATATATTTTTAGCAGCACATGTGCTGGTGAATTTTCATACTAGTTGTGCTATACATTGCATTCAACCAAATCCTTTTAGTAATGTGTTGTAGCACTGCCAAGATTACCACTAACATGAATGCAATCACAGCAAAGGTATTGTTTTGCTTTTAACTAAAACATATGTTTTGTAAAAGCAGTATAATTTGAAAGTAAAATATAATTTAGGTATTCTGATTAAACTTTAGTATCCTCACTCAGGACCAATAACACCTTGATAGCTGAATGATTTCAGCTCAGATTATTGGGGCATATGCTTAAAGCTTCAAGGTAGTATTTCAAAATATCATTTACTAATAATTTACCTCTCCAGTACTGTCAAGGATATTAACCAACTTGAAATAGTTTGTTCTAGAAACAGAATTGCTCATTGACCCAGCCCCCTTCTTTCCCTTTTGGGCAACATCAAGAAAATAGGGTTCACCAAGCAAGGCAAATACACTTTCTCTAAATAATCTAATCACTCCTGTGCTCTACTTTATCTCACTTTTGTTTTTTTCAAAATATTACCTGCAGCTAAAATGGAAGTGATTGTTGTAGGTATTTGAGTCCCATTCTTATTGCACCTTTCAAGAATTATTGATTGCCCTTGCAGACACAGTGCAGAATGCAGCTCAGAGCTCCAGGAAAATGCAGAAATGCCACACAAAAGTAGCTATAAGCCCACAGAATTTTCAGTGCCAATAAAGGCAACTCCACCGTCTTCTATTTTAAATCTAAAGCAGCATATGTGTTTCTGCTTTATAGCCACTCAGTTATTCTTGTGCATTATCTCTGAGTGGGGCAGTCATACAGTCGTCACTTGTCTGGCTTCCTCTAGCTGCTTCTCCGTAACTCTTAGTTCATCTTGCTACTTCCTCCTCCTGACTTGCAGCTTCCTAGAGACGCTTCATCTTTTCAACTCTGCAAAGGACAATGCAAGGTGGATATCAATATACGCCATTCTCGCTGAAGTTACTAATGCTCCTCTCCCTAGCGCAAAGATACTGTTTTCTCCCTTCATAAAGGAAATGCTATGTATTGGTCAATGTTGATGCTTCCTTTTGATGAAAGCATGCTCAGTAGAGCTGTTGTGGTACTTCCCAATAGGAGACTAGTCTGAGGGCATTCTTGATTTCTCTGTCCTTGCTAGTCCAGAACAGAAAAACCTTCTGTTTTTCTCTTGTCTCCCCAGCAGCTCTTCTTCCCCTGCTACAATTCTGAAGGAGGCACTCGATGCAATTGTTCAGCTCCTTTAATCTCATTTTTTGTTGTTGTCAGTAAAGTTCCTGCTGGTCCTTTGTTGTGCTTCCAGTTGGTCACATTCCTCATTCTCAGTCTCACACGACTGACTGATGAGATAGAGTGGAAAAACATATTGACTGCTCCGAAACAGACTATTGGAAACCTGCAGAAACATCTCCTAAATGTTTCTCTGTGTTGCTTCATGTATTTCAGCAGTAGGCTTTGTTTCAAATGCTCATCCAAATTATCTTTTTTTCGATCTCATTTTTTGATTTTTTTTTTTTAATCAGTTTGTTTCTGATTTGGCTATATTCAGGGGGTGCAGTTGTATCTGAAAAAATGTACAGATAATTCAGAAGCTTCATTCAACACTTTGTGACACATAAGAGACTCAGAAATATTCCATTTAGAAATTGGGTAATACAGGAAACTTGTCTTGGATTTTTCTCCTCATTTTTTCTACCTGCATCAGATATCAATCATTTAATCTTCAAATCTTATGCTTTGTCTTGCTTTCAGCTTGTCTAAATTGCTGACCACCACCATCATCTTTTTTTTCCCAAGCTTCTGATCATATTTGCCTCTACTTTAAGCTTTTATAATAGAAATTGTTCTACTAATTCACTTCAGAGAGCTTTTCTTCCATCTGCCTGCTTGATCTTCTCCTATCCAACTCTCTCTCCTTAAGCCCCAGTCTCTTACATCATGTTATGTTACTGCTCAACTTCCCCTATGATTTCAATGGTCTTGATCATTCTCCTTCCTTTTTTCATTTTCTTTCTCTAAAGCCTCCCACTGAAGTAAGCGTACTTTTAATTATTGACTTCAGCACAAAGAATATCAAGCTCCCTGCGTGTCACTGCAGGACTTACATATGTGATACTGAACTAGTTTGTGCTTTGCTTTGTAAACGCTTCTGATCATGCAGGCTGCTTCTCACCTGAGCTGACTCATGCAAACCCAGTCCCAAGAGGGTAGGTCACCTGATGGAAGTGGAAATTTATAATGTAGAGCTTTTTGGTTAGATTTTTTTTTTCCCACCATAAAACATCATTATAGCTCCATGAAATGTTAACGAGAGCTCAAACTGTATGTTATGAAAGAAATTCCAGTATGCCAGGGATGCAAGATTTGTGGTTCAGATATGATACATTAACTGTACTGTATTAAAATAATCCTACTGAAAGAACCCCCTACCAGTACAGATGGAGAAGAAATGTGGAGGAGATCCATCCTAGGGAACATGTTAAGACAAACAGCGATATTCTAGCTTTCGTGTTTTCACGGGAGGGAAGGTGGTGTTTTACATTAAATGTCTGTAAATACATAGTGGGTTCTTCTGCCAGTGAACCTCTGTTTCTTTAATGGTGCTGTTGTGGCTTAACCCCAGCTGGCAACTCAGCCTCACCCAGCCGCTCGCTCACTCCCCCCACAATGGAATGGGGGAGAGAATTGGAAGGGTAAAAGTGAGAAAGTGGTGGGTTGAGATAAAGACAGTTTAATAGGGAAAGCAAAAGCCACGTGTGCAAGCAAAGCAAGCCAAGGAATTGATTCACCACTTCCCATGGGCAGGCAGGTGCTCAGCCATCTCCAGGAAAGCAGGGCTCCATCACGCGTAACGGTAACTTGGGAAGACAAACGCCATCACTCCAAACATCCTCCCCTTCCTTCTTCTTCCCCCAGCTTTACGTGCTGAGCATGACGCCATATGGTCTGGAATAGCCCTTTGGTCAGCTGGGGTCAGCTGTCCTGGCTGCGCCCCCTCCCAGCTTCCTGTGCTCCCCCAGCCTCCTCTCTGGTGGGGTGGTGTGAAGATCAGAAAAGGCCTTGACTCTGTGTGAGCCCTGCTCAGCAATAGTGAAAACATCCCTGTGTTATCAACACTGTTTTCAGCACAAATCCAAAACATAGTCCCATACAAGCTACTATGGAAAAAAAGAACTCTATCCCAGCCAAAACCATCACAGGTGCTAATATTGCACAAAATCATAAAGGAAATAACATAGGATTTCCTGTCTGAAGAGGAAATTTAAGTCACAACAGGAAAAAACCAAAGCCAGCCAAGAAGAAACATGTCAGTAAGAGATGGCATTAAGCTTACTGATACAGGCTAAAGGAAAATATTATCAGGTAAAAACATGGTACTTCTGTTTAGGTGATGACAAGTGTGTTTAAACAAGGTATTAAAATGCTTGAATTGGAAGATACTGCGGTGCCATGGTGTGACATGTCTCTGTTTCAATAAAAGAGACTGATCCTGGGTTTGTGTCTTAGATAATGAATAGCACCTCTGCAGCTTGTTGCAGAATTCAACCCTTATGTACCTGAAAAGTTCTCTTTTCGTGGCCTATGGATGTATTATGTGTAGTAGATCATGATGAAATACTGCTCTAACCACAAAACCACAAGTATCTGCAGCTCAAGAGAGTGTCTCTTGACTGATGAGGGGAAAAGAAAATAAAGTATTAAAATATTCCTGTGCGTGACAGAACCAGTCATTCATGTGGCAGATACCACATTATTTATTCAATGCATATTTGGATTGCCTGATGGGGTTCAGGACTCCTGTGAGTGATATTACCTGGGCAACAACTGGCTGCTCCATCATCATTCTCCATTAGGATAAAGCCACAAAGCAAGGAAAAGCCCAGAGTTAATTTGAATAAAAGATAGAGAAAGGCATGTACTGTGAGCTGCATTCCATGACAGAGTCTTAATGTTGTGGAAAAATGCTAATTTAATCTGTTCAGTAATGTTGGTGAGCTTTCTAATGTCATTCAATATCAATTCATATTAGCATTTTCTCCATTTGAATTCGCTTCATACATAATTATATATTTTCAGGTTGTTTGGTCAGAGAGGTGACACAACCAGAGAGGGAATATGAATGACTGCAAGATGTACTGTGCACAGTAAATGGTGATGTCAGATAGCCATTTTTTTAAAGATGATAAACAGGAAAACCTCTAGGCAAACTGGATTTTCTGTTTGAAATTCTGAGTTGATTCTGCATGAAGCTGCAGTATTGTATAGTAATTGTTTTCCTATATTTTTCTTTTTAATTTTTCAGTAAATGATGAATCTAGTTACCAATTCTGTATTTAATAATTTTCATAGAGATCAAAATCCCTTGGAATATGAAGCACTCTTTAGCATGTATTTTGTAATTAGCTGCAAAAATTTACATAATGAATTAAGTAGTTCATTTACGAATGTGATGTGTCTCTGTGTATATAAGCCACAGACCCATGCTCAGTGCTCATGCTTCAGAAGAAATTCTCAGCTAATCAATTCCTGTTCTGGAGCCTTTGAGCCTTCCAGTTAGCTCTAGTCAATCATCTCAACAAATTGACCATGGTTAAGAGGTCGCTAAGTGCTACAAATTAAAATGGTAGCATTTTTACAGTTCTATTGCATGTGCCGTCCATAGCCACTACTAGTGGAGCAAAACCACAAGGAAAACCTGACCAGCCATGCCTTGTCAAAGATGTAATGCAGAAGAATACCCCAACTACATTCATACCCGAGTCTGGTATAATCTAATTTCTCAGTTGGGAACTGTTGCCTCCAAATCTGTGCATCTGAACACTTTTTTTTTAAAAAACTTTTACGGTATTAAGCAGCATTCACCACTCACAGGACATAGTGTAGCAATGGTTGTTTCCTACAACCGACAAGTCAGTGGAAAAAACCTGTAGTGTCTGAGATGATGGCACAGTCTGAGGATGACACAATTGTTGACCAACTTACATTGACAACTACTTCAAGTTGTACTGGGGTGGGAAGAAAATACATGAAAGGAAGAGTTTTCATTACAGAAAATGATTGTGGTAGTTTCCACTGACTAATGATATTACTCTAAATCTTCCTTCAGAGCCAGTGTTTGTTTACATCTTAGGAGCTTCTGAAGTACTTGGTGATTTTCTAGACGCTGCAGTAGGGGAAGTGAAAGAAGCCATCCTGTCATTTGAAATGCCCAGCTGAACATGAAGTTGCTGTAGCTATGACTCCTGCTGTCCTGCAAAGGGTGATGTACCCACTGGGGAGTCGTCGGATAACCGTGATAGCTCTACTAGGTAGCAAAGTAGGACTGAAAGTAATGGGCAGAGAAGTGAAGAGTCCACAGCGAACTCATTCTGTAGTGTATTTGCTTCTCTGAGCGCTGAGACAGCCTGAAACTGGGGCTATGCCCTGCCCTGCCTAAGTAGCACAACCTAGGCCTTATTTCTCTCGTTTAGAAGATGGGTGTTCTTCATTAAGGCATGTTTGCTCATCTTAATAAGCTGTGTGAATCTATTAAGTAGAGAGGCTTGACTTGAATTGATTTGCTTTGTTTAAACATGCTCTAGCTTTTGCTCATGTATATAGCTCATAAAAAAGAAACCTGTTTGAGTTTAGCCCAGTATCCCATGGTGATTGCTTAGATGTGCTGTCATAGCCAAGAGCTTTGAGTCTAGGATTTTGTTGGCAGCAGTGCAGCTGCAGTAATTACAATGATATGGAAAACTGAACCACAATTTGAAAACCAAAAGGACTATTGCAACTCTTACAGTTCAGAGATTGCTGAGTAACGTCCATTCAATATACGTAGGTAAAATTTGTGATGCTTTATTATTTTGAATAATGAATGTGGAGCAAATCTATGTCAGAAGCCATTCTCTAGTTTAAGCATGCAGGTAGGAGGTTTATTTGGCTGTTTTGTTTAACCAACCACTTAAGAGTCAAGTAGAAGTTTTAGTGAAATTAATTTCGGCTAGTTAATACTTACAAAAGCCTTTGAAGATATTTATTGCCATATATTTGTTAGATTTTATTCATACGGGTTGAGGAACGACATCCTTTTGTCTCATAAGCAACTTCTCTTGTGAAAAGTATTTCAACAACTTTTTGGACCTGTCAGCAGTATTTTATTCCTTGATCAGAGCCTGCAAAGGCAGATTCATGGCTTGGATTTTCAATAGCTCCTGCCAGAGCGAGACACTGAATACCCCCTGAACGCCGTGTGCTCTGAATTCTGATCCTTCACATCGACTAAAGCTGTCACACGTAATAATAACGAAGAGCAATGTGAATTTGGCATGCACAACTGTGGCCTTGATTCAGTCAGTGGGGATAGCAAACAGTTTTTGACCCAGCTCTGGCTGGAGCGCAGTGTTGTGTTCAGCTCCTTCTCTGAGGCTGAATTCAGATTTCCTAGTTGGGATTTCTTTCAATGGAAAAGCAGTTAACTTGCTTAATTGAAGGATTTTTATTTGTAAGATATTATGTGCCCACATTCTAAATAGTTCTTATTCCCCTGGTGACACCTACAGATTGAAAATACCAGCCTTTTCGTCTGCCTGTGAGTGTACCAATTGATCCCATTTCTGCACTTTATACTCCGCTCTTACTAGAAATACTTGTTTAATGCTTGGTTTGGACATTGTTGGCTTTGAGAGAATGATGGCAGTGCAGAAGAAATCTAAAGAAATGCAATCTGAAAGCTGGATCCTTTTGCGGTTGATTGTAATACATGGACAAAAGAAAACCGACGTGCTGTGGTGAAGTGATCTGTAATCTCATGAAAGAAGCAGTTGAAAAGCAAAACAAAGTCTGAGAAAGCATCTTTTCTGAAAAAAATATGGATTATATGACGGGTATGTTTTTCCTCAACACACAACTGTATATCTGATGTAATCGAAGAATCGAGAAAAATGACATTGCTGAATAATTTCTGGTAATTAGCTTAAGCAGAGACAGGCTTATGGAGGTGCATGCTATTTTGAGCAACCAGTAATTGTATTAGCTACACCTCACAGGCGAACTTTGTCTTCTGTTTAACAGCAGGATTGCCATCCTGTCTAACCAGGTTGTTTGGTAACCTTGAAGAGATGATTTTCTGCTTTTGAGAGAATGTTTGAAAGCTGTGGATGTGATTTTTATGTATTTGGGCAATCAATCAATTTTATTGCTTGGCTGCCTTCCCAGCTCCTGGTTGCTTTTACTACTTAATTTTGCATCGAACAAGCAAATAAATGTTCTAATCGTGTATAAAGAAAACTGTTTTGATTGTCATGTTTTGAATTCTTAACAACAGCTTAACGTATTACAGCGATATCCTATCAGCATATTGTGGCAAGTCTTGTGAATTAATTTCAGTAATGAGCATGAGGAAAATGCCACTAAAACCCTGCAGTACAGCTATGACATTTTCCGCAGCTATTTCCTTGTAGGCTTCATTGCGGGGCAGCCTCCTTTGGTCTGCCACAGTTTGGGTGTCTTAAGGAGGCTGCTGGCGTGCCCGATACCTGCTGACACAAGGAGCAAAGGGTCCTTCTCAGCAGAAGCGGGGTGCTTGGCCCACACAACTGCAGGGCGCAGCCGTGCCGGGCAGTGGGCACCCGTGCCCGAGTGGGCAGCAGGCGTCTTCAGTACGGGCACAGAAACCATCCCGGGGAGAAAACATTCAATAAAGAGTATCTGTAACCTTGCTAGGCCACTTGTAGAAGGAGGTATCATCCAGGCACTCCAAACTGAAACTCACTGCAGCTCCCTGAGATGCAATGCAGCTAGTTCTGGGCTCCCCAGTTCAAGAAAGACGAGGAACTGCTAGAAAGAGTCCAGAGGAGAGCTACTAGGATGATAAAGGGACTGGAGCATCTCCCCTACGAGTAAAAGCTGAGAGAGTTGGGCTTGTTCAGCCTGAAGAAGAGAAGACTGAGAGGGGATCTCATCAACACATACAAATATCTTAAGGGCGGAAGTCAAGAGGACGGAAGCAGTCTGTTTGCAGTGGTGTCCAGCGACAGGACTAGGGGCAATGGACGCAAACTGAAACATAAGAGGTTTCAGTTGAATATGAGGAAGAACTTCTTCACTCTGAGGGTGGCAGAGCACTGGAACAGGCTGCCCAGGGAGGTTGTGGAGTCTCCTTCTCTGGAGATATTCAAAGCCCGCCTGGATGAAGTCCTGTGTAGCATGCTCTAGGTGAGCCTGCTTTAGCAGGGGGGTTGGACTAGATGATCTCCTGAGGTCCCTTCCAACCCTTACGATTCTGTGATTCTGTGTGATTCTGTGATAGTGCTGGTTTGTTTGCCATTTTAATCCCTGTCACCTCCTCTCCTTTTCAGTTGCTTCCTATCTTCTCCATGCTTGATCCCACGCCAAGATACATTACTTGGAAAAGCTCAATAAAAATCTGGTCAACTGCTCCTGAGCTGCGTGAACAGCGTTGATGCAAGTTGCTGGCTAGAAAATGGTCTCTCGTGATGTTTCATTGGAAGTGGTTGGCTTCTAGGGGGGTGGTGGGGGGGTGGAGGGAGGTGGCTCCAGTTGGCAAAGGTACAGTTTGGCTTGGAAAAGAAAGAAAAAAAAAATATCTCACCCCCCCCAAATTACATGCCTGTTAAATTGCTTGCTTTGCATCAGAATAATTTCACTGTTAACCTTAATAAAATTGGGATAGCCCATAGGCTGCACAAAAGTACGTAGGCAAGTCAAGGACTTGCCTTAATTCTTTTTCTGTGTACTCCCATTAATTGTATGCATCGATTCCTTTTTTCTAAAAAAACCCCAATTCTAAGCCAAAATTGGATCAAAAAAATATGACCTTAAGATTAAGGAAATCAAGAATGCATACTTTGTGCAGTGCTGTGCAAAATCAAAAAAATGAGCAGACCATAAAAGTGCTGTGAATATGCATACCTTTTTTAGTGACACACTGAAAATCAGACCTGATGCAACAAAATATATACGTGTGTGCGTGCATGTATGTATACACACATATAAGATATTGGAAAAAATGGAGAAAGTGTAAGGGTGGATCAAGGAAATGACTGAACAACTGGAGAAAGTGCCTTAGAGGGAAACTTAGGTGTTGCCCAAGTATTTGCCAAGTTTATTTGCTTATGCGCAGCTCTACAACAAATTCCAGACCAGAGCCAGCTTGCATGCTGCCAGTTTAGACCCCAGGCAAAAAATCTGTGTTCAGTTTCTGTCTGACCCTGTAGATTTTTCCTGGAATAGCGCAGTCCATTTTCATAAATTTGAAGAGAAAAAATGCAAAAGGTACTAACACTAAAGAGCTGTTAGCAGCAGTGGGGGGAAAAAAGCATAACAAAAGCAATTAAGAACACGTTAGGGAGAGTTGAAAACTAACTAGTTGTAATACAACATTTCTAATAGTTATAAAGGTGATTGTATGATGTGTGGTCTCCTGTGAAGACTGGAACTAGGTCTGAAAGTGCAGGGGGTGGGTATTACCTGACCTATGTCCCTCAGTTAAAGGCAGTTAAGGTCATATGAGAAATCAGCTTTAATAACAAGGGTTATAAAATAAAATGAATAGAATACAAATTTCCAGAAGAGATGGATTTTTCATCTTGTCTAGGCTTAAAACAAAATAGACTACTTTTCTGAAAGAGGGGTTTCTAGTTCTGAAATATAAATTAATGAACTCACTGAGTCTCTGAGAAAACTGTTATGATGCAAAGAAGAAAAGGTATAGACCAAGACAGTTAGATGGGTCAATCGGTTCTTAACACAAGAACCAATCCTGGGATAGATAAGCAGGTAAATTGGTTTCATTTTTCAGCATCATAGTAGAAGTAGAATGACAGGCACATAGAATGCAGTGTCGCATGGATAATTTTCATTGCATCTGGACACCTGCTTTTACAGGGAACAGTAAGATCATTAGCTACTACTCTTCAAGATACCTCTGACAAATGTAAAACTGGGTAGCTCATTTACTTTCTTAGGACTAATAAATTCCACGTAACTGCTAGAAATTGTGAACGAAAAAGTGTGAAATAGAAATGGTTTTATTGTTCTTGTCATACTTGTTTATTCTGATCGTCTAGGCAAATACTCAGTTTCCCATGTTTCCGATACAGTCAGTGAAGGAAGGTCACCTTCCAGAGCTTCCTTTGAAAGACCCCACCTTCTTCTTCTGACCACCAGGAGACCAAAGTGCCTCTCCAAAGCACTGAAGTTGGATGTGTAGTGTTTGGAAAATGGACTTCTCTTTAGAGAACAAAGTGGGGTTTTGTTTGTTTGGTTGGTTTTTTTTTCAGATTTCCGTGTTATTTTTCTTATCTTGTCCTTATCTGTTCTTTCTATCCTGTAAAACATCTGTTTATTGCAGTAGGAACAGTTATTCCAACACTGTGGGTATTGGGAAAGTGCTCCAAATGAATTAAAGTGGGAGACAGAAAGAATGCCTGAATGCTAATACTCCCCTGACTTTCTAAATATTAATAAGCCAATTAGTTCATGCTTTTATACAACTATAAGAAGGACCAAAACAATTTTGCTTTGTTTTTATTGTTAAACTTGTGATGATAAACGTGTTAAGTACTGTGTGCAGACCATTGCATACAAGACTTGCAGTTAATGTATAATTAACTCTAATTTTCAAGCAACTTCTGCTTGTTTCCTGTATGCATTTCATTAAAATGCTTTCCAACATAACAGAATTTCATTAAGGGAAAAATAGAAAACAAAAAACACACACAACGTACTTGCTGTTCATCTATTTAAACATAGAATAGAATCATAGAATCATAGAATGTTTTGGGTTGGAAGGGACCCCTAGAGGCCATCTAGTCCAACCCCCCTGCAGGGAGCAGGGACACCGCTAACTAGATCAGGTTGCTCAGAGCCCCATCCAACCTGGCCTTCAATGCTTCCAGGGATGGGGCCTCCACTACCTCTCTGGGCAACCCGTTCCAGTGTTTCACCACCCTCATTGTAAAGAATTTCTTCCTTATATGCAGTCTAAACCTACCCTGGTTTAGTTTAAAACCATTACCCTTTGTCCTGTCACAGCTGGCCCTACTAAAAAGATTTTCCCCATCTTCCCAATAGGCCCCCTTTAGGTACTGAAAGGCCGCAATCAGGTCTCCCTGCAGCCTTCTCTTCTCCAGGCTGAACAACCCCAACTCTCTCAGCCTGTCCTCATAGGAGAGGTGCTCCAGCCCTCGGAACGTGGCCTGCATTTTCAAATCCATAAGCATTAGGCCAGAGTAAGAACACGTTCACACGTGACAGCACTGGTATCTGGTAAGTCCTGTAAGACGTCAGGATTGGATTTATGAACTTTGAGTGGGGAGGGTCAGAGAAAGGTTTTCTATCCAGATCACCTGTCACAGGTCCAATGGGAAGGTGATAACCTCCTTGATGTTCCACTGATTGCTGTGAGATCCCCCAGCTCTGGCATATCCCGGAGAAGAAATGTATGTTTAAATAATAGGACGGAGATCAGGGCCAAAAGAGGGTTATCTGATGTGACAGGTAGCTGGAGGAAGAAGGACACAAGCTAGCAAGTGGTTGGTGCAGATGTGTTGGTGCATCAGTCATGGGCAGGCGGATTTCAGTTACCTTCTGTGGGTAAAGTCAAGCAAGCTTGCACAGAGCACCAGTGCGGGAGCTATCTGAACACTGGAAAAAATATGTTGCCTTCAGCGGTAGGTGCAAAATATAAAGGAATAAGCAGAGAAGCTTTGAATTGCCATTTTACTCTCCCACTGTAACAGAGAGTGTGGTAAGGGAGGATGTGATAGGACACTAGAAAAAGAAATCACAAGTTAAAAGAGATACGGTGGATCAATGGAAATTGTGATAGGACATACAGGTTGGTAGGACAATGTATAATAATGATAAAGAAGGAAGTACAAAAATATGTAGAAATATAATACAGGCTTGTGTTAATACTGTTTATCAAACAGGAAGGCAGGAAAAATATCAAATGTTAAAGACATTTATGGTCACGACAGTAAGGGTTATTCTCGTGGCTACATAGTTCCAGGACTGGAGTTTGCTGCCAGGAAATTGGCCAGGCCAGAGCAGCTACAGACCCATGTTGTGCTGGTTGTGGCGGGGACGGTGCATCTGGGGCACTTTGATTCCTCTGATTAGAATGCAGGTCAAAAATAGAGGTGCAGCCCTCCAAGAGCTAGGTACTGTTTACATGTTGTAACATGACAAAACTTGAAAGGAGCTTTAAAATAATTTATTACCATTTTAAAAAAAAAGCAAATAAAGAAAGAAACCTCTATAACACACAAATCCAGACACCACGCACCCTACACCACCACCCCCCCCAACCCCAACCTTCTTCACACTTATTTTTTCTAATAGTTCCTCATGGCCACTAAAGCATTTTTGAGAAAAAGTTGTTCAAAACTTTGCTGTCTAATTTACCTTCTTCCAACTAATTCAAGTCCAATTAACTGTTGATGTTGTATTCTTCGCATAACTAAAGCTTGTCATATATTGTGAAAACTGTCTTAATTTTCTTTTGCATTCTTGACATCTTTTATCTGTTCTTTTTTTCCATTTGGTGAGATCAGCAATCTTTGCCTCAGAATACTGCCCTTTCTATTGCCCTCCCATTTTGCTTCCTATATACCCCCAAAGTTCTAGCAAAGAAGAAGGAGTACTGTGTTAAAAAGTTGCTGTGATACTTGGTGGTGACTTTTTCTATATGCCCTGTATGGAGGACAAAGAGCATTATTTAAATGTGAACTTTTCCAAGCCTGTCATAGTTGATTTTCCCCTGGATTGGTATGATAAGACTTAAAAGAATTTTAATGGCAGATTTTCCATCATGGCTTAGTTGAACGTCTCAATATTAAATTTTAATCATCTCAAATGAAGCTCTGTGTGGTGCAATGAAATTCAGCAGAAGTATGCTGTGCTAATAAGTGGCAAAGTGTTAATACCTAGATGGTTTTGTCTGTCTGGTATCAAAAGGCTTCCCTGAGCCATAACATAAAATAAGTTTTCAGCTATAAACTCGAAGGTCATCTGTTAAAAATAACGGCAGAAAAGGAGGACATCAGTGGATTCAGTGTTATTAGGATGACTAAAGGTGACAAAGATAAGCCACTGCTGGGGCGGCTTAGGCTTCCATATATCTGCGAAAAAGATAAATGATCCATCCTAAGATGTATTTGGTGGTCTATACCCAAAGGAAATTAGGAAATATCAGTATCAACTTAGGTTGAATTCCATCTAAAATACAGAGCACTGTCCTGCTCTGAGTGTTCAATAAAGTAAACACGAACTGAAATTGAGAGGGCTTTCTGAGGTAAACAGAGAGTCTGCTTTAACAAAAAAAGACTAAATGAACTTGGCTGGTTTTGTCCAAAAATAATTAAAAGTGAGAGAGGATCCTCGTGCTGCCTGTGGATATGTCAATGGGGAAAATAATGAAAACGGTACAAATAAATTTACAGTAAAAGACAACTTACAAAACCGATGAGGTATAAACTAGCCATGAATAGGTTTAGGCTAGAAGGTAGTTTCCCATCAGCTGGAGAAGTGAGATTATGGATCAGGCTTCCCATAACTACCAGAGAAAAGTCCTATTTCTAAAGTAGAAGATGATGAGTTTATGAAGGGATATGATGTAGTGCATGTGGATATAACCATGATTTGTGAAGGTCTGCTCACTCCATGCTTCCTAACGTTAACTGCAAATAGGTTGTTTGTACCTAACCTTAAACAGTAAAATAAAAATCAGAGTCTTTGCTTTCTCTTCCACAAACCCAGAGAAACCTGTAAGTATTAGGTAACATCTTTTATTGTTTATTATTGCAGTGATTTCTATAGCTCAACCAAGATTGGGGCTCCCTTGTGTAAATAGGTGATTAAAGAACTTGCAGTAAATAATTTACCACTAATTAAAGTAAGTCAGCCATTAAATTAATTTATAAAATTGCCATTGTATTTTCACTCATAAGAGTTCTTAATAATTATTTGTCACAGATCAATTTTAGCATTTCAATAGAGAAAGAATTAATTACAAATGTATATCATTATTTTGCTGTATTTTACCCTTCTTGATAAATTCTGTCAATTTTGCTTACAAAACTGTTTGAAACATCATGTTCAAGCAGCTCTCAAACACTGAAATAGTACTGAATACTTTCGTCAGCTAGTGCTGCGTTTTAATGGATTGAGGACAGATACTGCTGGAATAAATGTGATAAGTGGCCAGGAAATAGCTCATAGGTGACAGAGATGTCTTCTGCATGATCTGATGATTTTTTAATGCTCTTTCAAAATTCATAATGGTTTTTCCCACTGCATTCTTTTCAGGTAGATTGGGTAATGTGATACAAACTTTGGATTAGAGATTTTTTGGTTCCCCACTTTGTTGTGAATCTGATAGTCTTAGCATTTGTTATCATCACGGACCAAGTGTAGGGGCCATCCTTGTACGCATTGGCGTGCTATCCACATTGCTTCGCGGAAATGCAGAGCTGTGAAGAGATAACTGAAAGTCGCAGCATTTGCCACACTAATGGGTCCTTATTTGCCTACTTTGATGTTCTCACACATGATAGCTCATCCTTTTGCTTCAAAGGGATCCCACTAAGCTGTAACTGCAGTACGGGCCTACCAGAATCTCTCCATTTCTCTTCTAATGACATGACATTTTAAATATATAAGCCATGTTGCATGATAATCTTTCCTGACTCACCTGCATGGTTAAGTCAGGGTTTTTCATGACTAGTGGCTTTTCTAGAATTGTCTTTTATAAGGCTCTGCAGTCTGTGCTTCTCTTTCTGAGTGTTTGAAAGGAGTGAGATCTGTTCAAAATACGGAAGTGATAAGTTTTGGTCTCTTGGACAATATTAGAGCTTTTCCTGCTGTGTCTAGAAAAAGTTGAGTGATGTTGAGAAAAGAACATTTTTAAAACTTTTTTCTTATTCATTTGTATGCTAAGAAAATTAAGTTGGAATATCTATGTATAATCCCATCAGTGTAATTTCAAGGTTCCATTAAACCATGGTGTTTGTCCGGCATTTGATTTTGGAACTATGATGTTGGTAGAACTTTGTATTAAGCCATTAGATTTTCATTCTAAATTAAAGTCTCCTCTTCCATCTTGCTTGTGCTTTTGCAGAGCACTTCAGTTTTCAAGACACGTTTTGTTTTTGTTTTTTTTTTTTAAAAAAAGAGTATCTCTAAACGTTCTTGGATTCCGAGTCTGATTTATTGACAGGTGGCTTTATCACAAGCTGACAACAGTATAAAAGAAGTATTCAGATAACCTCTAAGAAAGCACAGATACATTCTTTAAATTGTATAAGAACCAGCTGTAATTTTCTCTCTTGTGTCAGTCATTAGTTTTGTTACATCCCCACTAACAACTTGGTCTTATTTCTGCTCTTGTAGTTAAACAAAAGTTTAAAGTGACAGATTAGATGTTTCTGCCAGGAATTAATGCACGACACACGTTTTTCTTGAGATGTGTATTTCCAGCCACTAGAAGGATTGCTCCCACCATTTCATGCATACCAGATGCATCCTTTCCCCCCTCCTTTCATTGAAAAGCTGTGGAAGACAGAATTCAGTTGGAAAGGAGGGATGTGCAATTTATGTCCTCCCTTACCATAAGCAAAATGAGATTTTAAAGAGGGACTGAAAAGATTAAGAGTATGAAACTGCAGTACAGGGCAAGAGAGAAGTGACACAGAGGAGGAAAGATGTTGCCCTGCATTTCTGCTTCAGGCTAAGCTGTCCTGCCAGGTATTATGCAAAATGCACCATGACCCTACTCCCAGAAAAAAAAGAGGCGGCATACACTGGCCCTTCCTAAGAGTGGATTCACTTCAGCCGCAAAGCACCATAGTCAGGAAGCCAAGGGCAAAGGGGAATAAGAAACTGCCCTCCTTGTGGGCAAACTAACCCGGCCAACCTAGAGGAGCATGCAAGGACTCCCTGCTCCTCACGTGGAGTACAAACGTCTTTCACTCAACTTCATGGGTGAAACATAACCTGTAACTTTTAAAATGTCATCAGTGGTCACTCACATACCTTGATTGCACACACTTTGCCTTTTAATAGTTGCTGCTCACTCCAACAGAGGTAAAAAAACCATTGGCTCAATATTATAGCCCTGGTTGCCAGTGATAAAATAGGTGTCAGCACTGGTAATTCTGGGGGAAAAAAAAAAAAAAAGACTTTTTGAAAATCTTTGCTGATGTACTAGTTGCATACACAGGTTTGCATACACAGGTTTTTTGAGACAGTTTTGAAAACAGTCCTACATTAAAGTAGAATAAAATCGTAGCTGTGAGTCACAGCTTGTGCAGAGACAATGTTACTTCTGCTTACATTAAGAAAATATATCTCAAAAGAGCAATGATCAAACCCAGGTTGATTAGAGCTAAAGAATGTAGTAATTTGGAACAATGCAAGTCAAGCATCTTAAAGGGTTTGTTTTCTGTTAGAAATTTAAATCTCCTAAAAAGCATTGCCAAGCTGTAACAAGTCCTTTATTCCACAAAAACAAAATTATGTGGAAAGTGAATTTTGCCCTCCAGCAAAATTACATTCCAGGTTGCCCAAATGTCTTAAATTGTTCTCTGTTCTCTCTGGCTCGGGCTTCCCTTTCTTCCTCATTGACTTAGCTGAGGCAACAGCAAAGAGATGTCTTCAGAGAACAAGGATGCAGTTGCTTCCAAAATAGGGACAGGAACTATTTGTGATCAATTCACCTTTTTCTTCATGACTTTCAGAACAGTTTAATAAAGAATGGGTGGTAGTGAGCCTGAAATCTTTCTGCTTCACCTCTTTCTCTTTGGAAGGTAATTTTAAAACAGAAACGAAGGCTGAATACTGTGGGAAGTCGTCCACACAGACTGTTTGATAGCTGTGGCTATCAAAAAGGAGCAAATCACAACTTTATCACTGTGAAGTCCAGGACTTTTGAAGATATGTTATTAGCTACTGAACCGTTTGGGTAGGGGCAGTTTATACTCTGCTTGGATAATGTCAGGTGAATCTCTGCTTAGGAAATACCAATAAAATTTCAGTTTATAAATCTAAGTATTTATCCAAGGAGATGGTAGGGAGCAAAGAAATTATCCAGTGGTGTCACAAACAACTCTCTACCCCCTTGGTTGTCATGTAAGATAACCACTGTGGTCCTCCTTTCTCATCAGAGGAAGGAAAGATACAACCGTGGCCACACAGGTTTTCCACATCTCAAGATAACTAGCCCCATGGAGAAGAAGTAGCATTCTTGTTTCTTGCTAGTGTCCCTCAGCTAATAGCTCCTCAAGCTGTGCTGTAGCTCATCGAAAAATTATAAGTTTGACTTGGGAATGAGTGACTGCAGGGTCAGGCCCTGTGCACATGGGAGGCCAGAAAGATGGGCTATACTGGTGCTGATCTGTGGGGCAAGAAGCCAGCGTGGGGCAAGGCTCCCCCTTCTTGCCGGGAGCCCTGTGCTACAAGTGTGGGCATACTTCAGCCACTCTTACGGGTTTTTTCCACCTCACTGTCTGTAGGCTATGTCCCTGTTGAGCATTTTAGAAGGATTTGGGGATAATTTCTGCCTAAAATATGATCATCCCGCTTTAATTCAGGTCAAGACTTGTATCGTTTCCAGGCTCGCTGGCGAGGGGACGGTGCCTCCCAGCTCTTACCTGCAGCTGTGCTGTGCCTGCAGCCTGCGGAGAGCTGCCGACAGTGGCTGGGAACGGGATATATTTCTCAGGAAAGCAGAAGCTGATGGTTTGCTGTAAGCACAAACCTCCTGAAAGAAGATTTCTTCTGGAAAGCATGGAGACTGGGAGGACAGGATAAGGGAAGACGAGGGAAGTGAAGCGAGTGTGTATGAAGGATGACTGGGTGGGGATTAGTTCCTCCTTTGATGATTTTGGAGACTGGGCAAAGGAAAATCCTTAGTTTTCTGCATCCATTAAAGCTGTCAGGACAAGCAACATGCAGAAGTTGGGTACGGGGTGGAGGCATCCCTTGGGAGAGTACCCTAATGTTTCCGAGAGGCTAATATTTGGATTCAGAGGGAATTTCTAATCCAAACATCATTTGTATATTAAAGCTGTTTGAGAACCCAAGTGGCATCTGGATATTTGCCTCTTCACATCCACTAGCTACTACCACCATTACAGTGCAGATGGCGGTATGTCTGCCTTGGGGTATGACTTATAATAGGGAGTGAAGGTCTGCCGTTGCCAGAAATTGAATTATCAACAGCCAAGGGTCTGAAAAAGTGGAAAAATTAGAGGTAAATCACAGAGCATCAATGGCTGCTATCCAAGTAGCGTGAAAAAACCAAACAACAAAGCAGCCAAGCTACTAACCCAAATATATAATTTACCCTTAAATTAGTGCTCTACCTGCCCATTAAAAATGTGTTGTTCCAGATCTCTATACACAGCTAACCAAATTCACTTCAGCTCCAGAAATAATGGTTGAGGAGATCTGTGTCACTTTTGTCAAGTAACTGGAGGAAAGCACATGGCCCACGTGGGAAGCCGGGGCTGGGTGCTCACTCCGAGTCTCGCTGCTCTCCTGCTCCCCCCTTTCCCCCAGGCAGACCTGACATGCATTCCCAGATGGGTGCTGGATCAGCTGCCCAGCCCTTTCCCAGACGAGGGAGGGGAGACGGGGAGAGGACCCACCACCCTACCCAGCGCTGGGGTGGGTTGTAGAATGCACGCCCTGGCGTGGTCAGGGGCTGGATTCAGCCCTCTACAGGTGTGAGCTGAGCTGAGCCCTAAATATAGACTTACGGAGTCACTACGGTGGGTGAGAATCTGCTAAAAACAGGCAGTGTGGTTTTTATATGTTGCGGCATGCTGCACCAAAATTTTGCATCAGAGCCGTTTGATCTTGCAGCACTGCTAATCTGGGGCTCTGCAGCGATTCAAAATGTATTCAAGAGGTAGCATTCAGATCCAGGCCTGCTATTAAAGGTAGTCTGCTAGGATAGCATGCTCGGCTGCATAAAAGTTATTTTCTGATTTCTTTCCCTATCTTCCCCAAAAATGCTAGTTTGGCATTAAGCAGAAATCAAAAACCTTCATAAGTCCTGAGATCCAGTATCCTGCCAGTTGCAGTTCTCTACTCCCTTTCTTCATAGTTTCAGGATGACAGCTATCACCATATTAGAAATAGTAATCTATGGTGAGGAGAATTCCTAGGCTTCTTCATTAACCGAATGCCAATAATACATCAGAAAGTGTAGGAAGAATAATTTCATACATTATTAATTCCCTGCAGAGGCTGCAAAATTTAAAGGAGGTTTGTCTTTCTGATTTTATTTTTCTTAGGTAAGAGAATGGAAAAAAAAATCCAGTTTACCTATATTTGAGTTATACTTGGATATAAGCAGACTAAGAAGAATCTATTTTCTCCCTCTCCCCTCTTAAAGGCTTGTCCCTGAAGGGGACATCAGAGGAAAAAACAGTACTGTGACTATTGCCTCAAAAAAGACCGACCCTTCTACCTACTGCTGGTTTCCCCCCTCTAACTAGAGAGCAGATGCATACAGAGATAGGTTCATACACTTGCTATGCTTTTAGCTTAGCTATGCAGCTCTGTTGACCAGTCCAGCAAGCTCAGCTGCTGTCACTGTAGCACGACGAACGCGTTGCTCTGTACCTTGCACCCCTTCTGCAGGTGAGAAATTCAGACCTGAAGGAGAATCTCACCAACAGTTTTTTAAAATGAGTTTAGCTGATGAAAGTATCTTCGGAAAGTCCAAAGACTGAACGGGAATGCAAAGACTTACCTGTACAGGTAGTCCTTTTTCTAGAGCTGGCATAAAGGGCAGTGGCAAAGATTGTCACGCACAAGCCGGGTTTTTGAACAGGAGAAAAACTTAAGTATCCATTTTTTGTTCACCTGGTACCTTCCCCGAGCTGTATCTTTAGAAAAATTATTTTGTTCCATTTTTCCTGAAAAAAGGGGTTTTATGCAGTTAAAAGTATCTGTTTATTTCCTGCATAGACCCCAGATGAGAGTGTACCCTTTCCAGCTGGACCTAGCCTTCCCAGGGATATTTTTGCTAATGAAAGGAAGAATTTCCAAAAACTGTCTAATGAAATCGGTTATCAGCATGAGTTGAGACTGGATAATACACAGGATGCACATTCCTAAGAGTAAGAATTACTCAAATGTCTAAAAGTCAGTCTGCCTTCAAGAAGAATGAAAATACCAGAAGCACTGAATATTGAGATAGAGGAGAATAACCCTGTGGCTCCTTGTTCAGCGGTTCTGACTTACATTGCCTGAAATTCCAGGTCATCATTAGCAGGGAGCGGCTATGAAAGATAATTGCTTTAAAGCCCCTTGCTAAATAAGGACACTACATTAGAGTGATCATGTTGAAAGTTCTGGAGGACCAGCAAGGGACATGAGATGAGAAGACGACTAGCAAAGTGAGTAACAAAACAGGATTGGAGGTGGGGGGAGATCTAAAGTTTCCTAAAGATGAATTAATCTAAAAAAAAAAAATAAAAAAAGCCTTTCTTATATGAATACATCCCTGAAAATAATAAGAAATACCTATTCATTCAGAAGCAAAAAGAGAAAGGAGGTGGAGTCCAGCATACAGGCCGGCCTCTGAAGCAGCAATCAAGAGACTCTGGTTCTATTCTTGGCATTTCATTCTTCTGCACTTCTTTCTCCTATCACTTTGCTAGCTAGTAAGATCTCTGCAGCAGATCAGTAGCTGCAAGAGCTGTGTGATTTATAGGGCAGCAGCAAAACTGCCAGGGGGATGCGTACCTATACTGTCATTATTTTAGAAATGATAATGTCTTGCAGTTTGCTCATGCTCGGTGTCAGTTATGTGCATGTGCGTACATATAGCGACAACTAAACCCAACCGCCACAATTACCATTACCTTCTTTGACTCTCAGGATGTGTTTGTCAATTAGAGTGTGCAACAATATCTTAATTTCTGTGTTGAGAAGTCACAGTTATTTCAGAGGCATTCACAATACGAAAAGAATTTAAACACTCCCTGCAAGACTCCTTATCTTTTTCCAGCATGAATTTTCTTTGTGTTACCCAGCTAACTGTGAGCCTTTGGCAAGATTCTCCTGGACGTTCTCACTCTCTTTTTTTTCCTAATCTTGAGTATAGTGAATAACACTTGAGTCATCTGCATGCATACCCAGTTCTCTGATTTTTCTCTCATTCTCTGTTTGTTCATTATTAGCTGAAACTGAACACTGGGATTCAAATCACCTAATTTTTGAGGTTTATAATGCAGAGATTTAAATCTGAGTCAGTGTCCCCAAGCTCCCTTTGCAGTCTGTGGAGAGGAATAAACAGTTGTAGGACATGATTCATCTCATCTTAAACTAGATTTGTGAAACAGGTCAGATGAATCATATCTTAGAAGCCCTCTACAGACCTAAGCTTGCTTAAGCATGAAAGAGAAACAGTCTAGTGTCAGATCTGGAGAAGAGGAAGAAGTAAGCCTATGCATCCTGATTCCTGGAGGAGTGGGAAAGGGTGATAGCGTTGCTACCCAAGGTTGTTGTTCCCTTACCATAACCCAGACAGCATCCCAGGTATAGGCTGGCATGAGCCAGGACGAGCAGTTACACCAGCAGACCTGTGTGGAAGAAGCGAAGAGGGGCAGGGGTGTGAGGGGAGAGCAGCCACCCCGCCGGGTGATCAGAAACCAGGTTAGCTGTGACTAACCTGGCCCTAAAGCTGCACGACTGGTGGAAGGGGCAGCCCTTGCTTCTCGCATCTCCTCCACCCCAGCTGCCTGCTCCTGCTGCCTCCCCCTGCCAGCTCTGCTGCCAGAAGGGCGGGATGGCTTGCTGATCTATGTGAATACTATCTCCAAAGAAGGAGAAAAAGGAGGAAAAAAAAATGACTGAAGCCTGATCTGAGCTGCTTAAGCTTGCTGCATGGGTGCTAGGACTGACATGGGCGAAAAACCATAAAACTACTGGAGAAAAGGAAGGTGGTGTTTGCAGAAGTATGTGTTACGGATAGTTCTCATGTCTAGAGCAAAAGATGTCGTATTCTGGACACTCAAAGTTATTCTTGCCTGGAGCTTGGCAATATTCTTCCCTTCTTTGTTTTATTTCCTTTGACTCTGCAAGGTTTTTGTCCTTGAAGTACTACAAAGCAGAGACACTATCAGCCTTTCTGTGTTACTTCAGAGGGTGTGGAGCAGAATATTTGCTGAGGTGTTTTCGTGGTAATGCCAAAGCTTATTACAAACATACTTCTTCACACTGGAGGTTTTTATTTTGGTGGTTTTGAAATGGTAAGCAGCTATAGTCGGAAAATGCATATTCTTTTCAGGAAACGTAGCCAATGGGAGAGTTGTTTTGCCATCACGTAACGATTCTCTGGTATTAAAGTCTGGCCATGAATTGAAAGCTGATTTCACATATGAAATATCTAGATGGTGTACTGACAAACAGTCCTACTGGAAGGTATTTTTTTCAAATCTCCAAGTATATATTTGATATTGGCTTATGGAAAGAAGGTCCTGCATGGCAGACTAGGACACGCTGGTTGCATTCTGAGTTTTGACTGAAACCTTTGATACTTGCAGTAAAATAGCACAGAAGGTCTTAATCTATTTTTAAAAATCAGTAATAGCAGGTAAAATTTCAATGGCTGAAGGTTACAAGCCAGTTCACATTGCTTGACAGTTACATCCTCGAGAGAACAGGAGAAGCCAGACTCACACCTACAATGACTAAGTGGCCCAGCTCAGTTCTGGGCCACCGTGAGAACTGGGGTATCATCAG
The DNA here is from genome assembly GCF_000687185.1 of Egretta garzetta. Classification (NCBI taxonomy): domain Eukaryota; kingdom Metazoa; phylum Chordata; class Aves; order Pelecaniformes; family Ardeidae; genus Egretta; species Egretta garzetta. The sequence goes on along the minus strand of NW_009259877.1, from coordinate 70,434 downwards.
AGCTGAACTATGTCAGTCCAAAAGCAGGCTAATCGGATTTGGAGGTTCATTACTGTAGCAACTAAAACAAAAGTTCTACAGATAATATGGCTCTAGGAGTGCCTGTAATCAAGGTAGCCCCATTTTAGCAAACCCCTGACTTCCTGAACAGCTTCTTCTTCACTGAAGCTCCTTTTGATTCTCTCTCCAAAATGGATATATTGGGAATGTGAGGGCTTATTTTTTTATTTTATAAGGTGAAGAATGTAGACTTTCACATTTGAAAATAAATAAGTTAGGGAGGCTGAGGGAAGCAAGATTTAGGGGTGTAAAGACATGAGCAAGGTAGCTAATTTGAGACTAAATTGGATTTGGTAGGGTTTGGCTAGCTCGGAGAAAATGTTTTGAATAAGTAAATTACACTTGCTTGTGAACAGTAAGCTGTTCATATAGAAAAGAAATTTTGCAAGTCAAGAGGGGAACAGCTCAAGAGGAGTGCTGGTGCATGTTTTAGTTGAGGCACACATCTAATAAAATATTTTGAAGGAAAAGGCTGCCAGCAAAAGATAGGTTTTTTTTCCTCACTGGTACTCTTTCTTATGCATCTATGTGACCTTGATCATTGAATTATACAAGTGATTCCATATCTTAGCTTTTAAGCTATGCAACCCAAGATGCATTGGGAATGTACAAGTCCAGAGCTGAGAAACTGGAAACAAATGATAGCTCCATATGCCTTGCAGAACTATACTGGTTTAAATCAGTTGAGGGATCAGCATATTTTCTAGGAAGACTCATGCTCCTCACTTGCTCTGAAGTACATTTTCATTTTGTCATCTTGTAAAAGCCTTGCTGACTTTTATCTTCTTTAATAGCTTGACTGTATTACTTCCAAAAAGCTCTTTACTTGAGTTTCATTCCTGATGGAAAGTGTCAACATGAGGACACTGTAATGTGTGTTACATATATGCCATATATTTTGGGGCTTTAAATGAGATCACAGTGTAGAGATAAGCCACTGTAAGGAGTAAATGTCACCCCAAACCAAGAAGAAACATATCTGCAATTCACAAAATATAGCAATGAAATTTAATATAAAAATCTGTTCACCAGGGAGCAAGAGGAAAATACATCTGAAAGTATATATAATAGGAATGAGGGTATTCTAGACCATCTTCTCATCTGTCCATAAATGATGAATCTTCAGATGCTCACTGTGAGCTCTTCTGTCCCCATGAGGCAGAGGGATTCTACCTGGTCCTGTCTTCTTGTTTCTGGTCCCTGTGGAGGGAAGAAAACGTGCTTAGCTGTGAACAGGATCGAGGCTGCCTTCATCAATCCTTGGAAAGAGAAATGAGAAGCATTTCCACTGTGGCACATTTTTTTTTTTTTTTGCCAGATTTCAGCCCTAGAGTGAAACTGATGTGGCAATGTCTTTCACCATTTCTCCACAGGGCTGTAAATGGGCCTATGAAGCTGACAAAACCCTGTTTCCTTTCAATCTATGTGAAGACAAACCAGTAGATACTAGAAATGATGACAGAAGGGGTTCCCAAGACACTTGTTCAGTGGGGTAAAAACAACATCTTCCCATAGCAACAAGGAAGGATATTGGAGGACTTTGTCTTTCTGCAGTCAGAAACATGGGAGATGAGCACCGAAACTCATGAGGAGGAGGAGGGAGGTGGCATGTAATTTCCAGCAAGCATATGAGGAAATTTTATATGTATGTATTATTGTATTGTTATTCTAAAAAAATAAAGACTCCCCTGTCAGTAATCTGGAGGAAATCTTACCCACAAGAAGGTGAGATAACCTTTATCACCCTGGGAGCTGGCTATGGATCCCACTGCTCTTGTCCTGCTGCCACCACCTCCTAAGGTTACTCTTCTGACAAGTTGATGGCAGCTTATTTCTTCTCAAGCCCTGTGCCTGCTGCACAGAAAATATGATATATTATATAGCAAAGCACTACTTGCCTGTTTGGAAAACCCAGAGCATGCTATGTCTGTAGGAATTGTGCTAAAATGGTAGCATATTTAAATAACATTCTACCTGTCGGTGCAATTGGCAGAGTCGCGCACGGGCATTTCTGTAGCTTTACGTGGACTACCTCCTTTTTGTGTTCCTGTTATGTCCCAGTGCTCTGGCAACTGAATCTGTGAAGCCATTCAGGGGGCTGTCCTGTGATGAGCTGATATTTTGGCAGTAATGGGAGCTGTTGGTAGCGATGGAGCTGAAACACTGTTCTTACCCTGAAATTTTGCTTATTTTGATTAGCCAGTACACAAGAGCTACTGGGCTGTTTGCTGACTTGAACAAGTTAAAGGACCACTGAGCTAGGCCACACACTTCTCTTGTGGAAGCTGAAAGTAGCTAAGCCAGCCCTCTCAGTTTCTGAGAGTAAATTTCTTTTTTATTTTACTCTTCCACCTCTGAGAGAGAAAGCACCTCTCAGAAAGCTGAAGAGATTTTTCCCCCGTACAACAGGTTAAAGTTACGTGGTTAAGAAATGGCACCATGAAATGCCTTTTTTTACAATAGCTCTCTGAGCAGACAATGCTCAAAGCATCCTGAGGAAGAAAAAAAAGCATGAATTACTAATATTTAGCCCATGTGAATTTCTATTTATGTTGTAAACACCGATGCAGAGCTCTTTTTCTACTGAGCAGGCTGGAGGATGACACAGGGAGGGTGTCCACAAAGGCTAATGTTCGGCATGGGAAGCTAATCTCTTTAGACTGCCTTTAAAGTTAGTGGCACTATGGATGGCTCAGAGAAGGAGCAGCTGAAGTTAGGTGCTCTCGCTTGCCTGCTGGAAGGCCGTAGACAAACTAAAGTTGTGAGTGTATCTTTTCATGACCGTACCCAAACCATATGTCTTTAAATATGCTCACTGTATTGATCCATGGCAGTGCACTCACACGCTTTGCCAGATGGATGTGTTCCATCTGTCTTTTTCTTCAATGGCATATCAGAAGCATCAGCTTGAACAGTAAATCTGTGCTAGAGTTAGCCATGGTTTATTATTTCTATTAAGAGTCTGTGAAAGATCAGTGATCTGAAAAAGCGCCACAATATTATTCAGACTAATAAAGGACAGAGGAGAAAACTGGGGGAGGACTTGCAAGATGCATAACAGGCAGCAGCCAACATTTTGGTCCACAGTCACATATGTAAAATCATTTGAAGGATTAGGAGCCAAAGTTCTGCAAACTGTCACCATAACCACAGCTGGAATTAAGGGTCAACCAGTGCCATAGGTATGATTGTACATACTAGGGTTTTCTGTGCATTAATGAAGTTCATATTTAATTCCCGTGAATCTTGGCTGCTAATGCAGAATGGGGGAGATTCTGGAGTGCTTGTTGTGTAGAAGCCAGAGAGGTCATCAAGTGCACAAGGGCAGGAGCGCGGCGTAAATAGGAGATGCTGTGCTTGCTGCATTTATGATGACTGTCTCTCATTGTACAGCTCAATATGCAGTTGGCTGGTACACGCCTTATTTACCTGTGGTTTTTTGTTTGTTTTTATTTTCCTAGAAGTCCTTTTAAAGTAAGCATCTTGCAGTCCTGAATAGCATGCAAAGTTCTGTCATCATGCGTGTCTGAGCAAAACTTGCATCCCAGCCCTTGTGTTAGTCCCAGGCAACGTAGGAAAATTCTGTTAATAGGACTCATGTTCTGTCAAAGGGGGCTTGTGTGCTTCCATACATACCCAGTTTGTAGACTGATAAACCCCAGGTTTGTGTTAGCAGCCTAGAAGCGCTTTTGCATTTTCCACTCACGGTGTTGTCATGTAATGGCCACAGTTTCTAGCTCAGCTGGTCAGAATTTCCAGAAGTTCATTCCTCTTCCTTGGCAGTCCTGTTTTGATTGAGAATGACTTTTGTTTTGACTGGAAGATATGTAAACAGATGAGAAGAGATTGCTGAGAAAGATGAGTTGATTCTGGGACACCTTACTTTTGGAAGAGGACCACAGGAGGAGGGAGATACCAAGCTTGTCTCCGAAGACTGGACGAGCCAAAGCCATTATTTATTAGTGTCAGTAAGGACAGTGCAGTGAGGGAAGGAGGCTCCAGTCAGTATTGCTTTATGTCTTCTCCTCCTCACAGTTCATGCTTTATCTCTTCTGAGGTTTGCTCCACTTCATTTCCACCTGCCGCCTTGCTGACAGAGCTTCTCTAGCTCTGCAATGCAGCATCTATCCGATGGTAGGTATTTGCCTCATTAAGAGCACTTTCTGACAAATAACATCTCTGTTGCGTTGTCTGTATGCTCAGAAGCATACTCAGCTCTTTCATGAGCAGGACAACGTTTCTCCCTGCTGCTGTGCAGGTGCCAAAGTGAGGCAGAACAGCAGATGAGAGGCCAAATTCCTCAGTGTGGAGGTATGGTAGCCAGAGAACAACACACCCATGTGGAGCTTTCGCAACATGTTTTTGAACATGAATAGATGACTTCTGAGCACCATTTTTTATTATCTTGTCTAGGAACCATTCTTTGTGCCTCATTGGAGAACTAACTCTTCCTGCTGGTATTTTCAGACACTGGATAAATGGGTGGCAATGCTTTCTGTAGTCCTCTTTCCACTATGAACTACAAGTTCCCAGCTCCCTGTTGTGCTAGGCAGAGTTGCAGCTTTCCCTAGAATGGATCCCCTGCTTGTGTTTCTAATACAAAAAAAGGAAGTGAAAGCATGATGGAAAACTGCTTTGGCATAAGTAATAAAAGAAAGTTGATTCTGACTCATGATTTCTTCTGAAGTGGAGCTGTAGCTGTCCATAATAATTTCAAGATGACGAGTTAGAGTTGAATGCAGAAAAAGTGGTAGTTAATAGGTGGCCTCCATCTCATCTTAATCTGATCTAAATCAAACCTAAGTGACATAGTCTTTGCAGGAGCCCAAACATTGCATTTTCCTGTGTTCAGCTGATCAGTGACTTTCTCAGAAGTTACAGTCCCTGATCATTCACTGCAATATCTGTCCATTCTTTTTGTTTCCTTATTTTCCTTCCATAGTACACCAAAATTCCTGTTTCATGCCTTTTATGCCTTTCTGATACAGGCACAGAAGAAATGTGCAACCAGAGTCAACTGGGCTGGTGTGAAAAGCAAAGGAGGGGAACTCTAGATGTTAAAAAGAAAGGTCTGCCAGTAGTGTGAAGAAGCAGACGGACAGAAGTGGTGAAGTGGACCCAAAGTGGTGGTGGTGGGGGTGTGTGAGCACTCAGGGGCTGTGTCAGGTTCTCCTAATGCTGGGGCTCCTCTGGGCTCCTGTGGGGCTCATGGTGTCAGAAGGCTCTCCGAGAGCCACCAGCTGCCTGTCCTTCAGGTCCTCTGACTGCAGGTGCCATGACAAAGCAAGCAGAGGGTGCACAGTGCAGGATTGGGCACTGAACTGTACAGGTGCTCCGCGGTGTTGCACGTGGTCAGCCAGCATAGCTTTGTGGGATTTGGACGGCCTTATTGAAGACCAGCCTGAAAAACATCATGCCGACTTCTCTCTTACTGAAAAGATGCTGCACCAGGCAGATATGTGTTTGAAAGAAAGCAATTAGGCAAAGCAGCAATTGTAGCACCATCATATACATATCTATTCATATGTGAATAATGTCATAAGTAACTGTAGCTGTCTTTTGGGAAATTATGCTCCTTTTATATTTTATTAGGTAATAACTTGCTGACAACTGAGTCATCAAATTACAATAAAATAATAGCAAAATATTTTTAACAGTGAATATTTTAGCCAGTGTCTGACAATTAAGTACTCACTTGCTTTCATTGGAAAGATTATTCAGGTAAGAACAAGGAACATACCTACTAAAAGAAAGAAATACAGACATGTCTGTCATCCTAGAAGTACCTGGAAAGTAAGGAGAAGGATGGGAGAAGGAGAGATAAAATGGGATAGAGTTAGAAAACAGAACATTTCATAGAATCATAAAATGTTTTGGGTTGGAAGGGACCTTTAGAGGTCATCTAGTCAAACCCCCATAGCATTAGCTGCAGATATTCTATGTGTAGATTCTATTCCCCATTTTTGTTCTTAATGGCGTACAGCAAATCAAAGGAACCAGTTAGTTTTGAAAACTTATTATTAAACTCAAAAGCATAATGACCACTATGGTCAATTATTAGGTACTTCAATAATTTGAAGTCTAGTGGCAGACAAACCAAAAAGGTAAGAAGTAAGATATCTGAATATTAATTTTGGCATATGTTTCAGTTTGATTGTTTTTATTGCACATATTCATTCTTTTTGCTCATTCCTGTCCCATACATATCCCTTTTGCCATCTTTGGTTCTGAAAAGTGATTCAAGTCACATTACTAGTTCACATTCAGATTTGGTCATTTGCTCACATTATTAAACCCTGGTCTTTATTAATTAAGACATTTAAAAAATGGCTTGCTTAGTGTATTTGTGCATGCTTTGAAATATTCTAAAAACTAACCACTCTGCTTAGCTTCTAGATATGTAATGATTCAGTACACTGCTAAGAAAAAATTAAATACTCAGACCACGGGACAAAGAAAAAACTGGGTTTCTGTTCATGGCCCTGCTGCAGAGTCAGCACATGACTTGGAGCTGTGTTTTGGCACTCTCTCTTGAGTGAAACGGCACCGCAGTCGGTGCGGCGCTCGCGCCAGTGAGACCGCCTCCCTGGCAAAGAGCCACCATGCACGAATAAGCACGGCCCAAGGACTTTGGCCATAAATGTTTCTGCCCCATGAGCAAAAAGAAGTTTGGGGTTTAATTTGTTTGTTGTCCTTTCCAAAGCATGTTCTGATCTTCTGATGGCAAATACTGAATATGAGGACACGCTTCCCAAGTAAGCAAGTAAATAAGCTTCATAATGATAGCCTTGGCCTAGTATGCTATTACTCTGGGCACTGTACAGTCATAATGAAGGGCAGCAGTTGCTCTGCAAAACTACATAATTAAGGGAGGGGAGATCAGACAGATGTAGCAAAAAATTAATTCCCAGGAAGGGTGGGATTGTACCAGTCAACCTGAAAAGGACTCGCCTTGGCACACTGGTTATCTAACCACCATTGCAGTTGGCAATGTAGAAAAGGACAATTTCAAGGTCAGATGAGGGGAGAGATTAAAATTTAGCTCAGTGAATGTTCTCAGGGGCCTGCTTTCCTTGCAAATATAGTGTAATTAGCAAAGTCCAGGAGAGTCAATACTGTTGCCACAGTCCATACAAGTGGTGAAGAAGTGGTTGGACATTGCACTGTGCTGCAAAATACTGCAGCTAATGGAAGTCCAATGCCTTCTGTACCAAGATGAATATTTTGTATTAAAAGGGACTCCTCCATTGGCAGTGTGTTTGCCTCCTAAGAAGCTGATCATGCTTTCCCTAATCTCTTTCCTTGATGAGCTGCCTGGAGAAGCAGAGCAACAGCAGAGTCAGCATAAAGCTTCACCTAGGTCTTTGCTCCATTTGTGGTTGTACTAGTTACTAATAAGTTAGTATGACCAGGTTTTGTGCATCTGAGCAATTACAGTGCTGTTCATGTGGTTTTATATACCTGCTAGGCCATGAGAGGAATGACCTGAACAACTCTCTTCTTTTACAGGAGTTAATAACTTTTGCATTTCCTGACCGCCTCCAGATGCAGGACATCAGTGAAATTAAACAAAATTGCAGACCTCCTGAAGGTCTATAGGGAGCTCAAAAAATTGTCCAGGGTTATTCATGGGTCAGTGTCATTGAAATGGTATGACTTCACAGCCTTTTTGAAAAAATGCGTTTACACTATCTTAAAACTGTAATCTAAGCTTGCTTTTTTTTTTTTTTTTAATGGAAAAGGCCACTGAGTAATTTATATAAATTCACTAAGACAATTTCAGAGGACTAATGCTGTCTAGGTTCAAAATATATAAGGATTATTAAAGCCCTGTATTGCGCAAAACTGAAGGGAACTAAAGGAACTGTTCTCCTGTAAAGGACTTTGATAAGAGCCATGACTGTCTTTTGTTATTTAGCTTGCTGTTGTGCCTGCAGGCCTTCCAAAACTCTTTACTGTACAGACACACTATAAAGAGGCATTATAGCTCGCAGCTGTGGTTGTGACAAGATGAAACAGTTTGGTGAACATCACTGATGGACCGGGGAAAAGAGTAACAGGAAAGGTCTCTTATTGCAGCCTGTGTTGGAGCCTGTCTACCCAATGGTTTAATGTTCTTGTCAGAAAGGCTTTCTTTAGTGTGTGTGAAGAAGTGTATATCTTTAGTTTTCCTTTCTTTCAAAGGCTGTTTCTTTCATAGGAAGAGGTAAGGGAAGCCATGTGCAAGGAAGAAGGTGGCTGATCCTTGCCATGGAGCATAGAGGAGCAGCCTTTGGGCTGTGAGGTGGGAGGGCAGAGAGGAGCGGGGAAAACGCAACGAGGACCTGGAGCCCCAATCCTCAGCTGTGGTGGCCAAAACCTTCCTGGGGACCAGGCATCTGTGCAAAGGTTGCCACAGCTCAGGAAATCTGGGAGTTTGTTGAAATTAAACCGGACAGTAAGGACTCACCCTGCAAGGACACAGTGGGCAAGGGGAGCATGCTTTGAACAGCCTTTGCCTTTCTTTCTGCTGGACTTCGTCACTGGATGTTGCTCAGGACTGTCTGACTTTCTAAAGTTGAAACACCTTTTGGTCTTTCTTGGAAAATTCACTTTATGGAAGAGGTTCAGGCAAATCCACCCCGGAGCCCTAGTGTGCTGGGTCTGACTGGGGTGGAGCTGACAACATCTAGCTGACTTGGAGTCCCCTCCCAACATATAGCAGAACAGAAGACAGAATAACATCTACACTAGAGACTCATGTTTTCTTGCTTAAGACATAGCTAATCCTGAAACAAACCAAAAGCCTGGCATGCAAAATATATTCTTTCTAAAAGGCTAAAACAGGTGGAGGAGGTCACAATTTTCTTTCTTTTTCCCCTTTGCTGAGTTTCTACAGAATCTGGATTGTTTGTGTGGGGACAGCTACTGCTGGGGGGGGGGGACGACACACACTGCTTGTTTTTACTTCATAACCCTGGTTGGGGCTGGGGTGGGAG
>NW_009259877.1:57388-60588 GCF_000687185.1 Egretta garzetta | reverse complement strand
TTGGGGCCAGCTGTTGGTGGGGGGGGGGGCCGACACACACTGCTTGTTTTCACTTCATAACCCTGGTTGTGGCTGTCGTGCAAGGCAAGGCAACCGATGAAGCGGTGCTGTGAGACTCAGGGGGTGAAAGCTGCACAACTGCACCAGGAGAATTTTCAGACCTCATGGGTTTAAAGTTATTGGGGGATTTAAGTAATCTTTTTTATTTTAATTAATTAATTTTGTAGTGTTCTAGTGAAGGTCAATGGCTGACATACTTTGGACAAAGGATGCCTTTGTTAGAGACGTGTTTTCTTGGAAATAAAACCATGCTGGTGTTAAATGTATTTTGAGACACTGACACCCTGCCCCTTGACCGATGTTGGCAGCGTAGGCAGGATGCCACCCACAGTATCCATGTGAGGTACGATCCTCTCAAATCACTCTGGCGTTGCTGGAGCCAAGGGGCAGCGTGACTTGTACCCACATTCAAGAGGTATTTACATGACTGGTTGTTGCTGCCAGGTGACCAGGACACCAAGTGTCCCTGGGCGTCCATCAGAGCCACGGCATCACTTACGATGCCATGTTTGCTATCGGTGATCAGATGAGTCACCGTATGGGCACGCTGTTGCTCGTCTTTCCTACTGCCTCAATAAAGCTTTGTTTTACAACGTGTTGTCTGATTCTGTCATTGTTCGGACCACAGATAGCAAATAATTGGGAAAAAATGGGGTGGCATATATGGCATCAGAAACACAGGGAAACATTGTGGTGCTTGATGTGGCTTCTCCTCTCCCCAGTTGATTTCCAGCTGCCCTGGCTTGATCATCTCAGCGCTCAAGAGCTGTAGCCCCTCTTCCTAAATGGTAGCAGTAGAAAAAACAGTAGGACTGGGACATATTTACTCTGTCTGATACCCTTCTTCACCTCCTGGCAGCAGCATTCTTCATATTTGCTTTGTGAAGAATCAATAGTTTAAAAATAGAAGTGAAGGAAGGAAGGAGAAAGAAGGAACCTTCTGAGACTAGCTGCACCTATAATTTTCAAAAGTCTGGTTTATTTTTAGGATCTTTACTTTCGTGGCGACATTATGACAGGAGTCCTTGTTGATGTCTTTAAGTGTGTTTTTATATCATTGTAACTGGCTTAACTCTGTTTTTGTTCATCTCCTCTTCTCTCCCAGTGGAGTTTTCATACTGTGATTTGGCTTCCATGAAGTCTATACGGCAATTTGTGCAGCGGTTTAGAGCAAAGAATTGTCCACTCCATGTCCTGGTGAATAATGGTGAGTTCTGGTTTTTTCTTCACATATCTGCAGGGGAAGATGTGACAAATGAGGCTCTTGTCTATTACTTAACATTTTAAATCTATTATCTGAACTGTGCAGCAGTTTACAATATGGCTGCATTAACAGGGATGTCTTTCTAGGAATTAAATTGCATTTTCTGGAGATTGTCAGCTGAGCAGACTGAAAACTTCACTGGCACCCCTGCTTGTGATGTTATTGCAAGTCTTGTTCCTTTGCCGTGTTTTCTAGATCTCCAGCACTACAAGTCATGCGACTGTAGAAGAATCTGAGAATCCCTAATTAAAAAAAAAAGGAAAGGGAAGTTGTACTTTATGTCTGTTGAAAACCTGTCCTTTCACCTTTATTTACTTTCTCTCCCCTTTATTTACTTTCTCTCCCCTTGTATTTTCCCTATGGACGTATGAACACATGCATTTACTGTGGCTGCCTGGTGAGCTGGGTTGGGGGGGTTACTCCATCTGAAATATAATCTGGCAAACCATCCAGCGACCTCAGAGCAATCACTGCTTAGATCAAGGTGCTGCTGGAAAGTTGTCCATAAAGCTGCGTCCTCAGTGGTCAGAGAACAAATTAAAAGGACAACGTTTATCTTGCATTCATACAATTATCAAATGAATCTCGTTACTCTTAGGGATTTTAACTTTTGTTATTCACATACTTGCTATCTAATTATGTTTTCTAGCCACAGTATTTTTGGAAACCAGCCCATACAATAATTTTCTTCCAAAACCCCTGCATGTTCTGCATGGGCTTTCCTAAAGGGGAATTTTCACCTGTCTATTTAACTAGGGGAAAAACCCACCAGCTACAATTTAGGCTTATTTGAGAAGTTTTCTGCTGTTACATGCTGCTGTTCTTGTTTTCCCAATTATTTGCATGCATTTTTATTAAGACATCCCAAAGAACATTTTCTATTTTCCTGTGCACCCTTCAGCCCTGGTGAGGCCAAACGTGCTGTAAATAAATGGGTTGGTTGCATTCGTTGATGCCTTAAAGAGCTCTCAGTAATACAAGCAAGTATTGCAATAAAAATTCAAGAGTATTTTATTTCCTGATTGATATGAAACATTCATGAAATGTTCAATTAAATGTTCATTTTTATTTGATTAGTCAAAAAAGCCTACCATTATTTTTTTAACTGTGCAATAATTAAAGGTAGTGTTTATTTAATCCTCTTTAAAAAATCCTTCCAGTTTTACACGCATACTTCTAAAGATGCAGAGTATAAACTGTTACACAGATGGGAATAACATTATTTGAATAAAACAGCATTTTGTAGAAAAAAAAGGTCGTGAGGTCTATGCACCTGTCAGGCATCCCCCGCCCTCCACTGGGTGTTTGCATGAGCAAAGCCAGGACTATGCGGCAGGGGTTTGGGGGCACCTTGGGGGAGAAATGATAGGTCTGAAGCAACAGCACAGCTGGGAAGCCCTCTTGAAGAAAGGATTTTTTGCTGCTTTAGGTGCTGCTGAAGCAGGATGGATGAAAATTATGATTAAAGATGCCTTCTTAATCAAGAAACAAAGTTATATGACAATAGAACTCCTAATGTGCCTAATATGATATGAGACCAAAGAGTGTAGGCCCAAAGCTTCCTTTAAGAAAGAAGCTTGAGACTAATATTTGCCTGAACCAGTCTATATTTTCGTGACCTGCAAGAAGGGCCTTTGATTTCACTTACCCTTGGTTACCAAATAAAAGAAGTAAAAACAAGTAAACAGAAGAAGTAAACAGAAGAAGTAAAAAAGTAAACAGAAGAAGTAAAAACAAGTAAAAGAAATCTGTTGTTTGAGAAAAATCCTGTTAGAAACTACAATGAAATGAATGGTCCAATTCTGCTTTTTGCTGAATCTGTAACAGAATCACAGAAGCAATCATGTCCAAAGCTGCTGTAAAGTCTCCCACATAA
>NW_009259877.1:43094-57376 GCF_000687185.1 Egretta garzetta | reverse complement strand
TTTTGTTTGCTCTTGTAAATAATCTGTAGCATTTAGTTTTGTTACTAGATTCCTAGTGAAAGCCCAAGTGATTTCTTGGTATACCAGAGGAAAATGAACATACCTAATGGAGGAGAAATGGCCTGATGCAAAAACCTTTGAACAGCTTCTCTTGGCTTTCCATCAGTGTTGAGCACATCCAAGACAAATACTGATGTTTGGGCTGACTGGTAGGCTTTTCCTCTTCCCTCTCTCTTCCTCTTTCCTTTTTTTTTTTGTTATTTTTTTCGCTGTAATACAATGCACTAAGGAGGAAGATTGAGTCCTTCATGGACTGGAGGCACTACTCACTCAAAAGCCTCATCATGGTTGCCAGCTCCACTGCCTTCACCACATGATCCCCTGGACGCAAGCTTGGGCGCCTGGAAGAGGACAAGGCTTGCAATGTTTAAATGTGTGATGGGAATGAGTTGTTGGGCATGTTGTCAGTGAGCGTGTATGCTTTCTGTCAGAAAACTCTGTTGCCAGTAGGAAGGCATTTTGCATGACCATTAAATGTCTTGCAGGACATTTCATAATGACATGGTTGATTTTCTTATGTCTCAGTGTATGCATCTAGAATAGTAGGTTTCGTAGTATCACCTACTACTTTCTTATTTCTTACTGATCTTGAAGCTGTAGCGTTCTTGGTATGAAGAGGTATTTTTACTTTTTGGCATATGGGGAAGAGCCTGTGGGCCAGGCATCTTCACAATGCATTTGTAGGCAGTCATATGCTTTTAAGAGTCTAACCCAAAGTCTGTTGGGGCTAATGGAAAGTCTCCATTAGGTTTTGAAAATGAGACTTTGCATGGGTCCCATGACATCGGAATCAAACCATCGGCAACCTAATAAGAGTTTTCCTCTCTATCTTCATAGGACCAAGTGTTTTAATGTCAAGGACTGTACCCTTTTATTACATTTAATGTAAAAATGCAAAGAACTGTTACATTGCATTTTTTTGCACAGTGTTAATATTATTTGATTGCTTTAAATCAAAATATTTTACATTGATTGATATAATCATGTCTATATGTTAGTGATCTTTCCACATCTTATCTCCATTAAAATGTATCCTGTATGTATGTGAAGGTATATGGTATTTATTATGGGCTTGTGTGAACCTATCAAAAAGCCAAACAATTCAAGATGAATTCAGGAAAGTTCTAACACTATACAAGAATGCAAACTATGACATTGACATTGAAATATTATTAAAGACAGGTGATTTGTGCCCTCAGCACAAGAAGGACATGGACCTGTTGGAGCGGGTCCAGAGGAGGCCACAAAAATGATCCAGGGGCTGGAGCACCTCTCCTATGAGGACAGGCTGAGAGAGTTGGGGTTGTTCAGCCTGGAGAAGAGAAGGCTGCAGGGAGACCTGGTTGCGGCCTTTCAGTACCTAAAGGGGGCCTATTGGGAAGATGGGGAAAATCTTTTTAGTAGGGCCAGCAGTGACAAGACAAGGGGTAATGGTTTTAAACTAAACCAGGGTAGGTTTAGACTAGATATAAGGAAGAAGTTCTTTACAACGAGGGTGGTGAAACACTGGAACAGGTTGCCCAGAGAGGTGGTGGAGGCCCCATCCCTGGAAACATTCAAGGCCAGGTTGGACGGGGCTCTGAGCAGCCTGATCTAGTTAGTGGTGTCCCTGCTCCTGCGGGGGGGTTGGACTAGATGACCTCTAGGGGTCCCTTCCAACCCAAAACATTCTATGATTCTATGATTTGGCATGAATTACTGTGCCAGGTAAATAATCAACCCTACATGTCTGACCTAAGATCATTGTTAAATTCAGCGGTTTTCCAGGTCACTGGTGATTTTTTAAAAAAATATACCTCCATCACTTGCTCTCCATCACATTGCTAGCTCAAGGGTCTAGTTGGAAATTAAATTAATACTAAGACCCTGACTTTCAAAGTGTTGTCCTAGAGCTAGACACCCAGGTCCCACAAAAATTTCAGTAAGGTTTAGGTATTCAGTTAATTCAGTCAGTTAAGATGTGAACATTTAGGGCATTCAAAATGGAGACCAGTGCATTAGAAGCACCTCCTCTCTTTTTGTTATAGCTGATTTTAGCATATGCATTTAACTTTCTAATTTTTCATTTAAAAGGAAAAATTTCGTTGAATGCATGCATTATTTCAGCTGGCAAATAAAGGCTTGTTCCGTTACTATGCTTTCTGCAATGGTAATGTACATGCTCAGCTCCTGTTTTTTAAAATAAACAAAACATATTAAAGATGCAAATAGACTATTACATAAACTTTTTTAAAAAAAATGTGTGATAGTGCTAAAAAGAGAAAAATGCTATGACACAGAAAAAAAGTTCGTTTTCTGTGGAAAAAAAAACAGTAAGCTAAATAGCTGAATTACGAGCCACAGAAAGATGGATGCAGTACAAGCAGTTTAGAAAGCTTAATCTGACAGAAGGTCATAAGAAAATGTTTTCTAGTCCACTAATTAGCAATTGGGTGCCAATTTTTGTTTTTGTTTTTGAAAAGAACTGTGTCTTTGTACAGTTGAAAAGCAGTTAGCAAATTACAGCATGTACAGTAGCGTAATTATTTAATACATTCATTAAAATGGTATTGCTGTTAAGACACATTAGAAAGCCTGCTATCTTCCTGTGGTTGCAAAAGGGACAGATAATAAAACACTTCATAAAATTCCACAAGCAGTAGTCACTGTTTCATGCCAGAGAGGTTTTTTCTAACTGGAAGTCAGTCGTTTTCTCTGTGTGCTAGAAATGTTTCTCAGCACCTTGTAGTTAACGTTTTTACTTATACATCATTTACAGTACTTAATGATCTTAAAACCAAGAGAGCTAACACAGAAATTACAACATCTTTAGTGATAACAGGATACTTACGGATACCAAACACGCACGGTCTAACTCATTAACAGTGAAATATCAACTACCTTCAGTTCATTGAATGGTTTGTGATTTTGGCTACAGGTTAGGAAAGGAGGGGGAGAAAATGACAAGGACATTTAGTATACTCCTTGGCATGCACACAAACACAAAAAAAAGAACTTAAAAGATTTCAGGGTATTATTAGCCTATTGTAGACAGATTACAGTTAATATATTTCAGGTTGAAGCCTATCTAAACCAATTTAAAATCAATTTTTCTGAACTGCTGGCTAATTCAGAGGTTCATATTTTGTACTTTATGGATCATCTGAGAAATCTTAGTGTCTTGATAGAATGAATAAGTCTCTATAAGCTTCCCTCTTTAGTTCCTAGGGCACAATAAAAGCTGTATCAGTAGGTAAGTATGTGAAATATATATATTTTTTGTGTTACCTACATACAGTAAAGCCATGTGCAGTTCAGCCATAATCCTTTGCAGGGAGCCATCTGAGTCATCCCATGGATGCTGTCATGGTTGATGAGATATTAAATTATTTTTGTGTTTGAGTGTTTGCAGGATCAGATCTTCAAAAGAAGTGTGCGATCTGAGGGGTGGAAACAAGTGGATATATCAAATACAAACAATTTTATAGGTACCTACCTCTTCACAGGTATTATTGATTAGTTATGTTTAACAGTAGCTACTTACATTATCACAGTGGGATCTATGAAAAGATCCTGTCCCTCTGGATTAGGTTAAGAGCCAGCTCCCCTCTCTATAGCAGCTGCAGGCTCCACAGACTGTAAGATGAAAAGGAGAGAAACCCCAGAGAAGTGGAAATTCACTGGAGAAGGCCTTGGGGGAAAGTTAGTGAGGGGGGTTGTGGTTGACTCCAGTGGAACTTGGATTTCATCAAAAATAATGCTTCTTCTCCAGCCATACAGGAAGGCTGTGGTGAACTCAGGATCTAATTTCTCATGAATCTCGTTCCAGTGTCTTGATTACAGCATCATGTCCCATCTTTATCCTTCCTTGATCACAAATTAGAGCAATACGTAAGCAAAGCTGAGATGGAAAAGGTGTAGAGGGACAGAAAGAGAGGGGAGGACAAGCAGAAGGCCAAGTTGCCATTTACCTGTGTGTAATGGATGATAGACGCTAGACATCATGCGAGAGCTGGGTCTCTGGCAGATGTTTAGAGCTGCTAAAGGTAATTTGAGGAGTTGGGGGGCTTGGCTTGAAACGGATATTCCATGGATGATGGGCAAAACTAGAAGATTCATAAGGACACTAACATGTGGCATTAGAATCACAGAATCATAGAATTAGAAGAAAATTAGGTTGGAAAAGACCTTTAATATCATCAAGTCCAGCCATTAACCTAACACTGCCATTCCACCACTAAACCAGGTCCCTAAGCACCACCTCTACCCATCTTTTAAATACTTCCAGGGATGGGGACTCAACCATCAATGTGTTCTAAAATGAGAAGATACTCTCAGAGCCATATTTTTTGAAGAAGCTCAGTTCAGGACAGATGCCATTTACTCAGATTTTTCAGAAGAGGTCATCTTTATAGGAGAGGTGACTGGAAAGTATGGGGAGGCTGGCTGATCATGCACTGCTCTTTACGGGTATTAGGTGCCTGGGGTACTGGAAGTAACTTGTCTGGGTGCATGTGTCAGAGCACCATGATACTGCTGATGGTACCCAACCCAGCTTGTTCAGAGCAACCAAGGATTGTGCAATGCCAACATTTACCTAGTGCCCAGATTTTTGGCAGCAGTCATCAGCTAGCGCTTTTATTATACTTGAATAGCGTTGTTGTCTGCCTGAATATGTATCCTATATAAAGATATCAGATTTCTTATAAAAGGTTTATTTTTTATTAGAAGAACTAATAGTTAGAAGAGTAACTTCAGGCTACTTCTGACTTTCAAACTGTAAGATTTCATTCATGAAAATCCTGACTTTTCTTTGATAGTATCTTTGTCTTTCTAATTATTTCCAAAGCTTTTTTGGTGTCTGTGATATCAAACACTTTATGAAAAGGGAAATATCTCAAGCTTCACATGCTTCAGGTTCTTGACCCATTTGCTTTTATGTCCTGAGTGTGAATGTTTTATCAGTAGAAGACAGATACAAAATTCAGCTATTGATGGATTAGGAAACCCAACCGGTTTTACTTAAGTGTGTGGAACATTTGCCACTGGCTTTTCTGAGAGGCAGGAGTGAGCCATGTTTTATTCTTACCTAACCCTTTCATAGCTTTTAGGTAAAAATATTTTTAATACAAATTGTAAAACAAGGTATTTTACTTCTAACAGAACTTTCTATTGAATTAGAAGGGTGTGAGTGGCTTTCCTATTTTCTGGTTGTGAGTGGGATAACCAAACATTTGTGGGCCAACCAAGCACTTACCAAGCATATTTTTAGGAAACAAAGGGTTTTTTTTCCAGCCAGACCCAATTATGAATGCTCTGATTTATTTTAGTGTGAAAACAAAACCTCAGTTGTGGATCATATTTTCTTTTTTTAACGGACATATTTTCCAGGGAACTAGCCTGTGCTTTGTGTGTTCCCTATGTGGCAGCGTGACATTGAATCAGAAAGCGAATCTGTTCTTAAGGAGGTATTGCAGCCTGTTCAGTTTTGTGCTGAACCTACCAAGATTTGGTTGTTGTTCTCATAGTCCTTGAGTGTGGATTCTCTGCATTTTTTTCTTTTTTTTTTTTGTTTAACCTACTGATAAACTAAGAGCTTGTCTTCAGTGGAAAGATGCATTGCTTTATCTTCTTTGGCACAGCTAATACAGTCCACTTCTCTCTTGAGAGCATTATAGGTGAGTCTGGGAGCACTAGAAGAAGACATTACTCAGTTTTCAGTTCTTTACTAGTTAGCCAAACTTAATATTTGGGCTAAGAGTTTCCATGCCAAGCATTTGCCTAAGGCTAATTTATTTTTATTTAATTTTATGTATTGCCAGATAAAAGAGTTCATCTGTTTCCAAGAACGATAAGAGAGCACCTTGGGGTGTTTTTTTTTTGTTTGGTTGGGTTTTTTTAATGTCTAAAATGATGGCAAGTTTCTTTAGAAAGGCTCTGGTGTTATCACAGTTTGGAATGGGGACTTGAATGCAGGCAAGAAGCTGCCTTTGTGTCAGAGGCAGATGCACCTTTCTCCCCCCATGGAATATTCCCATGCTGGGTTGAGTCAGAAGCCTGTTAAGCACTGCAGTTCAAAAAACAGATTTTACGTTCTAATCACTAAAGATTTTGCCTGTACCAAGCATGTCCTGAGTCGAGACTGAGCTTTGGTCTTTCTGCTGTCACAATCCTGGGCTGTGGTGGGAAGCACGGTGTGCAGGCAAAAGCACTAGCAGTGAGGCTGGGCACCAGCGTCCCCTCTGCTCCCTGTGGCTACCTCTGAGCTGGGGTGGAGATGAGCACTGTGGCTCATCCTCCTGGTCCCTCCACTGTCCAGACTAGGGGCCTGGGTCCTCCGTGATCTCCGTAAAAACTTTCTGTCCCATGAAAAGCAGACTATGGGGTGGGGAGAGGTGGATGGGAGGTGATGGATGTCTGGGTTTTACCTTGATATACAGTTGGAACATGACTGTGGAGCTGGGAGGTGATTTCAGCACTCTCAGGACCTAAACATCTTGCCAGACATGGCTGGTGAGCTGATGTGGCTGGTGGTCTCTATTGGCTAGTGACCACATCTCTCTGGAAGAGCTGGCTCTTGCATATTTAGGCATAGTGACAAAACCTGTAGTGTTGAAGTGGAAGAAGTCTGGTTTGATGGCACAAGACTATAACTTCCAAGAGAGGCAGATTTATACAAGAAACCATAGTGTGGAGAACCGAAATAGAAGAGGGGTGGTTGAAGCTGGGAAATTATAAGGGAGAGACAGCAGAAGATGGAGTGAAGAGCTGATGTGGAGAAACAGGACTGTCAGGTGGGCACCATTAGGATGGGGAAAACTCAATGGTAATACATTTGAGTTTGCTGATTGAAAGGCTTTTTAACAGAATTAAACTATGAATACTGCATACATTTTTGTTTGATATCAGGAAATTCATAGGAGACCAAGTATGGGAGGAGGGAGCTGGGGTGGGTAGTCAGACAGAGAGAGACATTAGGCATGTTTGAACTATAAGGAGAGGTCTCAGAGTTTGCAAGTGCTTAGACATCACATAGTTCACGAGGACTGAGTCCTTGTCTTGAGGACTAGAGTGAGTCTCCGTTGTGCACAAACTGATTGAACCTTTTCTTGCAGTGGGGGAATTCTTGACTGATGTCTTCTTTGCAAGTTTACTGACATTTAACAGAGATGAGAATTATCCCCCCTGGTGGGGGCACGTTGGAACCTCTCCCTTCTTTCTGGCCAGCAACTTCGACGTAATTTGTACAATTTAATTCTCATCTACCCCTGTGTCACATCTGGTTAATCTTGAAGAGGGAATGGGGAAACTGGTGGGAGCCTCAGAGCCACGGATCGTGGCCCCATAAGGAAACATGCCTCAGAAGTGGGATGCAGGGTGAGATCTCATGAGATTCTGACACAAAGGAGCTAGAGTGGCTGGCTAAGAAAATTAGGGAGAACGAACCTACCATTCGCAGGGAAGCAGAGAGGCAGATGAGGCTGATATGCATCTCTGGGGCTGAGCCTCTCCCCTCCTTCCCGCACACATGCTGTTTCTTGATAAGATCAGTGTTGGGTCACCAGGTTTTGGGGGAAAGTGAGGGAGGGGAGTGCAGCCCAGAGCTTTGGCTGGGATGTGGCACACTGTCCCCTTTGGTAGGGCAGTGCATTTTGGCTGGCACAGGGGGTTGGGGGACTTGTTAGGAAGCCGGCATGCCAAAAGGGCAACGGGTGGTGGAGAGTCCTTTCCATGGGAGCAGGAGATGGGAGCTAATGGGAACTTGCTCAGTGCTGGAGCAGAAGCTCAGGCAGACTTCTGTGGAGGACCTTGTTTTGGGAAGAGGCAGGGGAGACTGAATCCAGTCTCTCCTGCTGCAGCCTGGGGTTCAGTCCTGGTGCTGCCCTGCTCTTGGTAGCTATTTATCAAACTGGTTTTCATGGTGTCCAGTCCCCTCCAGGGAAGGTCCATGCATGGAACGCTGTCCAGCCACTGATGCCAGACAGGGTGACAACAGATGATCCTTGCACCTCCTTGAGGGGAGACACAAGAGGACCTAGAATCCACACCCCATTGGTGTGGACTCTAGGTGTCATCTAGGTGTCATTATTACTCCATGGGATAAAATTCCTTGTTTTGCTTCAGTTTCCTCCCAGTTTGCTTTAGAAAATTGCAAATGCATATACACAGGGCTCCAGAAGGTATTAGGAAGTGCAAGAATCTGAACTACCTCCACCAGCCCCTCTGGGGAGGTGGGAAATAGGACTGTAGCATTGGAGAGCTGTACCAAACTTAAGTTGTAGTTTTGTGGTTTTCTTCTTAAGTGTCTGGGGTTTTGCCTTTTCAGCTTTCATATACTGTTATAGTCCTGCCTAGACTCATAACACTTTTCTGGGATACCATTAGGTGTGCAGCATCCCAGTGCTGGGCTCTGGCTTACGAACCTAGCTTAGCAAGCAGAGCATCGCAGCAGTGCTGTAAATTCACCTCTCTGCAGCTCAGGCAAGGCTTACCTGTAAAAAGCAGTTGTGTGAGTACGGTTGTGTCTCCAGCAGGTGATTCTGGAGGTAATTCTTCTAATAAGGCATTGCACTTTCTCATTGCTCACTAGCCAGGAGAGATCCATAGGGCAGGCATGTTCTGGGGTAGCATAGCCTGGCTGAACGAGGCGGAACGAGCGATCTAATATAGGCAGCCAAGCCAGGGGATGCTGCTATATGGTTATTGAGATGTTCACGTGACTATAGCTGTCCCTATTCAGGAGAGAAGTGGGCTATACTATTCTATGGCTAGATTGAACCATAGATCAAAAGATCTATGGGTGTGCAGAGCAGAGCAGTTTTAACGCTTTCCTAAGTGAGTGGGTCACCTTGTGCGGCTGTACTCATGGGATGGAAAATGCTGCTAAATGAATCTCCTGTGTGGAGAAAAGGCTTTGTACTTGTACCTGGCGTTACTGTCTCTATTAAGTTTTCCCCTTGGGAACGTCTTTAGTACAGTATGTATCTCTTCTCTGTAAATAGCAAGAATTGGGTGAGTGTGATTACATAGGTTCGCCTCCAGCTGTGAAGGTGTTACATGTAAGTGTATGAGGCTGACCTCTTGCATTGTCTGCCCAGCCTTGGGGCTGCTGGGGATGAAGGGACTTGCATGTGGGGGCACTGCCTCCAAACCCTCTTCCGTGAGCCTGGCTGGGAAGGAAGGCGTTCTGTTCTGCACATGAAAAAGAGATTTTAAATCTTTCCTTTGCAGTGAGCTACCTTTCAAAACCTCCAAGTAGCTCACTGTAAATAAATCTAGGTGAGTGAAACATTTGTATTTTTAAAGCTCTTAAAACATATTTTATAACAGAGCTGAAGGATGTCTTTACAGTGGGAGGTAAGGAATTACAGCAGTGTTTACCACCATCTGCAGTACAGGCGGGCATGGTACAAATTATTCTATATAATCCAATAAAAATACGGTATGCCTGGCCTGTAATATTTACAGCTGTCATAAACTTTTTGGTTATGCTGTGTGCACTATCAGATCCATTATGCTCTTAAAATCACATAAGACTAAATCACTGATGGATCCCAAAGCAAGAGTTTCATTAGAAAATTTTATAGAAAATCAGGATAAACGACTGTTTACAAAGACATTTCTCTTGAGGTGTGTTCATTCTTTGAGAGAAAAAAAATTACTATTGCCTAGTCATAGAAGTAAAAAAGGATAGATTTTTTTTACTCATTATAGCTCATTAAAATGTGTATAATTTGAACATATTCCAATAAATGCAGAACTGCTGCACGTTAGAATGTATTGCCCTATCTATAAGAAGAACAGTTGTTCAGCATAGTTATGCAGCAAAATATTTTCCTTATTCTAATTTATTTCTACTCTTGCAAAATCACACGTCAATGTGTCATTTAGGCAGTTGTCTGCATGCATACTGTCAGTCTTTTGCCTGAATATTTCAATAACAGCTAATCAATTATAAAGTAAAAGCTCATGTTCAGCTGACTTATTAATTCATTCTCCAATGCCAGGCTGATATCAGTGACATTTTTAAAAATAATTCTTCTGGAAACAATCCAGCTAAATCAGAGGGGAAAATATATAAGAAAGTTGTATCAGAACTGAGGTGTTTGACAGTAATGGTCAGTGTGCTGCCACTTCACATTTCACATGCACTCTAAAAAACTGAGGAGACTCTCTATTGATAATTAAGATCAGAAAGATACTGGGGTTTATGGGTTCCATACCAGAAGAATAAGCAAAAGGATTCTTAGTTTATGATGAAGAGGTAAGGTAAAAAAAACCCCAACAAACCAACAAAGCAAAACCATTTTTAAAAGTTTTAAATAGTATTGGATTAACTGAAAGAATTAAAAATGGAAGCAGCTTTCATTCTCTGAGTTACCATTTGGGGCCCTTGAGTAAAGCTGATGACGTTTCTGGGCAAAAGAAAATCAATAGCATGCCACTTTTAGTATCTACTGAATGTTAGGTAGTTAATAATTTAAAAAAGAGAGCTTGCTGCTACACTTACAAGGTTTTCCCTTTTGTCAAAGAAGCAGCCAGGTTCGGTTGCCTGTTGGGTATTCCTTTGTACGCTCACTATCAGTGAATTAAAATGGCTTCTCCTCAAATCAGAGAAACTGCCCTCGAATTGCAGGGCAAGATTTTCTGATAGCCTTGATATGAAACAGCTCAAAGATGAGAGCCTTAAAAAAAAAAATCTTTCAAAGGTGTTTTGGATTAATATTATTTGACCAGCTCTTGAAGACAAAAAGGGAATGGTAGTAGTAACAAATGCAGGCAGAGGAGATTGTGCCTGCTCAAGGACTTGACCATACTTTCTACTCAGATGAAGTTCCTGAAGAATGAGCAAAATAATTGTTGCGAATGTGTATCTTAACAGTTGTGTGTTGCATGAGTGTAAATTTTTTCCATCTCCTGACCTGAGTTCAGATCTGTTTTCTGTTCCCAGGAAGTGCAGCACAGATGGTGGAGACTAATTGGGGTGGAGGGCAGCTCCTCTATGCGCTCTTGAAATCCCGTGCCTCTCCGGAGGTCGAGGGGGCGGTTGCTGTCGCACAGGTGTCCTCGGGGCTGACGTGAGTGGCGACAGCCTCCCTGGGTTTGTCTGCTGGGCATGATGCAGAGCTGAACAGCTTCAGCGGTCATCGACTACACTCTTCTCCAGACTAATTCCTGCACCCCTCTGTCTGACTCGGCCAGCAGAGATGGGTGTGTGTGCACGGAGGTGCCTGCAGTGAGCCCTGCAGCAACCCTGGCAGGCGCAGAAGCAGCATTTGGGGTTCACATCAGCTTTGCTGTGCCAGGGATGTTTATGTTGGCTGCCTTTTCTTGGGCTTGCATTTGCCAGTGTTGCTGCAAACAGACTTCTGGCACGCTGATTCCTCCTGCCTTTTCCAAGTGTCAGAGCTTTGGAGGGCAGGATGGGCCTCAGAGAGATGCAAATCATTTCCTTGTACCAGCCAGGGTGCTCAGAGATGTGGTGCTGTTCCCGTCTGCCCTCCAACAGCTCGTGCTAAACCCTGTCCCTGCTAAAACTCCCACTGTAGCAGGCTGAGACATGGTTGGATGGGGCTCTGAGGAACCTGATCTAGTTAGCGGTGTCCCTGCTCGTTGCAGGAGGGTTGGACTAGATGGCCTCTAGGGGTCCCTTCCAACCCAAAACATTCTATGATTCTATGGTCTGGGAGCTTGGGGCTTGTTGCCCTTCCCACCCTTTCCTTCTTCTCAGAAAACAAGAAGTCGCAGCAGGACTTGTTTCACCTTTCTGTCTGTCCATAACCTTCACACTAGTGTTTAGTCCTGGCCACTGTTCTGGGTGTCGTTATAAGCTGCGTATGCGGATTATGGAGGAAACGGGAATCTGTTTCCAACTCTGTGAGCAGTGAGTAAGTGGTGTTGAGGAAGGAGAATACAACAGGACACCAGACCAGACACCCTCTAATTTGTGTCTTTCCATTGTTAAAGTTGAGATTTGACATGCAGAAAAACCACACCCAGCAGCTGGGTTTTCCCGTCCTTCTGAGGGATCTGGGAGAGGGGCTGTAATGACAGAGAGAGATGCCAATCAGAGCTTTTGTAGAGCCCGGTCATGTAATCTGTGTTGTGTTTCTTTCATCACACCACCAGCCAGCATCACTTATGTTCAGTCTTAAGGTCTCCGTATGCAGATACGCTGTATTACACCCAAGCCTTTTGTTTGCTCTGCCGTCTTCTCTCATTTCTTCCCCTCACGCTGCTTCTCCAGTTGCTCCATTAAGCAATAGGCAGCCATAAGTGAATCGCTATGGGTGTTGGCCGTGCTAAAAAGATCCTGAAATACCTCCTCCTCAGCCCAAGCAGCAGTAACAAAGCAGGACTGTAAGGTGGTGGGACCCCCCCAAAGAAGAGATGGTGCAGATGCACAGCACGTGCAATGAAAAATGGTAATTTAATATGCCATCATTGGGCTGATGTCAAGAAATGGGATGTTAAAGGCTTTTGAATGGGCACATGAAGTAGCACGAGGCTGAAGCTGACACTCTCTCAGGTCTGTGAGCAGAGGTGGCCTTTCTGCTGTATCATATCCATGTGTTTTAGAGAGAAGACAAATGGCCTGCAACATTCTTCTCCATGGGCCACATCCATCTACATGTAAATTACGAAGGTCAGGTCCACATGTATGATAATTCAATTTTAAGAAAATAAGAATAATTTGTAACACTGAAATCAACATTGTGTGCTAGGGATGTGGATACTTATTTTAGGCACTGAGTTTGAAAACCATGGCTTGTAGAAATATATGCAAAAAATATTGCCAAAACCCCATTTCAATATGCAGCTGCTTGTAGGCACAGTAATTAAGATATATTGGGTAAATTTACTACATCTTTTCTCACACACACCAGCGAGGCAGAAGTTGCAGATTTCGGATGAAGGCTCAACAGATCTTTAAACTCCAGCCAGTCCTCAGCAGAAAGCCATCTGGGAGAGCAGGTCTGCTGCTTAGCCTGGTCTTGTCTCCGCTGCTTTGAGCTCTTTGATGGAAGGAATGTTGTTGGGATCACCCAACTCATACCTACTGTAGATGGTTTAAATGTTGTTGTGGATCTGCAGCATTGAGTTCTGGCATGACAGCAATGGGTTAACTCAAATTCTAGTGTCTTCAAAACACTTCTCACAAATGAACTCTTTTATCCTCACAATTCTGCAGGAAGGAAGGGAGGGAGGAACGGAGGGAGTCAGTCTACCTGTGTTCTGGATAAAGGAACTGAAGTGGGGGGGTTGACATTTTTCTCGGCAAGAATCAGTCAGTGTTGGCTTTACACTTCACAAGCCATCAGGGGGGGGTTGACATTTTTCTCGGCAAGAATCAGTGTTGGCTTTACACTTCACAAGCCATCACTCATTGCTCTAAATGCTGTGTTTACACTCTGCAGCAGGAGATTCATACTCCTTCTCACTTGCCTCTTCTCTGAAATAAAACAACAAGTTTTACCTCTACTTTCTCCTCCAGCTGGGGTGATGCTGGTCCCTGAAAGGAAGACGGAGGATGGGTTTGAGGAGCACTTCGGCTTGAACTACTTGGGACACTTCCTGTTGACTAACCTCCTCTTGGACACGCTGAAGCAATCAGGAACGCACAGTCACAACGCTAGGATCATCACTGTCTCATCAGCCACCCATTATGTAGGCAAATTGCACCTGAACGACTTACAAAGCAGGTACGGATCCATTTTTGGTATTCACTGATCTGCAGTAAGAGTGTGCCAAATAAACTCCAGGAGAATTGTTACTGAATACTGGCATGGGAGGGGGAGTGGTGGTGGGGGGGGTTGTCTTTATTTTTTTTTTCTTTTAATGAACCTTGATTCTGATTATTAAGCGGTTGCTAAATATCTTTGGACTTGAGCAAAGCTTGCAGCCTTCAGTCAAAGAGACAAATAATGTATAACCTTGGAAACTGAGTCTTTTATTCTGAATCTTGAAAGCCTTGCTTCCTTTCTGATGCTTACGATAAGGCAATGGTTATGGTGCAGAGCCTAGACTCCTCACTGCCTCATCAGGGAGACTCTCAGTAACTGGGATGTTTTAAAATGGCCTGGGTGAATGGTAATAGACTTTGTCCTCGAGTGAATACATGCATAGAGGCCCTGATCCTACTCTCAGATGGGCGCAGACAGATGCCCATGGCCACTAGCACCCTGACTGCTGTGCGCCGGGCTGCTGACTCAGCTCTGGGGGGTCAGCTCCTGGCAGCTTCG
>NW_009259877.1:17656-42892 GCF_000687185.1 Egretta garzetta | reverse complement strand
CTGCTCCGTCCTCCGTGGCAGCTCTGCTCACCAGCCTGCAGCTCCTGGCACACCATCATCCCTTCCATCTGCCTCTGGCCTCTGCCTTGTCCTGCACCGCTCCTGACGTTCTGGTCCCCCCATCTCTGCCTCCCTCGCAGCCCTTCTCCATCTTCCCCGCCTGCCTCCTGTCCCTGGGCTGTGTCATCCCTCCCGTCCCCGTGGCTCTTGCCCTCTCATGCACCAGCCTGGTGATTCACTGCAAATGCTGGAGCCCTGGCTCTTCTCTGGGTCAGCCCTTGCCCTTCCCTGAGAGCTTGCTGAGATCCGAGTGCATGGCCATCCTGGGTTTTTAACCCAGTGAGTTGGGTTAAAATTCATGGCCACATTCTGTCCAACTACTTTCATTTAGGAAAACTGTGAGTGAATGTCTATAGGCTATTTCTAATGTGAGGAAGACACCACATGATGCAGTCAATGTCTCTGGTGTCATACAGGAACCGTGTAGAGTTGTTCAGTTAATTGAGGAACGGGCAGGATGACTGAGATACATTTCAAAATTTCCCCGTGCAGTCACGTATGGCAATTATGTGCTTACTAACAGGCTCAAACAGAGCCTTTCTCCTGATGGGCTCCAGAGTGTTTCTGTCTGCACGGAGCCGGCCTGAGCTTTGCATCATTTCATGGAGAAATTCCGTCTCCGTCCTTTGACAGGGACTTCAGCACGTGCTCAGAGGCACCTGGCCTGAGGTTTCATTTTGGAACAAAGTCTGAAATTAGAGGGCTGGGCTGTTTCCACTGCAGACATTTTACATATGAATGCTGCGTTAAGCATGTCAAACTTTCTGTTTGACTTCTGATTACATACCACGGCACCGGTTTTATTACAAGCACATTGTTTAAACTCTGCAGGGTAGTCGCAGTTTAATCTCTTGCTTGTAAAACAACCACAGGAAATTACCCTTACTCTTCACTTGATGCACGTATTCATTGTTTCTGATGGGCATGTGCTGGATGGCACCACGAAAGGGGGTAAGGGGAGCGTAATTAGGACTTCTTCGGGCTAAAGTGCAGAATGCAAAATTAAATGTGGCTGTTCTGTCTCTAGATAACAGTAGTTTCCTTGATTATAGCAAAGCTTTGTACTGTGCCTCTTTAATTTAGGATCATCCTTACCTGTGATTCATCATTATTAGCTCGCATTTTAAAGGAACCAGAAATGTTTCAGCTAAGAAAGTTATGGTTGAGCATGAATATGACCATTCTGATGCAAAAAGTAATAATATACCAGTGAGATTTAACTGCAGCTTTTGTGCTAAACCCTGCCCTTTACATTTCAACTTTATTGGTTCAAGAAAAGCCATAAAGGATGACAGAGTCTGGCTGATTTTGCCTGCTCTTTCCCACATGGATGCTCTGAATTGCTCGGGAGCATCAGCAATGCCTGCTTTCTGAGCACACAGGCACACTGGTAGGACCCAGAAGGGGCTGTGGATTCAGCTCCAAACCTTTTCTTGGTTCAAGCAGAAGATGATACTCCTGGGTTTCTTTTTAGCCTAACTGCTGATAAACCCCAACTCGGATGAATACTTAGTTATCGCATAAACGGCGCTGCTAAAACCAGTGATCGCTTGTGTGCTCAAGTGTGTGCCTACAGCGTGAGCGGGTGGTTTAGCAACCTTGGAGGAGGGTTGCAGGGCACCATACGCAGGCATCGCCTACACCACGGAGCCTTGGGGATGCCTTGTGTTTCAGAGAGGTGTTTAAGAGCTTTAATGGATGCAATAAAGACACCCATGGTGAGCACTGTGATATCACAGTGTTCCACGAATTGCCACAGTTTGCCAGTGATGCCATCCCTTATTTTTGCCACTTGTGTGAATGGGAAATCTTTCTAAAAATTTTATACTGGCTTTTTCCTTATTTTGAGTTGCACTAGCTGGCCGTAATTAATTTCACGACTTGGGTGTATGTTCCCTAATTGGATGGTAGTCCTAATCTTTCAGGGAGGCAGCAAAGCAAACTGAAATCGTTTATTCACAGTGGAGAAAGAGGGCCATACTCTGTGCTGGACAAATCACAGATGGCAGCAGACTGAAATGTTTACCGTGCACTTGTCCCATTATTCGTAGATTTTGGTTGGGCTAGTATCCAAACTGGAGGTGAGTGATGGTGGCAGAGGAGGGAACCATCCATGAAACGCGGCAGAGAAAGAAAGGCAGAAGACTGCCTTGACATAAAGGAGACAGTAAACTGAGGCTCGGTTCTCTGCTTAAATGCAGATTTCCCTGTGGGATCATTCTCCCATGCAGGAGGCTCTGGGTTGGCAGTCTCAGCTGTGGCCATTGCTCCCATTGCTTGTACTTGGCTGCTCAGAGCTCTGCTCTGAAGCCAGAAGTCATCCATATCACAGTAACCACAGGGAAACAGCATAATAAATAATTGTTGTGAGGTCTGCCCTGTGAACGGTATTAAATGCAGTTTGTGCTACTGTCTTCCATGTTTCCTCTTTGGTTTGTTTTCTGCCATTTTACCAGTCTGAGTTATCCCGTGGTTCTCTTTTCAGCTCCTGTTTTGGCAGGAGGGTTAATTTAATTTTTTCGTGATTTTCCTTGCATTTTACATTCTTTTTCTTTGTTATCTCTCTCGCCATGCCTACCTACTTGATTTCTATGTTGATAGTTTCATCTGCACCTGTGTCTTTTAAGCCTTTATGTCCCCATTGCCTTTTCCCTCCCTATCTCATTTTTTCCTCTTTTTTGGGGGAGAAGTGTCTTATTTCTGCCCACCAGTTCATTTCTTCCTCTGCATTTATCTTCCTCTTATCTTCTCCCCCTAGCCCCAGTCCTATTTCTCCCCTAAGAATGTAGTTTCTCCCCCTTCCTGCCCATCCTCTTCACATACGCACCAGTAAAAGAGACACAGCATGGGTACATCAAGGCAGGACAGAGCTTGTTCCAAACTGGCAGGGCATAGCTTGTTTCATGTGTGTTATTGAAAATGCAAACGCACAAGAGCAATGACTGTTCTCCCAGTTCTTTTGCTGAAGGATATATGAAGAACATCAAACACCTTTGTGGTCTTTTAGATCCAGACCATTTTCAACAGCAATCACATGAGTCGACAAGGGGATCCCTAAGGCAAATCATTCTCCTTCATCCCTACTTCGAACACGACTGTTTTCAAGGAGGTGAAAGTTTAACAGAAACGCTATCTGCAAGCGTTTCAACAGTGGCGATTTGAAATCAGTTACATGCTGAGGGTAGTACAGTGTGCACTCTAACAGCGTAGCTGGGATGTCCTTATTTCCTCTTTTGCCTGCCTGAAATAATACTTTCTCAAGTGAGAGAAGAAAAAAAAAAACCATGGTCATGAGAGAATATGGCTGTCTGGTTTTAGCAAAAGCTTGAGGAGGATTGTGCCATCCTCTTGGGTTGAAGTAGGCTTGAACGGTGCGCTGGAGTTCATGGTGCTCCTACAAGGCTGGGGTGGAGGGTGCTCCTTCAAGTAGTCTACCTACCAAAGTAAGAGGCAATTTTAGGGAAATAAAGAAAAGATGACCTTATTCCTTTTCCCAGGTTGTGGGTCACACCTGAATATGTTTGCTCTCCCAGGGGTAGCATCTTTGTGTTCTGTCTAGCTTTGTCTCCATGACTAACTATTCCTTTCATCATCCTCTCTTTTTGCATGCCAAATGGGCCCTGTAATGCTGTGAATCACAGATCTGTGAACTCCCCAGCCACAGTAACACAGCTCCTTTTCTGATTCACATCTCCTATATATTCAGGAACAGTTAGTCACACTTTTCCTGCTCTCTCACTGCAGAAGGAGTTATGTTTTTTGTAACTCTCCAAGCTGGTACAGTCCCCAGATAATTTTTTCCCTGTAGCCCTAGTGCATGAATCGTGTCAGAGACAATAGAGATTGAATGAAAGGAATTGCAAAAATCCCAGCTGCCATACGTGCTTCCAAGCTGGTGTAAAATAGGGTAAATAGCTCTGCCCAGGACCTGGGAGGATGCTGGGGAGAGGAGGCAGCTCCAGTTCATCTCCTGTGCTAGGCAGTTCATAAGGGCTGTAACAGGAGGTGTCACATACTGCTGGGAAAATATGTCCGGCAAAGTCCCCGGAAACCTCCTGTTCTTGGATGGGTGGTGTTCTTCATCTTCACTTCTTGTGTGTGTGATGTTTGTTGGTAATGAAGCTGTACTGAGTTCGAGCAGAAAGTTTAGGATTTTGTCCCATCAGCATTGCTGAGATTTTGAAAACATTGTTCATGAATAGCAATGAAAAGTTAAAATGTCAAATTACTTTTGGAAAATATGAATCCCTTTTTCAGACTGAAACCATTGATTCCAGTGACTTCAGAATATTTTATTCCTAATTTGTTTGTAAAATGAAGTATAATGTTGATCAAACAGAAACTCCAAGCCTTTAATTTCTAAGTCATCCTGTTGAAGTAAAGTATCTCCATCAGTTTCAGATTACTTTTTTTTCAAGCTGAACATTAGTTTAAAACAGTTTTTTCCCTAAGAATGGATTGATGAGTCAACATTTTTTTCATAGCTTTTTTTTTTTTTTTTTTAATTCCCAGTTGGTTCTTTCAGTGCCTTTTCACAACTGATCTATCACTTGTAGTTACTTAATTCTCACTGACTGGAAGAACTTATGGCATGTACAACATCTTTGATTCAAGCAAAAGCAAACATGAAGCTGGTGTGGCATAGCAGTAGCATAGTACTATTGTTTTATTTCCAAATTTTTAGATAATAAAGGAGAATATGTAAGAGGAAGTAGGAGGGATGTTAAATATTACCCTTTCATTTGTTAATCCGTGTTAGTCAGTACAGAAGTCTTTCACAGCTATACATAAAGACCTGTGTCGCTGGACTTCTGCTCAATAAAGCACTGTGAAAACTACAGAAATTGTAGTCATAACAGATTGTTCTAGACAATACCATAGATGCATGTTATTATAATTTTATTTTACTCAAGGAATATATGTTTTTATTTGAGTTGTACTGTTTAAACAGTTTCCCCACAGTGACTTCTATTGCATATTCCGGTTCTATTTGCAAGATAAATCATGTTCCCTTGACAGGACCAAATATCTACTGCAGCACACTGCTATATTCAGTTAAACATCTCCTTCCTGCGCAGGTTACCAGGTTTTCCTGTCTATAAGTATTCAAATGCTTAATGCACCTACGTAAGGGTATTTCAGTCCTTCTTTGAAAAATGTTTTCTGTATAAATGCAAAAGGATTTGCTGCTTTGCAAAGCAATCCTTTGCTTTTGCAGCCATTAGCATTAATTGCAAAAATTGACTTGCTGGCCTGGAAAATGAGCGTACTGGTGAAGGCACAGATCTCAAATTCTGTAAATTAATTAAAAAAAATATAAATGGGCTATTATATCAGCAGACCAATTAATAAATCCAAAAGACAGAGCTTCAGTTCACGTGCAGCATGTCTTTTATCCCTGTTGCAGGCCACAGGTGATCCGCAGACATTCGTGCAGCCAATAATGAAGAAATACTTAAGTCAGGATGCCAACTTAGGAAAGTTTTAATTTTAACATTTATCAGTCTATCTTCATTCTGTCTAATCAAAATACTTTTAGGGTTTATTGATTTCTGAGTAACAGTAACACAGTGTAACACTACTACCACAAAGGTAACTCCAGACTTCAGTGCATTCAGTGAAATTAAATGTAGCTACTTTGTGTGTCACGATGTTAAATCCCTTCTTGTCTAAAAGGGATTAATGGCCTTAACAAAGGATTATTAATAATGCTTAATGATTTAATAGGACACAGTGTTTCTGAACGAGACCAAAATTGCAGCGTGTTGGGAGGTACGTGGGTGTTCCTTGCTGCTGCTCAGCCTCTCCCGGCACCGCGGGTTGGGTGGGTGAAACCAGCTCCGGGTGGCACGCAAGGCAGCGGATTGCGCGGGCGCGCTGTTTTCCAAAACGGCAAGATGGTTCAATGGTAATTTGAAAGCTAATGCACTGCGCTCGTGTGACAGAGAAGGCAAAAGGGACTCGTGGAGAATAGGGAGTGGAGATAGCTTGTCACCCTTGAGAGAGGAAGGCTAGTCAAACATCTCCCTGTGAGTGAAAAGACTCATAAAGGCTGAGCGAACCCTAAAAGCTTTAGAGTTCAGGTCCTGGGTGATTATTCAAATGATTTTAGCGTTCCTCTTGATCGCTCTAACTACTACCACCCTCACGGTACCTTTTCAGCAGAGTTGTCCTTCGAGCTGCCTGGCGTAGCTGGGGAAAGCTGTCACACGTGCCTGTAAATCCCTGGAATAAGTGTTAAGGGAAATGTTAAAGTTCAAAACGATCAGCTTGCCTTCCGCAAATCCCCTCTGGGTTCAGCCCTGCTGTTGCTCCTGGTCCTTCACAACCATACATCCCTGATCTTGCCGCGTGCATTAGGGATTACAAGCTGTAGCGGAGGAAGGCAAAGGCAGACTTCTGCCTCTGCAATTATGAATGATAACTCTTAACCTTTTCTCTGTTCCCCATCCTAAACCTCTTTCAGTGAAGGAGAACTTCATCTATTCAAAAGCAGACCAGGCATTTGTATACTTAAACGTGTGAAGAAAAATCGGTCTTTTGATTAAATCGAGTTATCTATAAAAAATGTGTGGTTTATGAAATATATACTTTCTGATTAAAATAAGTCACTGTAAAAGTGAAATATTTCAGCCCCCAGGAGTTTTAATACCGCCAGGCTGTCTTATACAGTTGCAGCTTCATTGATCCATTTCTTCTGTTCTCATTATGTGTCAGGTACTGCAGTTCTCCTGCATTTCTTGTCATGGGAGGTGAAGGCTGGCTATACACAGCACCGCCTCAGCCTCCCAAGAAGCGCAGAGACTGAGGAGTACTGTGGCTCACAATAGCTTTCTGAGAAGCTCAAAGGCTTTTAACAGTGATGCTAGCTATAATATGGCACTGCAGGAATATCCACATTAAAATATTATGAGTTTTGCCTGAAATCTGGTGGTTCTCAGCTCAAAGCTGGGGGTGTTCAATAGCTGAATTGCCACCAAAAATCGATCAGTCCGCCAAAGCAGCAGTATCTTTTAATTCTTTTTTCAGTGAGGGCTGGGACTGTGTGTTGGTTTTGCAGGGTTTGGACATGAAAGTTCCCGTTATTTCCTGGAAAGCTAAACCTGCCTGACTTTGCTTGCTTTCGGTGTGTTTGCAAGTGGAAGAGATCTCATGTGCTCTGGCCCCAGGCCATGCCGTGCCCCTTCTTAGGAAATGCTTGGTTTTCCATTACAGAGCTCTGTTTACAGTGTTCCAGGGTGACAGAGTATTGAGAAATTTATAAAACAAAACCAAAACCCAACTTAAAGGCTAAAAGGTGGAGAAAGTGATTGCTGTCACTGTCTCTTACGCTACTTCGAAATAACCACTTTGCAACGCTGGCTGTGGACCACTTTGAGCCACTCTATGTTATTTGTTTCCAGCAGGTTTTTCTGTTTGCTGAAGTGGACTTGTTTATGTCCCTGCAGTAAGACCCCCCTCTTCACAGGCCCCTTTCATACATCTATTTAAATCCCACATCTTTTCTGACAGCGGCCAAGGGCTGCTGGTGACGTATGGTCTCACATGAATGAAACCCTTTCCTGCCGTATCTGGGCTATCAGTCATTTCGTGCATGCAGAAAGCTTCCACACTGTAATCTCTCCCGTACCTGTTGGCACTCCAGCTGTATTTCTTCTTTAACTTAGCTGTCTTCCAAGAGAGGGGAAGACTTCTCATGACTGTTTTTAACAAATAGTTGACTTTCTTTATGAGCTTGTTCCTTAATTCACGTACTGGGAGTTAGTCAGTTTTACCTCTCAGTTTGAAGCTGTGATACTCATATCCTCACTACGTAAGGAAACTTTGAAAAAGCAGAAGTTGTTAGATCATTTCAACAAACAAAAACTGATTTTCAAAATTTGTTGGCCAGACTTGATGGTCTTGTGTTGCTTCTGTAGACAGAGAGCGATGGCGTAGGATTTTCTGCACAGTATTTGTAGTCACCATGGAGGAAAGAGGATTTTGCAGTCTGTGTGTACATTCAAGCCATGTTTCTCCTGGTAAGACAGACCAGTCCTTCAGTGTGTTGAACATTTGCACTCACAAAACACATTCGACGCCTCTCAACTCCAAGGCAGTGCAGTGGGTTCAGCCCATCACAAAATAAAGCCTTACATTATCTTCATGTATACACCAACAAATTTCATGTACTCTGCTGAAAATCTGCTAACCACATTAGGTGAACTGCACTGGATTTGAAATGGCAGCACTTTATTATGCATAACCAAACCCTACAGTTCCCTCTCAGTCCCAGAATGAAAAGCCCAGAATCTGTAGCTGGTCTGGAAAACTCTACGCCAATTTTAAAATTATTTTATCGAAATGGAGGTAAGATTTAGGATTGTTCAAGTTATTACTGGGCCATTTTATGGCCCTATGTGTGTTCTGGTGGAAGAAAGCGTAAGAAGACCCATTGCTTCCTTCAACTTAAAAGCTCCATTGCAGGAAAGCTAGGAAGCTTTCCACAAGTGGGTGGAGAGTGCCTCAGAGTTCTCCTTGATATAATCCAGAGATAATCTTAAAAAATGTGTGACAGTCTTCAATAACCTGAGATTCAGTTTATTGAAGAGATAACATTAAAAGGTATGTGGCAGTGATGGTTCCCCATCACTCAAAAGGGTCACAAGGACACAGAAAGTAGGCCTTGGAGCCTTGATCTGTTTCTTGGCTGCAGCAAATGTAAAAACTTGCTTGCTTCTATGTATTTAATTATTCATTTGTTTGATGGAGATTTTTATTTGAGTGAAGGGATACCATTATCCTCAAATACCACTTCAAATATTAGCAAGTACTTAACACTGCATCATATGAACCAACTGTAGAAAAATGATGCTTTGGATGAGGCAATTTATATAATTCTTTATAAAGGATATGTTTTCTGGGAGAATGGAATTACAGTAATTATAGCTTCAACTTGCCATCAATATTTAAAATCATCGAAAACATTATAAATTGACACCAATTGTACGCAAACAGAAAAATTAGAGTTTTTTTAAAGATACTGATTCTGGTGAGACTTTGAGAAGACCAGCCTTTGAGTCCATGTTTCATACATTTGAGAGCACAGCACATACAACGTACGCACAGAGCAGCGGAGCCACACGCAGCAAGGCAATCAGTAGAGCAGGAGGGCTCTAGACGTGTTGCCTCCTGTCATTAGGAGGAGGGATCAGCCAAATAAAAAATGATGCATTGATTGCATCTGGATGACGGTAATGGCCAGGATGACAAGCCCCTGCTTATTTAACTTTCATAAATATTTTTATAATGAAGACCTTCCAGGTTCCTTCACTAAATGTAGTCCTCCAAAGACAGTAAGTTAATTTTTGTTCACTCTGCATTTCCTACAAGCTCTAACACGGGGCTAGTCACTGAATGCTAGGTATTTATACAGTCAAGTGCTGGAAGTTGGGAAGTGTGGCTTTAAAAAAACCCACAACCCTGCTTCCAGCTTGTGGCTCATAATGAACTGTGGATTAAGCACAAAGGAGGAATCACTGGCTTGTGGAAAAGTCAGCTACAGCTTCACCAACAATTTAGAGAGAACTTCCCAGCTCTGAGCCTCTACCCTTATGCTTATCCTTTAATTTTAAGAAGAAAAATGCTATTTTACCACTGTTGAAAGATTTCAGAGAAAACCCAGTTTTGGCCAAAGAAGAAAAATGCTATTTTACCACTGTTGAAAGAGAAAACCCAGTTTTGGCCAGAGCTGTGTGTGAGCAGCACATGGTGGCACCAAGGAGCTCGCTGCAGGGGGAAGCTCTAGATGTGGTTGGTTTTTGTCTGTGGGTCAGAACTAAAGGGCAAGGTGGACTGCTCTGAAAGCGCCACCTGCCTCTGGCTGCTTAAGTAACCCTGGTTCGACCAGCTGGGACATGAAGGGTTTGCTTTTCAGCTTGTGCAGAACCACTAATTTTATTTATCAGTCTTGTAGCCTTCCTTTCCAACATGTCCATCACAAGGTCATGAGGACACTTCAGGAGTCCCTAATGCTTGAGTCCTTATTCACTCAGATTACAGCTACCAGTGTATTCAAGTTCAAATACATGGGCTTGTGCTAAGGCCACCTTGACTGTTATATGTACATATATTTTTTTTTCTTAAGGCTATGTATCAAGTATATGAAAGAAATGTACATGAAGAAGTGTAGTTATTCAGCGAACACCCAAAGTACCCAAGTATGCATATGAAATGGGTGGCTATATGGTAGCCTATAGTAGTAGTTAGTAACAGGACAGCTACTGAACAAAACTGTAAGAAAATCTGAGTAAGTAGACAGATTAACACTTTAAATTTTAGTTTTTTTTTTTTTTTAACTAATGCATACGCTTGTTTCTTTTAGTCAGCAATTTTCAGCAGTAATACACATATTCTAATTTCTCCAACTCTGTCTTTTCTCTATCTCTGTATTTTTTATTTTTTTTTTTAATTGAGGGAAAATCACAACTGATGAGACTCAGCAAATGTGTTCGTGGGATAAATATATGTAGTTCTGTCAGGAAGCCCGCTTAAATCTAATAAGCAAAATTTAGGACTCAGGCTTTGGCTTATCATAGAAAGAGAGAAAGAAACTGCTTGTGATAACGTGAAAAGGCATACCTATATTTTACAATATATTTCTACAGCTGCTTCAAAATAAACTGCAAAATCTATCAAAAATCTTGAAAAATCTTGTGCTGCATTCCCTGGAGAAAGAAAATTTAAGACTGCGAAAGCTCCATGAGTGTTTAATAATAGTCTTTTATATTCTTGACTAAGCAATGGTGATGATGTATTGCAAGATTAATACATAAGTCATTAGGAAACTTTAGTCATTTTAATACAGCAAGTCTGTGTTTTGCTTAATTCACTGATGCATCCTAAGGCATATATTGAAATTTTGCGTGGCCTTTCATTAAAAACCCCAGCATGTCACCCACGTTTTGCATCACTTGTTTTTTAATGGAGCACATAGCAATCGGGTTGTTCTGCAGCTTGATCCTGGCGCGCTCTGCCCTCCAGGCAAATTAACACGCTGGAAATTGGGGAGCGTGGTGATGGGTGAGGGGAGGAGGGCATGCGCAAGAGAAGTGCGGTGGGAAAGAGGTCCACGCCGGGAAAACTTCACTCCTTGCACCAGCCAGGTTCCGTGTAGCTGTGTGGGGGTCAGTAGGGTCACAGGCCCTCGGAGCCTTTTGTCGAAGCAAGGTGCGGTGGGCAAGAGGAAGGGTGCTGGCACTGCACCCTGCTTTCAGTCGGTCTGTGCCGGCTTCCCCCGCATGCGTGCGCAATGCAAAAGCAACCGTCAATGAAAGAGAAAAAGAAAAAGCCGAGAGCGGCGCGAGAGCCTGTGCGCGGGAGGCGTGGAGGGAGTGGTCTATGCCAAGCAGCAGTTTTGTTTTCTCTGTTACTCAGTGGGTGCCCTGAGCTGCCTTAATGCTCTTCACTAAATGTGGTATCACCGGACATAAATGGGAGACCTCTGCTGAACACAGACCAACTCAACCAGACAGAAAAGAAACCAGAGTAAGACTGGCTGCCAAGGGAAGTGCTAAACATGGATCCTGTTTTCAAACTTGGGTAGCAGCTGAGTCCATATTTAAACACCTAATTAGCCACTGCAGGCTCTGGTTTGAAATTTGGCTCCTCGTTACTTTTTACAAATACATTGCCCCAGCATGCTAGGGAGACTGCTGCTGGAGACAGCACCATGGAGATGAAGGGTAAAATCAGCTTCTGGTGGGGAAAAAAAAAAATCAGCAAACCACAAGGCACTCACTCACACCAGAATTGAATACATACTTATTTTGTTTTGGGAAAAATACAAAACAGTCCCTTTCTCTTCTCCTCTCTGATTTTTGTAATAACAGTTCAAACTTTTCAGCCTATGTTGCAAAAAATCTTAAGCCAAAAATAAGAATTCCTTCTAAAAACTAATTGAACAGGCAATGCACAGCCTGCCTTATCCTGATCCTTTATTCATCAGTATAGAATCAATAAAACATTTTAAAAGGAAGAAGAAGGTCTTGTATATTGCTACTCTCTTGGCTAGATTTCAAAGCAGCTAATTAAATCCTGTCTGCCTATAACTCCTCCTGTAGTTTCCATTTAGTGAGTTGTACATTGCCCTGTTTTATTAGTACCGATGCAACAAAATGCTCTAGGGGGGCATCCCCCAGGAGAGACTGTTTTCCATGAGAGCCCCACTCAAAAGAGTGGGTGGGCATGAACTTCGCCAAGGTACTGACGCCAGGTATGCCATTCCTTCCCATGGGACTTCTTCCCACCAACTCCTTGCTCCGCTTTTCCTAGCTGCTGACCATGCACGGGCTTGCCATACCACAGCACGTGCTGCCTGGCGTAGCTCGAGCCTGGTGGGCAGTATTAATTAGGACGGATCCCTGGACAGTTGAACACCAGAACCTCCGAGCTCTCTAGCTGACTGGCCAGCATGCATATAGAATTGTAGACTCATAGCATCGTTTAGGTTGGAAAAGACAACTTTAAGATCATCAAGTCCAACCGTTAAGCCATATATATACCACTGGGAGCTGGGGGCAACCAGTCTTTTGCCTGGCTGGCCACCCAGTTAGGAGGTAGAGTTTCTCTGCTTGAGCATCTTCCTGCCTTGCTATGAAGCAGCAATACCCTGTGTCCTCAGGGGTCCAAGCGTTGCAGGCACCCCACGTGCACTGGTGTGCCCCGCACAGTTTGCTGGTGTTCTGCTTGTTTGCCCCATGTGTTCTGCTTTGGGCTGTGCTTCAGCTGGCCTCTTGTATACACTTTCATTTTAGAAAGCTTTTAGAGCCTTCGGAAAATGAAAGCAATGTGGAAATGCGTGGTATCAATATTATTGTTTTATTTCATACACAATTACAGTTTCATTCAGTGTAGAAAATGTACATACAGAGCATAGAGTGCCAAGGGAGGCTTGACTTAGATGCATAAGCTTTGAAGCCAGATAATTCTATGTGTAAGAGGAATACATTTTATGGTTTTAAGCTGAAAGAGGGTAGATTTAGATTGGACACAGGGAAGAAATTTTTTACGATGAGAGTGGTGAGACACTGGAACATGTTGTCCAGAGAAGCTGTGGATACCCCACCACTGAAAGTGTTCAAGGCCAGATTGTATGGGGGTTTGAGCAACCTGATCTAGTGAAAGATGTCCCTGCTGGTCACAGGGCAGGTGGCCTAGATTCTCTTTAAAGGTCCCTTCCAACCCAAACCACTCTGTGATTCTGCATGTATGTGCATGGGAGATGCAGTCGTGGTACAAGTAACAGGAACCTACGTTCTCCTGTTTTTCTGATGCATAACGTCAAGACTGGATGTAATGAAATCACGTAGCCAGGGCTGATTCTTTTTCCAATGTAGCATCTGAACAACATGAACCTCGTAAGACAGGGTCTCACAAACAAAACAGTTGTTCAACAAAAATCCTTGTCAGTTCTGTGTCACAGGCTACTGCTCTGTCTTATGTAGCCCACTGATGCCAGATTCCTGGAAAGCAAAAAGCGCACACAGAGAAAATGGGAAGAGAGCAGGTAATCATTGCAGGGGTTCTGCCAAGTGTCTGCTCTGTGTATCCAATTTTATATCCTTCAGATCTATAGTACGTTATTGAAGTCTGATTCCCTGCTGCCTTGCAAATCATTTGCATCTCTGCACTGTGATATAAAAGGCTTCCTCACTGATTGGGCAGCTTTTTATATCTTCTCAGCGCTCGGGTTCCTCTGACATAGATATCTATGCAAAGTACAAGGCTTTTGAGGATCCGGCCCTTGTAGTTCATGCTTCGTTGCCACAAGGTAAGCCAAACCAGCACTCGCGCAAAATGTGGGAATGGGAAGGCATGGAGAGCGTTCACCGTCCTCCTGCCTGGCACCTGAAGGTTACTGAAGGCCAGACTAGACCCAGGCAGAACAAGTCAGAGTAGTCCCCAGCCCTGCTTCCCCGTGAGCCGCTTGCCAGACAAGATCACTCGAATTCAACTCGGGAAGCTCGTCCCGTGCCCCAGCGTGCGTTCTCCACCGGTGGGGGAACAGTGGCACCAATGGAGGAGTGCCAGGGTTGGCTGCCAGCTGGCTGCCGGAGGCGGCTTCAGAAGAGGGCTTCTTCCCATGGGTGGTGTGAGCTCTGCCCTGCACGGCTGCGCGAGCGAGGCTCATAGCTGCTGAGGATCTGGTCCTTCAAGTTAAAAGGGTTGAAATATGCATGAAGCATAAGGTGACATTTTGAGTGTCTCAGATCAGAGCACGGACGTTACTGAATTTAAAACGCAACTGCAATTTCCTGACGAATGCCAAGTCACTTTTATATTCATGCAGTGATTGTTCTTTATTCTTAAAATAGCCCATTTTACCCTGAGGCGCAGGTGATATCTTTATGATGATGGAGCTACGTTATCCAGCACATTACAGCTCAGGCCGTTGGTTGATGCAAGGGCTGTTTATGATCAGCTGTCCTTTTTTATTATCTCTCAATTTATATAATGCTTTTGCAGCCTGTTTGTTTGTGATTTGCTTGAACAAGAATAGAGCAGGGGAAAAAAAAGCAGGAAAAAAAATAAAAAGAGATGCACTGGAGAATCAGTGCCGTTGTCTCTTACTTCCTGTGGCTGAGCCGTACGATTTACCATTGTGTCTCCAAGTGTCTGAGCCCATTCAGATAACATGAACGGTTAAATTGCTTCAGTAGCCTTATACCTCTGCGGAGAGTCAGTCTGGTAGCTAGGCCTTCTGTGGTGAAGTGTACAGGATATTATAAATAAGGCATTCAACGAGAATGAGGTAACAAAAAGAACTCTGAGACATCTTTGCTGTTCAATCAAAACGCAAACCTTGCACGTAGCAGCAACCACAGAAAACGGAAGGCAGGCTTTTCAGCGGAGTGGGAGCATCCCCAGCCTGGGTGTCTGCGGCGCTACGGGTGAAGGTGTAGAGGATGGAGCTGTAGCTGCGGCTGTCACAGAGGCAGGACAACAGCTAGGGGGAAGGAGAGAGCTGGCAAAGAGACATCTGCTCCTGGGTGGGAGCTCCTCTCTCTGCCTCCACCAGCAGTAGCCCCAGCTGCCCCCCGGGACCCCAACCCCTGGCTCCTGCAGGTTGGCAGCAGCAGCAAGCAGCACCGCTTCCCCAGGCTCTGCCAGAGGCAAAGGGAATTGGGACCAAAGCTATTTCCCTGCCCCCAGGAGCCTGTTGCTTTAGGCATGCGCCTGCTTTGCCTATGAGCTGTCTGTTATGCCAGGAATTACCTTTGGTTCTGCTAAGCACAAAAAAGGTTAGATGAGAGGCTGGGGTAATTACAAGAGTGAATTGCCATGGCATAGGAATTTGTGGACGTCATGCTGAGGTCCCAGTCAGGAGGAGCATTTTAAGCAACATACCTGCTAATTTGCCTGGGACTAGCCTGCTTATTTAAAAAAACCCAAACAAACTACTGTTGCCTGCATGCAGTAAAACTCAACTAATCAGCAGTTCCTAGAAAGTTTGACTTGAAAGAAAGGCAGACCCAGCGTCCAGATGAAAGAGGTGCACAGGAGTCTCAACAGGTAACGTTTTGCCGTAACTCCCAGTATTTGTGTGCCTTCGTCGCACCCCCTGTTTGGCACGGACCCAGCCAGCCGCCTTGGTTCTCAAGGCTGTATATGGCATAACTGTGGTTATGCTTGAGGCCACTCTCTTTGCCCCATCTTTTTATCCATCTCTTTAGCTCTGCATAACCTGGTGTGTCACTGGGGCAGGTGCAATGATTGCCTTACTCATCTGTACCGTGCCCAGCACAGGAACCTTCAGGAACTCCTAGGTCCTGCTGCAATACAAATAATAATAATAACCGGGAGTAGTGTGATCAGGCCTAGATTTACTGGGTGGGAACAGGGTATGTATGTGTGGGAAGAGGGCAGTGAGGAAGGGGAGAGTAGTCTGAGGGCCTCTAGGTGATGATATCCCAGAGACTGATGCCTCAACATTTCTAGTTCAAATAGATTGACATAGAGATGCTGGCAGGTACCATGTAATTTTATTTTAATTTTTTTTTCCCCCGCCATAAATCAGACTTGGTGTCTGATGGAATAATCACCAGCAAACAACACACCTGCCAGTGATAAGCTGTTTCTTCTGACAATTCAATGTATAGCTGTTAGTTTGCTGGATATTGCAAAATGCAGTACATTCAACGTTTGTGCAATTCTGTTTTCCTTCTGATTATTTTTATGTGCATCTCCCTCTTTCTTTCTCTTCCATATACAGATGTTCATATTCACCCCATGGAGCCTATGCCCAAAGCAAACTTGCCCTTGTGTTATTTACCTATCGACTACAACATCTCCTGACTGCAAATGGAAGCCATGTGACTGCTAATGTAGTAGACCCTGGAGTAGTGAATACTGAGCTCTACAAGCATGTCTTCTGGGTTGTAAAAGTGGGCATATGGATGACAGCCTGGCTATTTTTCAAGGTATGCAGTTTTTTAAATAATTTTGTTAATATAAATTTGTGCCCCTACATTGTGAGAGCTGTAGTCAGCATGGAGCCGAAGGTGTTTCAGAGTTTCTCATCATGTATGGTATTTATTGCATTTCTCTGTGCTGATGAGATGTACAAAACTGATAAAGAGAGGCCTTCCCCAGAACAAACGCTTATTTTAAGTGGAGGGAGCGAGCTCTCGCAGCGAGGGAAGGGAATGCCTTTCGCTGTCTGTGCCCAAGCACTGATTATCTCTGCCCGGATCCGTATGCCTTTGTGCGTGCGTGGGGGCAGAACATCATCCTAACACAGAGCCAGAATATGCAAAGTGTTCCTCGGAAATGCCTTGTACGTCCTCCTAATGAGAAGCAGACATGATCTGGCACGGTCTACATGTACGCAACATGTTATAGAGAAGAGGGCAAAGGGAAGAAAGCAGCTGTGCAAAGATGGTGGTGGGAAGTGGCCATGCTCCAGGCTATTTGAGTCCAGAGACTCATGTTCTGGGAGGTGGGACAATTTTCATTTAGCTTTTTTCATCCTAGCACATACTTATAATGGTACCTGACTGTCTATTATCTATCCCTGGTCTGCATTAGGAAACTTAAAGCTGTTTGATAAAACCGATCCAGAAATGGGGCAGACCCAGTTACGGTCAACTTTGGTAACATTTTGTGGTGGTTTAAGTAGATCAGTCTGAAATCAGTTTAACTGCATAGGTGCAATCTCCTCATGTGGGTGAGCCTTAGGAGGCCTAGTGCTGAGAAAATGTACTGTTTATACCTCTTTCAGAAAGGAGTTTTGGATTAAGTGAAAGGAACCTGATTCCATTAGAGAAAATTAAATGTCCTAATTAAAATGAAGTATTTTAGATCAAGGGGCATGTTCCACAAAGCAAATTAATTTTAAACTTTGATATGGAAATATCACTAGCTTTAATTTTAGAAATGAAACTGCAGGCTGAAAGAGTGGCTGTAAAATAAGATGCAAACAAATAAACCCATATTTAAAAAAATTAATAGTATCTTCTAAGTACACCTTGAATATTGCAATAAAATTGTAATAGGCATGCTCATATAATCTTCTTAAAGAAGGAGAATGCAGCTTTGCCAGACCGTATATATTAAACTTGTTTTGCCTCTTGTGATTGCCATTTTAAATATCAGTCTGGGGTGGTGGTGCTTCTTCATTGGACTTATTTCACCTTGCTAACATAACAGTTTCATGTAGATGTTTAGGTTGTGCTCAGCATTTCCTCTAGAGCCACAAATTTCTGACAAAATTTCCACGTCTGAGAGTGAGAATTGAGTCTCATTGTTTACAGCCCTTGATTCCATTCAGTTTTATCGCTGTGCCCAGGGTGACGTTTTTGTATTATACTGACCGTGTTTCG
Source organism: Egretta garzetta (assembly GCF_000687185.1). NCBI lineage: Eukaryota > Metazoa > Chordata > Aves > Pelecaniformes > Ardeidae > Egretta > Egretta garzetta. The sequence continues at coordinate 24,971 of NW_009259877.1, read as the reverse complement.
ACACTGAATGGGATGTCACTGAACATATAAAAAATGAGTTTGGATTTATCACGAGAGGGATTCCTATAGTTACAGCTCCAATAGTAATGCCACCAATAGTCCCTGATCACTCCCTATTCTTTGGATGAGGTACCGCTCTACGGGAATTCCTCCTTGCAGCAGGTGACAGACAGAGGTACTGGCTTGCATGGAAGTGCGATGTGTACTGCCTGAAAAGCCAATGCATCAATTGCTTTTTGAGTCAGAATAACTTCAGGTTTGGATAGCTGAATGCTTCAGTTACTGAGGTTGAGTTCTTCACATTTTTGTATAACTCTCGATGTATTTTTCCTGTAAGCCAAAGGAGGGGGAAACTGTTACTATCACTCTTCCCGTCCTCCCTTAGACTTTTGAGTTATAGCTCTGACTTCTACTCTTCGCTTATTGCTCAAGATATGTTTACGTATTCGGGATCGACTTTGCTTTCCTTTCTCACATTCAGGAGCACATCATCACTAGGTACGCCCTGTTCAGCTCTGGCAGAACTGCATCACGAGATGATATTTAGCTCCACGGCAAGCTCATGTTGAAAGCCTGCCTGGCGATTTCAGTCGCACCGTACCAAGTGCTGTTGTACCCAGCCTTCGGGCCTTGGGTGTGTCTTGAGTGGGTCTTGTGCACTAGGGTGAACTTCCCCTGAGAAAAGTAAGAAAGAAAGTAAAGAAAATTCAGTTGTCTGGTGATATTAACCGATAGCTGGTATTATGGATTTCTTCTCCCCTGGAATTCTGTTCCCGAGTGCGCATATATGAATCTTCCTTCTAGGATTATGGCAGTAATGCAGCGAAAAGGGAGTGATAGCTCTCTAATCATATTGGCTCAACTAACTTTTATCACCCTGAAGTATTCCGGAGCAGTTTCTAACCGCATGCAGGAAATTGCTTCACCCACTGCAACCTGGCACTCGTGAGAGCCAACACAGCCCAGATAGCTCCGGTGAGGAAATGCATCACGGATTTATCACACCACGTTCCCTGGGGAGAGAGTCAACATGTTGTTTGATTTCATTCCAAAATATTGTGGCAGAGCCTCCACTACTTTTAAATGCGTTTCTGCCAGCGCTGGTCCCAGTTGCGTTCGAGTCAAATGCTTCCTGGGGCTTGCAGCCTGGCCCCTATTCCCGCTGGGCTGCTCGTATTTGGGGTGGCTCGCTGTGGCAGACAAGGCTGTCGGCTCAACATCCGCCTCAGAGCTGCCTTGAGATATTTAGGTACTTAAGCAAATAAGCCTACAGTCTCGTAAGTAGGCCACGATACGTACATATAATTTACTCAAAGTATTAACAGCTTGAGTTTCTCAGAACTGTGAAACATTGTCTTCTGGTCTTCATAAGTAGCTCTGCCAAATCAGTTTGGTTTGGTTTTTTTTTTTTTCCCCAACAAGCTGCAGTGAGAGGCACCCCTGTAGAAATAAGATAGGCCTAGCCAAAGGAGCCAGTGACAGTCATAAAAATTGTGAAACGAATGCCTGCCCTTTAGAAGTGACGGTTTCATTCTTTCTCAGCTCAGTTCTTTCTCAGGAAAGTTATTGCCTGCTGTGATACTTGTTCTTTAAATTTCCATTCTGCAAATGTTTTCTCTAAATTTTTAATAAACAGGGATTGCACCTGTCACATGTAAGAAAGAAATTATGTTTATTCCTCAGAAAAATAAATTGATTTCTACGCCAATGACTTCTTAGTAAATAAAAGCTGACGAGCTGTCACTGTTCTCTGCAGAGTGTGGTGAAATATGTTATCCCTTGGGAGTTTTTAACATAAAGTGATCTTTTTGAGGACATGAAGTCTAAACTAGCAAACAATAACTAATTAATAAGGTAATAATAACCTAAAAAGACATTGGTCGGGCATCAAATAGCAATATAGCCAAGTGTGCAACACACCAGTTTTAGTCATGGATACTGTCCAAGCTGGAAGCTGGGAAGGCACCATTTCCTCTCAAGTATTTCTGCTTCTGCTACAGATACAGAATATTCATTCTTAAGCCAGATGGCCTCTGCTTGTGATACAATTAAAATGCCTAAGAGCAAAAAAAAAAAATGTTGACTCTCATTAATGTCCAACGGCAGGGACTGTTCTGCTTCGTACGACTTCATTATGCCATCAAAGTAGAGACATTTCCCGCACAGCAGCGCTGTAAACTTCCCCCAAACCTTCTTTATGACAAGCTGGGTGAATGTGTCATTATCAGATAGAGAGTATTAGGTCCTTTCAGCCGCCTCAGATTGGCGTTTAGGAAGGCATTGTGGAAGGAAGACTGCGCATCAGATCTTGTCTCAGCTGTCATTTCCAAAGACATAGTGCCATGTAAGTGATTATTGACTAGCAAACTGAAAATGAGTAGGATTAGAGACCTCGCCGGCCTGTAAAAGTGAAAGGAAAGGCTTCAGGAATACAGGCTAGAAATCAGCCAGTATAAGCTAGTTAATGTCTTTTGTCTGTCAAAATAGGCTTAATGTTAGCGTAATTTTCCTATAACATTTTTAAAGAAATGCTTCCAGTCTGTAAGTGCTGCTAGAAAACAAGATCTAAAGAACCTGAATTCATCATTCATGCCAGAGGACATAGTCACGCAGGACTTATTGCAGCATTTCTTATTCAAACTGTCCCTTTGGCACTGTGAATGTAGAAAATTCATTTCATCCTCCCTCCCGAGGTGTCAGAAGACAAACACATCACCACACAATAACGCCAGCTGTACAGAACAAGAATAATTAAATTCTACAGCTGAAAGCAGCAATTCGTCAGCATCAACATCTTTGGTCCATGTGAGTGTGCGGTCCTCATGTAAAGCTAGTCTGGAATTTTCTCACAAAATGAAAACTCCTTGCAGAAACATGTCATTTGTGGTTAATTTTTACAAAAGGCTTTTCAGATCAAAAGTGGCATTCTGGTCCAAATCAGAAAGAAGGAAATGGTCTACTTTACCCCAGTAATTCTGATCGTTAAACAGGTCCCATTTTTGTACACATTGGTACAGGGATTTAAGCTTCAGAACCATAGGGCTTCTTTTTTTCCATCTAATAAATATTTACTTATTCATACAGCCATAGGACAATACTAGGGGGAAAGATGGAGGGACCCACCTGAGAAGGATAGTGAGTAATCCATCTTTGAGCTACCAAATCTGGGTATTTTTCTTGGACATGAATCCCTGGACTTGGGTAGGCACCCAGCTCCTGCCTGTTATGGGGTATGTGGATGCAGCTTGGCTGCTTTATTTATTCTAACTGCTAAATAAGAAGGCTTTGGAGCACGGAGTGTTTTGTGTCTGTCCTAATTAGGGTTAGACCCCTCTAATGGAGGCTGACTCGGGAGAGCACACCTACTTTTTTTGTCTCCACTGAACCTGTTATTCCCAAGATACCATTATTTTTGTGTGCATTTTCTCAGGTCTAAGTAGCCAAAATGTTTATTATAAGACACGATGAGAGTTGCTAGAGAGAATTTTGATGGCAGGAAAGTGAAGGATTTGTGTTGCGTCTCTTGGTGCGTGGCAGGCAAAGAGGTAAGGATGTTGGGACGGGACAGGACAAAATGGGTGGGATTGTGTGGGAGTGCATCCGAGGGAGTCAGGGCTGTTGAAGTTCTTGTTTATAACTCTTATTTAGAGCAGCTGCTGGCGTGATCTATCCCCAAACCACACCCAGGCTTCCTCTTGGAGGGTGCTAGTTGGAACAGGCCGAAACACAGCCATGGAGCCAGCGAAAAATGAAGCAGCGTGCAGTGAGAGAGGTCCATCTCACGCCCTGTCCTGCAGTTTTAGTTGTTTGGTTAAAAAGGGAGAAGCAGTGGTGACATGCGAAGGCTACCTTTCATCTTTCAAAACCGTTCACATGGCAGGAAAACTGTCTCCATGTCTAATTCTGCCTGCAGGATTGACCCTTTTGGGTCAATTGGAAAAAAAGCTTGGAAAATGGTCTAAAGAAATACAGGTTAAACCTACACTGCATTATGTAAAAACCTACACTTGCCCTATGTGGAATTGTTTTGGAGTGAAATTTCTGGACTGGTAAGCAACAGAAATGTTGCGATATTTTACTGGCAGGTCAGAAGCACAGTGAAAATGGGCACTTGTACTGTGTAAGAAAGGGTTTATCCCTAATTCCTGTGTGATAGAGGTTTGTTGATTTAACTTGACAGCTCAGGCAGATTCTTTCATTCTGAAAGGATGTAAATTTGTATCCAAAAGAGTGTAAAAATAGTATCTGTATTGCTGTAACGAGGAGACAGTAAGTAAACAGTTAAGAAATGGTGAAAATATGTCAATCTAATCAGGGTTAGCACATCAGCACATACCGTCTTGTAATCTGTAACTAGTTTCACATTCAGAACCCACAGAGTTAGGTAGGAAAGACATTTTCCATCAATCAATTTTTTCCTTGCTAATATTTCTCAGCAGCACTTGCCCATGTATTTGGTTAATAGCTGTGTATGGTAATCTATTCTCGGATTTTTTGAAGATGGAACAAACGCAAAAGAGGAACGTAAATTGTTGTCCAAAAACATGCCAGGGACTTGGTACTGATTCCTGTCAGTTTAAAAGGAGGTAACCACAACGCCTCTAATGTAAAGGTCTCAAAAAAGAGGTTGAAAGGTTGGGGAATTAGGGAAAATGTTGACCTTTCAAGTAGACCATTAGCCTTTCACTTTCAATCCATAATCTTTATAGTTAGGGGTTATAGCATCATACTACTGTAATCTTCCCTCACATGCCTGGGAAGTTCTACCTCCGTCGCCACGTCATTAGAATGCCATTTTCTTTCGGCCAGTTAGTGCAATGCTGTTGGAAACTTGAACACACTCGCAGCGGAATACAGGGCAGCCACTAATCTTTCTCACCAGCATCTCTCTCAGATACCGCTTTGAGAGAGCGGAAGAGTAAGAGAGAGAAGGGACCACCCCAGCCCCTCTGAAACGACCCATTCAGCAAGGGTAGGAACAGGAGTTGTGGGCAGTTTCCCTCTTCCATGTGTAAGAGCTGTAACACTGAGTTAAGGAGAAAGACCACCAGCTTCCCTTGGAAAATCCTGCTACTGAGCTTGCAGGCGAGCAGCAGTTTGGAATTAGATCACTAAAATAAGAAGATGCAGAGGAGGAGGTTCTGGGAGTGCATAATCATATACATATACATACACACACACACACACACACACACACACACAGAGTTTGGCACCAGGTGTGGTGTGCTTTATAGATTGATTAATATTTCTCTGGAGATGACCTACCTAAATTCCTTATTGGTTTGCTACTTGGAGTAATGAATCTGTAACAAAACAATGCTGATAAAATTTAAATTGCAGAGCCCCATCACCTAAAGCCCCTACTCACTACAGAAAATTTAATTTTAGGAGGTTTGGGCGATTTATAGGCACTCCTTTCCCCCTCTCTGAATGTGTCAGTCCTTAATGTACCGGTAATCCAAGGAGACACACAAACCTTCCATTGTGAAATAAGGAAACTCTTCCACAAACAGCAATTTTGAATGGTCATCCTGAGCTTTCAAAGGTTGACAGAAAATGCCAAGTTCTGCCAAGAAGCTGAAAACGTCCCCTTTTCCAGTGGTGTAAGGCATCTATGCCTGGAAGCCACCTCTGACAGGTCTCCTAGTTCATAAATGTCAGCAATATGAATGCCTGGTTCAGAGCTCTTCATCTAGTGATCCCCTCATGGTCACTGCTAGTACTGGACCTGTCTTATCCTAAGATAAATATCTACAGTTGGCCAGATGAATCAAGTCCTTCGAGTGCCAGTTAATCCCTCTGAACGACAAAGGGGTGCTCTGGCAACGAGCTCAGCTGTAGATGTCTGTGCTGTATAAAGGTATAAAGTTAGTTAAGATGAATCCCATCCCCAGGTACAGGACATTAAATTTGTGTTATTTTAACAACCCGCGATGCTAGTAAAGAACTGAAGATAGTATATTTTTGGATGCGCACAGGAGAGAGTAGGAACTGGAAAGGTGTGTTCACATATGTGGGGCACAAGTAATCTGTAATCAAGCTGGTTTTTCAAATGGCAGCTCTAAGGTGTTTGGAGTATCCAACCATTTCCCGTGTAAGTCGGAAATGTGTTCGTGGGCGGCCACAGGTGGGGAAATCCCAGTTACTTATGAAATGTATTTCTCATATATGTTTACAATCCATCGTGTGCCTCTGCTATTTATCACATAGATATTGCCATGCATTTGAATGGGTAGTTATGTGTATTCCCTGTAGGTATTTATAATGGTGTAATGTATGTAACAAGAGAGAACCACAGAAAGCAAGCACCACCCACTATTTTAGAAAGAAGTGGAAACAGCAAATGCATTTTTAAAAAATAACAGGATCACCCAGCAACCAATTTGTGAGTTTTAAAAAGTTTCAATTCAGAAGTCACTTGAATAACTCTGGCTTTAGTAATGACAAGAGCAATTATGATTGCCAGCCCCAAACATTCGTGTTTGCATTTTAGAATGGGTCCTGAGATACTGCAAGACGTAGTTCACATGGTTCATTTTCTTTTCATTATATTCTCAGCTAAATACACAGGATTTGTTGGATTTTAATAGGTAAACATGAGAAGGGAATTTGGTGCAGTGGCTCTAGCCCCCGTTTTGCTGGAAGGAACTTGATCCTAGGTGTGGCACAAACACAAGTCATTAATGCAATCTGTCCAGGGCTAGTGGGTTTTATACATTATTACATAATTAAACATTCTCTTTAAATTGGGCCTGTGAGTCTCTTCAGGGAGAATGACTACATTTGGTTGTTGCCATCTCAGTGCTGGAAAGGGGGAGCAACCACGGGAGTTACATTACCACGCACCAGGCGCTCTGCAGGGAATGCAGAATGTAGGCAGAAGAGGATGTGGATGAAACCTGAGCAACGTGCAATAAAACAAGAATGAACTTGGACAGCTTATCAGGGATGGGATTTATAGCGGTATTTGTTTGGGCCCATCACACTGACTTACTTTTCTATCACTGGAATAGGAAGGAAGTGCTGATGATGATCAGGCTCAGTCTGAAAAAACAAGAGTTGCTCCCAATGTTTCTTAATTGCTCATCAAAGTCTTGGAGCTAGCCATTGCCAAATTACAAGTTTAACTTACCGTCTTATTAATAGTCCATCCAATTTAGTATATATGTTATTTTTTCAGTTAATAGCAGGGGCCGGAGTCGGTGCCTTGCGTTTCCACTTCTTTGCTACGAGCAGCGTTGTGCAATGGCTCCCCAGCTGCCTCGCATCCCTGCAGCAGGCAGCAGTAGGCTGGGGCTGAATCTGTCTCGGGAAG